>NW_006290631.1:1268378-1277757 GCF_000327345.1 Myotis davidii | reverse complement strand
TATATATATATTTCTAAGTTTAATAGTTTCACCAGAACATGCCTGAAGGTTTACTGTTATAGATTTTTCCTATTAAATGGTATGTATTTTCAATCTTGCAGATTTAGTCTTTATTTGAATACTTGCATGTCTTTACTCTTTAAATAAAGATCTTTCATCCATTTGGAATTTATTCTGGTGTATAGTTTGAGGGATGGATCTAATGTTATACTTTTCCTAATGACTGTCCAGTTGCTGTTTGGGGCATTTTGAGTTTGAAGGGCTTACAGAGCATGCAGGTGAAGCAGTCTGCAGGGCCATTGTGAATGAGGATTGGAGAGGGGTTAGGGACAGAGGTACTGATTGGAGGGTTTGAGTGGGGATGTCCAATAAGGAGATGACTGGGATTTACACGTGTCAAAGATCCAGAAATAGCTGAATTAAACCCACCAAATCAATCAATAGTATTTGGAAGTCAGGGTCATGACATCATAGGATGACCAATAAAGTGAAAGTGAGGAAGTTGCTTAACCTTCACCATGGTGGGTTATTCTAATCCTGGTAGAGCTTCCAGATGGCAGGAGATTGGTTAAAAGTGGTTCTCTCATACTATTTTGGGGAAGGTGACTTAAATTTCTCTTATAATTATTAGGCATTTACAGGAAGTGGCCCAAGTTAAATTTCGCAAAATAAGCTAAATTAAGTTTCACTTACATGCCTTCGGTGGTTTTGTCTGCCCAGGGAATTTTCAAGTCTGGTCTCCATTTCTGTTTTATTTTAATACGTCTCCCCTTTGGGTTGTTCTCTCCATCAGCTGAGTGTATGCTCTCGGTCACCAGTCTCCGCGTAGTCTGGTCACAGAATCACACCGTCGCTATTTCTGTTAGTTGAGTTGTCAGAACAGATGGTCGCTGTTACCAACAGGGCCTTGTCATCGTGGACGTGGGAGGTCAGGTCACTGAGTTCCTCAAGTCGTCTAATCCTGATGGATATCATTTGATGTGTGAGTATCTGTGGACAGGCGTTTGAAACCCTTGAGAGAATGCCATGCATGAGCGTGGTGAATGTGATGAGAATAATGGCCAAGGTTTAAAAAACTCCCAGAGAACAGATTCCCGGGAACCGAGATTTAATCATTTAAATAAATCAAATGAGTTATAATCAGATTCAGACGTTACTTTTCGGAGTCGGTGTACCTTTCTTTGGGTGATGTGTAATTAACTGGTTTTTAGTTTTATGAGCTATTGATACAGGCACAGCATGATGTCACAGCCAGCACAGACGCTCACGGTCACTTAGGCAGGATGCACGCGAGGATGTTTTATCTCAGGAGGTGGCGTTGCAGGTGAGCTCCCACCTAAAACAGGTCTCCGTGTGGCGTGAACAACCAGGCAATTGAATAAGAGGCATTTCCATGGAAACAAAAGAAAAACAAAGGCCCGAAGCTGGAGCAATTATAAACACAGTTTCTGAGTTTGGAGCGCAGCCAGTTGAGAAAGTGTGTAGGTTGGCGTTAGAAGCGTGTTGAAGGGGTGGAATGAGGATGGCCGTTTCAATCTGACGGCTTGTCCTGGTTTGCAGTTTGGCCGTCTTTGATGATGCCGTCGGGTATTCTGGGGAACGCTCCCGAGTGGCCCATACAACCACCGGCATGAGGGTTCTTCCCACATGATTGATTGTGGTGGTTTCTCTCAAGTTTGTCAGCAGATGACAAGCACTCAGCGACAGTGAACAGGACTAGAATCTGATCGTGGGAACACTATAGTTTCCTATTGAAACATAATTTCTTATAGTCATTCCATTTCTATCCAAGATAACTACAGTGAAGCTAATCGGTTTGTAAAATAAGTCTAGCTTTTTACTCCGTTTTGCTTGATTACACAATTGTAGCAAGAATAGTTGCCGAAACCGGTTTGGCTCGGTGGATAGAGCGTCAGCCTGTGGACTGAAGGGTCCCAGGTTCGATTCCGGCCAAGGGCATGTACCTGGGTTGTGGGCACATCCCCAGTGGGAGATGTGCAGGAGGCAGCTGATCGATGTTTCTCTCTCATCGATGTTTCTGATTCTCTATCTCTCTCCCTTCCTCTCTATAAAAAATCAATAAAATATATTTTTAAAAAAGAATAGTGATTCTATGCATAATCTCAGATATGACATTCCAACAAAGTTTTGGTAATATCCAAGGGGCTTTATTGGTTCTATAAGATCAACCTTAGTTCTTTAACATTGCCTGGTAATAAGGAATTTCAGACTAGACCTTTAAAAGTCTCTGTAGGCCAAGAAGCCAAACTAAGGACTTGAATCCTCTTACAAGGAGAATAGATTCTTATTGAACTTATATATAGTCATGAAAAAAGAATATTTGATAAAAGTTTCTGAAATCTGAAGAAAAATAAGTGTTTCAACTTTTATTTAGGGGAAAACACATAATTGGGTTAGTAAATTCTGGGATACTTGTTTTAAAATTTAATATCCTGGTAAGTTAATCCTAAGTTTTTGTTTTTTTTTAATATATTTTATTGAGTTTTTACAGAGAGGAAAGGAGAGAGATAGAGAGTTAGAAACATCGATGAGAGAGAAACATCAACCAGCTAATCCTAAGTTTTATGAAAAAATAATTACATAGTCATAGCCAAGTCAATTTAAAGAAAGAACAGTGAGCTACAAAGACACTAAAATATATAAGAAACAAATAATTTTATTGGTACAGGAATAGACAGTTGCCTCAATGGAACAGAATAGAAAGTCCAGAAACAAAGTTGTGTACATATGGGAATGTAATATTTGATAAAAATCCTCATTTCAAGTGATGATGTCAGGAAATCTGATTTGGTATTGAGATAGCCAGTTAGTTATTCATTATGGAAAAAAAAACTTGTAACCCTACCTCATAGCAGTCACAAAAGTAAGTGGGACATGAATGAAAACGGACATCATCTTAGAGGGCTAGACGTACATTAGAAGAAAATATAAAATATATTGATAATCTCAGGGAAGGGGAATCCTCTTACAAAAAGACACACATATGAACATACAAGCAAGACAAAAATGAAAAGTGTGAAGTCTCACAATTTGATTACACCATAAACAACCACCTCTGAGTGACAAATGCAGGCACCTGCATGTGAATGAGAGAAAAGCAGCTCACATTAAACAGCAAGTGACCGTGAGGAGAACAGGGAAGTGACAGGGTTTGCCTCGGATGATAAGGAAGAAGCTGGCATCATCTGCTGTGCCCGGCCCTGCTGAATCATTCCCACCAGGGAAGGCCACGCTGAGCCTGACTACCCTGTGGACGGGCGGGTCCCGCTGGGGTGATTCCCAGAGGCCTGTGCGGAGCTTCCCGTTCACTCTGCCCCCGAGGATTCATGCTGCCAACAGCAGACGCCCAGCGTGTTCTTCAAAAGCTACCTTCTCAAGTGCCGGGTACGATTCCTGGTCGTGCTTTCCCATGGCTGACGAGTGCTTCAGACCACGGAGGATGCTTCTCCACCCACTGGCACATGATCCGCTGGTAGCTCTGGGCTACAGATAGAGCTGGGGACAGGGAGAGGTTAGGTGACCCGCCCAGGGTCCGACAGAGGGGCTGGGGGAGCTGGGGAGGGCAGTTGCCACAGAGTGGGTGCTGCATCGGATGCCTGGTGTCTGAACAACTGGCCCCCGGGAGCCAAACACACGGAGAGAGCTCCTGCTCTTGCGGAGCAGTTGACCTTGACTGTGATACTTCCTTATTTATGAGAATGCGTGCCTCCTGGTGGCCGACAGGCGCCGGGCGCAGAACCAGAGCCAGTTTTCAGGCCGCGATGGCCAACCTGACGTGGTGCTGTGCAGCTAGTCACAAAACATGAAACTGTGGAGGTACGGTTTACATGTAATTGCATGTGAAGGCAACTGGAGAACTCAATCCAGAACCAGTTGGTTTGTACATTTCAGGGGTTTTCCACATTAACTGCCCAGCTGTGTAATTTATAGTTTGACATGATGTGTTCGTTTTTCAAAAATTACGGAGTGTAAACCAGCTAAGGACCGGAGGGAAGAGAAGCAGCTTAATGCAGAACTAAGCTTCTACAACGTGCTTTATTTTTAAATCTGGTCTCGGTGCAAGTGTTAGTTATGCCTTACTCGTACCACAAGGAGATCGACCGCCGTGCTGTGGCATGGTTTATCCTCATGCTGCCCTAGAGACTTCTGTCATTATTTGTTGCAAACTTAGGACAGTCCCTGTTAACTTTATTTTATGTAAGTAATTTGTACAAGTTCCTGAAAAGCTTGCTTAAGCTTATTTAATTTTGAATAAAAGCTAAATTCATAATTTTTTTTAAAAAAAATACAGGGCGAGAAGGGAAAGACTCCAAAGCTGACTTTGCTGACATTGGAGTTCTGCCTCGGACTGTTTCCCGTCATGGGCTGCCTTGGAAGAACCGGTGTTGGCGTGGTCTGAAGCGCTGGCCTGCTCGGGGACCATGCAGCGGAGTTGGGTGCTCAGGGAGAAACAGAGTCACTTCAAACCCAGAGACAGGCTCCCCGCCAGGCCCGAGAGCAGCATGGACAGCTCAGCCACAGGGGACCTCACTCCTCTTAATCCAAGAAACTGTAATTCCTCCACAGTCCCTGGGCAGTCAGTCCCTGTGCCCGGGAAGGTCCTGCCCTTGTTGTTTATCCGGGGAAGCCCTTTCTCCTGCAAGGTCAGCAAGATACTGTTTGACATTTAGGCCTCCGGTCCACCTGGGACTGGTTTTTGTGAGTGGCGTGAGGTGGCAACGTCATTCCCCCCGTAAGGACAGATGACTTGGCTAGCACCACCTCCCTGCTGATCTGCGTGCCACTCTGTCCCATGTCAGGCGTCCCTGGGGTTGCTGGGCTGTCTCTTTCCTAATGACTGGCACTGAGTCGATGCCACACTGTCCCAGTCACCGTAGCTTTTAAGTAATTCTTGAGATAAACAGTGCAAGTCTCGCCTGTCTTCTTATTCTTCAAAATTGTCTTGACTTACATATAAATTTGCTTTACATATAAATTTTTTAAAAATGTGTTAATCCAAGGATATTTTTTCCGTTGATTTTTAGAGCGAGTCGAAAGTGCGGGTGGAGGTGGTGGGGAGAGAAAGAGAAACCTCGATGTGACAGACACATCGATTGGTTGCCTCCCCCACATTGGGGATGGGAACACACCTGCAATCCAGGTACGTGCCCTTGACAGGTCACCAAACCTGTGATCCCTGGGTGCACAGGCCAACACTCTACCACTGAGCCACACTGGCCAGGGCAACTGTACATCTACATTTAACAATGGTGTCTCAGGTCAGGATTTTGATTAGCATTATAATAAATTCATAAATTAATTTAGGCAAAATTGACAACTTTATAATATTGGATCATCCTATCCATGAGCTTGACATATCTCTATTTAAGGTCTTCTACCTCCCTTAATAGTGTTTCATACTTTTCTCCATCAAAGTATCACACAGTTTTAGTCAGATTCATTCTTTATATTTTTTGTTGCTATTGTAAAACATATCCTTTTCCCAATATTCTTTTTACCAGAGGCCTGGTGCATGAAATCCTTGCATAGGTAGGGTCCCTAGGCCTGGCCGGTGATTAGGGCTGATCAGGGCCTCCTGGCTGCCAGCCAGGGCCTTCATTCATTCCACACCGCCCCCTGGTGGTCAGCGCATGTCATAGCAAGCGATCCAACTCCTGGTCTTCCGGCCGAACTCCCAAAGGGACACTCTGCATATTAGGCTTTTATATATATAGATAATTACATATAATAACACACGCAGACTTTAAGAGTACAGCTTAATGAGTTTCGACAATTGTGTATGCCTGATGTAATGACCTCCACCCTATTCCCCAAATGTGGAACACTTCCATTCACTCCAAAAGGTTCTCTTGTATTCTTTTCTAGTCAATTTCCCCCTGCCATCACTGTCCTGATTTCTATCAAAAGATAACTTTTTAAATTAATTCTTTCATTTCTGTGAAAGTACACATTTCCCCCAAGCACATGCCTATATATTAGTATTTCATCTGCTTTCCTGACCCTTTCCTGAGAGTATCGGTCAGAAGGTGTATGGGCAGAGAAGGTCAGTGGGTATGTGGTGGATAACCAAGCTCACTAAATTGGCAAAGGCCCGTGAGGTTTTCTCTAGCTTCCTTTATATATATAAATTGATTTCAGAGGGGAAGGGAGAGGGAGAGAGAGCTAGAAACATCAATGACGAGAGAGAATCATTGATCGGCTGCCTCCTGTACTCTCCACACTTGGGATCAAGCCTGCAACCCAGGCATGTGCCCATGACTGGAATCGAACTTGGGACCCTTCAGTCCACTCTATCCACTGAGCCAAACCAGCCAGAGCTCTAGCTTTCTGACGCTTAGAAAATTTGTGGCTTATCTATTGGTAGACTCGATCCACTACCTCTTCATTAGTTATCTTAGAAGAAGAGAGAAATCTAGTATTTTCATCCCAATGTCAGGCTTGTCTACCTGTAGCCACTGCCTCAGACATTTTGATCAAAAGAGTGTTGATGGGCAAATGAACATTTTTGTGGGTAGATACATCCAGTCACAAAATATGTTTGGTTCAGTAGCCCACGTAGCAACTTGTGGGCACTTGAACTCAAGCCTCAGTTTTAGCATCTGTAAAATAGAGATAATTTCAATTTAGATTTGGTTAGATTTGGTTACCTATGCCTTCCTTCCTCATTTTATCTCATTCAGTCCTCAAAGCACGTCTGCAGGAGTAGGTATTCTCCCACTTTACAGATGATGCAACTGAGGCTTGCGGAGGTAAAGCAACTGTTGAGAGATGGCATCATCGTACTACCCTGCCCACTTAACTCATAGGGTTGCTCTGAGCATCAGGTGAGAGCATGCGTGGGAAAGTGCCCTGAGCACAAAGTTGAGTTTGCACAACTATTGAGAAGTGCTGCCCTGGTAAGTTGAATCACGCCTGCCAAACCCTGCCACCTCCCAGCAAACCATGTAACTAAGACGAGAGAAAAACATTTGCTAAACAGACGTGCTCGTCACTGTCGCGGTCATCCCCGTCACCCGTGCCACCCCGGACTGTTTACTGTGGCCAGCATTGTGCAAGGCCGGGGCACGCCCTAGCTTAGCTGGGAGCCCGAAGCCCTTTGACCAGAGCTGGCAAGGCCGGCCATCGGACCACTGGTCACATCCCTTCGGGAAGCTTCTCCTCTTAGAGATGGCCAGTGAGCGTTTCGACTGTCAAAGACTCTGAGAAACCACACAGTTAAGAAACCTATAACTTGAACTTGGTATTTCTCACACTTAGTTGCCAGGAGACCCCAGCCCTGTGTCAGCCCCGAGCTGCTGCAGGGGTGAGGCAGAGTGGGCCTCCTGTGTGTCAGGATTTAACAACAGCCCAGTTTCTGTGGGGTTGGCTTAGCTGGGAAAGCCAGGCTTTCAGGTCTCAATGAGCACGTGGAGTACCCCAGCTGTCAGGAGTTTACGATCTGACCTTCACATCACCTGTGTGGGGCTGGGAGGCTCCTGGGGCTGCAGGGCTTGGGGTACAACAGAAGACAGGCTGTCTGGGACAAAGGCAGGGGCTGAAGGGTGAGGGGAGCTTACCGTCTGGGTGCAATATCTGATGATCATGGTAGCTTGGTGGCCAGTCTGGCTGTGCGTTCAAATCCTGCCTCCACCACCAATGAGCTCTTACCTAACCAGGCAGGATGATCATAACAGTACCTGCCCTCCGCGCCCCCCATGCCCCCTCAGAAAGCACACACAGAGTAACAGAACCTGGGCGGGAGCTCGGAAAGTCTGCCAGAGCAAGGCCTCAGGAAACGCCAGCTATTGTTTTAGGCAAATCTTTCTTTTCTTTCGCTCTCACCTTTAAAGCTGCTTCCTCTTCAGGTGCCTCCCTGGGATTCTGGAGTCAGCTGGTTTGGGGCAGCGGAAGGGGCGGGCACTCCACTTCAGAAATCAGGGAGTGACGAGGCGTGATGTGGTGTGATGTGGCATGAAGTGGCGTGATGTGGCGTGATGTGGTGTGGTGCGATGTGGTGTGAAGTGGCATGACGTGGTGTGAAGTGACATGATGTGGCATGAAGTGGCGTGATGTAGTGTGATGTGGCGTGGTGTGGCCCGCTCCAGCTGCCTCCTCTCGGGGCCTCAAGGGGGTCTGCTTCTGGTCCCCTGTGTCGCTGGCTAAGAAAGTGCTTTGTCATTGAAAGAGCTTCTCACAGGCTTCACGGTCCCAGGTGGGGGTGGGAGAGGTGGGGTGGCCTCCACCGAACGGGCTGGCAGAGAGCTTATCCCTGCCAGATGGGCTCCCTACACACACGCACACACATGCACACACATGCACACACGCGCGCGCACACGCACACACATGCACACGCAATGCACACGCACACACGCACAGATGTGCACATGCACGCGCTCATGCCATGGGGTCCCTCACTATCTTGTTGCGAGTGGCCACGCCAGGAAAGGGGGAGGGGCTCCTCCGTGGCATCTGTAGCCCTGAGCCCAGGCAGGAGGATCTGAAGAAGCCGGGAGGCTCTGCTGATGGAACCGTTTTCACCCGAGCGCCCAGAACCCGGCTGTTAGAAAGAATCTTTGGCTTGAGGCCACTGGTTAGCTTTCCCAGGTCCTCAGTGAGCAAATCCGTAGCTGGGCAGAGTGGCAGGGCCGCCCATTATCGCTACAGCGCTGGGGCCGGGACCCCGCACCCCGGGTGGATGCACGCTGACAGGTGGCACACACAAGGCAGAGTGGGTGGAGGCCCAGGGACGGAGCCGAGTGGCACAGGCCCGGCGGGAACCGGTGCCCCCCTCGGCCAGGGAGGGCCTAGGAGGCCAGCATTCCGGGTCCAGCTGGGCCATTATTTTGAGGGTGAAAACTTGGCCCTAAGGATCAAAGTTGGGAGCCCCTCAGGGGTAAACGGAGGCAGCCGTTCAGACCATTGCTAAGGTTCCCGGTGCCGTTAGGGCCTGAGGGAGGCTCACCTGGTTAGCTCCCAGTTTGGCTGGGTCTTTGCTGGCAGAAGCACCCACAGTGGAGCCCCGGGTGCCAGGTGGGGACTGAGGGTGGGGTGAGAAGGGGCTGCCCCTGGGAGGGGGGAGGGGACAGGGAAGGGAGTGAAATGCAAGTCCTGGCGCAGCAGCCAGGCAGGCAGAGAGGCCGGTGAGGGAGGCTCTTTGGCCCTGGAGGCCCCGGCTCCCACCCAGCGCCGCCCCCATGCCCACCGGCCCCTCCTTCCCTGTTCGGCCCCTTCCTCACCCCCTCTCCTCTCTTTTCATCCCCCACCTCCACAAGGAAGCCTAAGGCCCAGCATTTCCTTCCCTTGCCCTGGCCTGGCTGAGGACAGATTTCCCACATCCTCCCTAACACCCCAAGCCCCAAGGGGATGGCCTGATAGCGCA
>NW_006290631.1:1258413-1268279 GCF_000327345.1 Myotis davidii | reverse complement strand
GCAACCACAGACAGAAACCCACCCACAGGCACTTAGGGTTTCTTAATCAGGGTGACTTTTCTGGGAAGAGCAGGATCAGGTTCCTGTGGAAGTAGACCTTGCTGAAGTTCTCCGCCCCCCATCCGCCCCCATTTTTTATTGATTGATTTTAGAGAGAGAGGGAAACACGGATTTGTTCTTCCATTTATTTATGAATTTATTGGTTGATTCTTATATGCGCCCTGACTGGGGATCGAACCCAGAACGTTGGTGTTATCGGAACAACGCTCTGACCAACTAAACTTACCCGGCCAGGGCCCTTGTTGAAGGTCGTGATGCCGGAAGTCTGGGGGTGGTGTTCTGGGGAACAGGTGCCCGAGATCAGAGCGTTTGGGGGGATTCTCGGGAAGCTTTAGGAGTGAGGCCTCTGTAGATGCCTTTCAGGAACCGCTGGAGCTATATTTCACTGTATTCCGCTCAGCTGTAAAAGGCATCATGGGAGGCCAGGGATGAGCGTTGAGAATTTTCCAAACAACAATCGTACAAGATAAAACCCCGCCGCCTGGGGCGTAATGGCATTCATTCCACGCTGGCTGGGGAGCGCCGTGCCACCCGCTGGCCTGGCGGCTTTCTTCTCAGCTCAGCTTTCTGGGAGCCTTATCGGAGCCGCGATCTTGGGCAGACCATTTCCCCTCTGGGGCTCTTGGGGTGAGATGGGGGCCAGGCCTTCCAGGCTTCAAATGATGGGATTTCACGCCAAGGGGGTCCCCCGCTCCTCCGGCCAGGCACAGCCGTGCATCTGGGTGCGGTGTTATCTTCCTTTAGAATGAACTAAACTCATAGGAATGTGGCTGGTAATGACCCTTCTCCCTGCCTTTACAGTTACTGGAAGCAGCTCCCTAAGTCTGTGGGGAATGAGGCCTGACAGATGCTCAGGGCAGGGACGGTCGGATCCAGGGTTGGAGAAGGAGCCCAGGCCTGAGCATGGACCTGGCTCCTGGGGGCCAGGGGCCCGGCAGGCCTGGCCTTCCATCCTGGGCTGTGGGTTTGGGAGTGTTCCGCCTCTTCTCGGGGTCTTCCTAGGGCAGGTGGTCTGCCGGAAGCCGTTCCATCCTTGCTGCTTGACACAGTTGCTGCAGGGAAGAAACATCTGCACAGCATATGTTCCAAGGGACCTGGTGTAGATGGCATACTGTTCTTAATATATTTGCTCCCCTTCTTAGTGCTATGTGTTCTAACCAGGGCCACCTGCCCAAGAAAGTTTGTTTCTCCAGGTGGGAATGTTTCCCTGGAGTTTGGGATATTCTCCTTCAGTTACTTCCTTGTAGCTTAACAGTAGGACGGTAGAGTAGTGACCTTGGAATGGAGATAACAAATAGCCCTAAACTTTGGAATAGAATGGACAGGGTTGAAATCAACAGAGCTAGATAGAGATAAGATTTTTGGCAAAGGTCAGATAAACTATAAACATAAAACAAGCTGTAAAAGGTCAAACGAGGACCCAAAACATACGATGATGTCACTATAGAGGCGTGCTTACAGAATCAAATCGTATAAATAATGTAACTATAGAGGCATGCTTACAGAATCAAATCGTACATATGCAGCTGTAACAGGACAATGAAGAACCTGACTATGCTGATCATCTGAACACAGTCTCCGTGTCCTTCATTCTTTGCCGACGCCGTCCACACCTTTGGGAACCCCTGGACCGCTGGGGCTGGACCCCGGCAGTGGTCAAGTCATGGGTGTTTCCGCTGGGCCGGAGCTGGGAGCGGGTGGCTGCTGAGACCTGCACCGCCCACACCCTCTGTGATGGGGCTGTCTGGGGGCACCAGCCCAAGCTGCCCAGGGGCAGAGGGGAAGGCAGGCCTCGCCCCCCTGGGGTGGGTGTGGGTGAGAAGCCTGCAGCTGCAGCACTGGGCACACTTCCTGAGCAGGAGACAGTCTATCACCATGGCATCAGCACCACGAACCTCGGGTCTGTCTCAGAACCCACTTTCTCCATGCAAATTGCTTCACAAGCAAAATAAAGCGAACACACACACACAACCAAACCCTTCCTCCCTTCTCAGCTGGACCAGACTCTTTTTTCTCCGACTCCTGGAGTCCTGACCAGACAGCCTAAGACTCGCCACCATCTTGCATGCAATCCGTTCAGGCCTGTCCCACATGATCCCTCAGGACCTGCAGGCCGCCTCCTGGCTGGGAAGCACAGGCCCCTTTCAGAAGTCCTGGGAGGTGTGCCTGTGGTTGAGGTTACACATGCGTACTCCCCACAGCCCTGCATCTGCCCCTCACCCCCCAGGAAGATGGAACACAGGCATCTCTCCAGGAAGAAACCACCCTCTCTGCCTCCTGCCTGCACAGCTGCCCCTACTGGTCATCAGGGCACTGAGAGCCCTGGGAGGCCGGAGGGGCTTCTCAGTGTCAATCAGATTCAGACACTCGAGCCATTACATGGTCAGCACTTCTTTTTCTTGCTTTTTGATGCTTTGTAAAAAGAGCCACTCCAGTTCATCAGTTATCTGAGGCTCATTCCGTCAGCCCAGTGGTTCTCCACCTTCTGGCCCTTTAAATACAGTTCCTCATGTTGTGACCCAACCATAAAATTATTTTTGTTGCTACTTCATCACTGTAATGTTGCTACTGTTATGAATCGTAATGTAAATATCTGATATGCAGGATGGTCTTAGCCGACCCCTGTGAAAGGGTCATTCGACTGCCAAAGGGGTCGCGACCCACAGGTTGAGAACCACTGCATCAGCCTGTTTCTTTACTGAGGCTTATATCAGAGACACTGTGTGTGTGTGTGTGTGTGTGTGTGTGTGTGTGTGTGTGTGTGTGTGTCCACGGCAGGGTTCTTTCCCAGGGGAGTGAGGCTGGGGCACAGGACACGGAACTCCCCGCGTGTCTGTGCTCCATCTGTGCGTCCTAGTGGCTCCCACACTGGACCTCACTGGTTACGGGCTGTCAGCGGATGTCCTTGAACAGCGACGGGGGAGGATACGAGCAGCTGCTATGGCCCTCGCTCTGTCAGCAGGTGAAAGGTGCGGGGAATTGGGGACACGCAAATACAAGGTCCAGAGTGAAGAAGAGGGGCCCTGGGGCTCCCAGTGTCCAGGAGGGCGAGGCGTGGGGAACACCACGATGGGGTCCCATTGTCTCTGCTGCTCCCGACTGCCCCCAGCCACTCCCGTGTCCTCAGCGCGGGCTCAGTGCCCCCTCAGGGCCTGTGGTCTGTCCCCGCAGCTGGAGGCTGTGCCCCGGACTCCTCAGCTCTGGGGCTTTGCCTCTGCTGTTTCCACAGAGGAGGAAGAGGGCAGCTTCCTGGCTGAAGGGATCAGCCGGGGCCAGTGGGCGGAACAGATGCCCCCCCCCGCCCCCCAGCCTGCTGCCAGGGCATCTCCACAGTGGGCTCCCGCTCCCCTTCTCAGCTCCTGGGAAGAGAGAAAGACAGAGAGTTCAGCCAACTTTGCTAGGGAAGCTTCCTGGAGGCCCTGCTGAGCAAGGGCCGAGGTGCACAGGCCTGTGGTGCCACCTAGGGGGGGAGTGTCCCTGGGCTCACTGCTCCAGCAGGTGGACTCCGACGGCAAGTCAACCCAACCTATGAAAACCCAGGATTCACTTTAAAAATAAAAAATGAGATGGAGAGGAAGGGAAAGGACAGTTATAATTTCCTATTTCAATTATCTATCTATCCATACACACACACACACACACACACACACACACACACACACACAATTGATTTTTACAAAGAGGAAGGGAGATAGTTAGAACCATTGATTGGCTGCCTCCTGCATGCTCCCTACTGGGGATCCAGCCCGCAAGCAAGGTACATGCCCTTGACCAGAATGGAACCTGGGACCCTTCAGCCCACAGGCTGATGCTCCATCCACTGAGCCAAACCGGTTAGGGTACAAAGACATTCCTTTTAGGGTACCTTCACACATGTATGCTTTCATCCTACATCTTAAGCCATTTGATTTAGTTAGGAATTTACAAACTTTTTCCCCCCATGAAGGTGGAAAAGATGGAATTTATGTAAAGTGAGAAAACCTAAAAAATAATTGGATCACTCTGCAAAAGGGGAATACAGACGGACTCGGTTTTACACTAGTAGATTACTAGAGGCCCGATGCATGGAATTCATGCAAGAGTAGGCCTTCCTTTCCCTGGCTGCTGGCACCAGCTTCCCTCTGACACCCAGAACCCGGGCTTCCCTTACAGCCCCGGCTTCGTCTGGAAGGACGTCTGATCTAATTAGCATATTATGCTTTTATTATTATAGATTCTTACAGTCATTTGATTTTTCTTTAAGATAATAAAAATAAATATTATTTACATGATTAGAGCTAATAAAAAGGTTCAGCCAGCTGGCTAGATGCATAATATCCAGAAGCTCTCCATTAGAAATAACTACACAGAAAATAAAATAGAGCTCACCAAGTAAAGCCACACATGACCTTGGGGAAAGCGATAAACCTCTGCCAAGGGCTGTGCCAGGAGAGTCCCTAGGAGGGGCTCCTTGCAGCTGTTCGCTGCTGTGGCCAAGGGAGCAGGCACCTGATACAGGACGATGAAGACGTCACTGGTGTGTTGGTCATGGCACTGAGAGGCCCTTGACCAAGTGGGTACTCAAGTTTCTGAGAATTAAGACATGATTTAATGATTTAAAAAAAAAAGGTGCAGGGCGTAGTGATGATATAGTCACTGGAGGACAGGATCCAAACTGGAAGCCAGTAGACGATGGAAAAAGCTCGTGGCAGGGAGGTGTCCGTGATGAGCACGAACCTCAGACCAGCACAGGGCTCTGCGGAAGGCGGGCGGCTGGTTTGGAAGCTGCTCTGCGGGGCAGGGCCGATGACCACACGGGGACCTGGGACCACGGGACAAGAGTGACGAGGCTTACCTGGAGGTACGTTGATGCCACCCCTGCTCAGGAGCTTATACTCTAATGACGGTTATGTTCGTATTACTTGTTTCCATTCACCTCACCTTCCCGACCTGTCCCACAACCCTGCATATTGGTTTATATGTAACCACAACAGGAGAATTCGGAAAGTTAAATATTTTTATATTAAAACGTATGTGTGTGTACGCCCCGCTCTATCCACTGAGCCAAACCGGTTAAGGTTAAATATTTTTATATTAAAACATATGTGTGTGTACGCTTTTACCAGGTAGCTCAGTTGGCTGGAGTGTCATCCTGATACACCAAGGTTGTAGGTTTGATCCCTGGTCAGGGCACATACAAAAATCAACCAGTGAATGTATAAATAAATGGAACGTCAATGTTTCTCTCTCTCTAAAAAAATGTATGTGTGTATGTATTCATATACCTACGTGGGTATGTAAACAAACAGAACAGGGCGGTGACCTGAGGAGGGATGTGGATTTAGGGTGAAGGCAGTATTTTTCAACAGCAGCACTCCTGACATGTCGGGCCAGATGACTGTTGTAGGAGCTGTCCTCTGCATGGTAGGATGTTAGACGCATCCTTGGCTTCTGCCTACCAGATGCCAGGAGCACCCCTCCCTTGTCATGACAACCAAACACACCTCCCGATATTGCCAAGTGTCCCCTGGGGATAAAACTGCCCCCTGTTGAGAACCACTAGGTTAAGGGTGTGTGCGGAAAAGGAATGAGAACAGGGGGTAATTCAGATAAACCAGGAAACTCTTCTCAGTGGGGGGCCCCAGTGGCATTCAATTCGGCTTCTCTAAACTTGAGCATAAGCTCAGTGATTTACAATGGCTACTTCCTACTGTCTCGTTTGCCCCGAGCTGGCCAGTAACAGACAGGGAGGACAACATTCCTTTCTGACGGCTGGAAGTGCTGGTGCGGGGAGAGAAGGGGTGTCACCCGCCTTCCTCTGAGACTTGACTGTTAGCCTCTTCTCAGTCCCATACTTTCCACTTAAAAATATGGTCCTTAAAATGAAGATAAATCTTCCTTAAGCAAGCTGTGTTTCCACTCAAATGTATTTGAAGACTTAAAATACATAATCAGCACCATCTTTATTCAAGAAAATAATCTAATATGATATCATTTATTAATATCAAGACTAAATTCAGTAATTTTGCTCCTTGGACATTTATCTCAGGATGGATTATGAATATCACTCAACACACAAATTAAACCTGTTTTCAAAATATTTACAAAAATAATTCAAGACAACTCAACAATGAAAAAATAAACAACTCTAGTTAAAAAACAACAACAGGAAAAGGACTGAAAATAGATATTTCTCCAAAAAAGAAATACAAGTGTCCAAAATGCAGAGAAAAAGATGCTTAGGTCACTATAATTAGGGAAATGCAACTCGAAACTGCAATGAGATATCACTTCACACCCACTAGGATGGTTATTATAAAAATGAGCAGAAAACAGCGAGTATTGGCGAGGATGTGGAAAAATTGAAACCCTTGTGCAGTGTTGATAAGAGTGTAACATGGTACAGCTGCTATGGAAAAACATTATGGCAATTCCTAGAAACATTAAAAATAGAATCACCATATTATCCAGTCATTCCACTTCTGGATATATTACCAAAAGAACTGAAAGCAAGGCCATGGACAGGTATTTGAACACCCAGGTTTGCAGCAGCATTATTTACAGGAGCTAAGAAGTGGCAGCAACCTAAATGTTCATAGATGACGAATAGATAAACAAAATGTGGTATATACATGTAATGGAATATTATTCGGCCTTAAAAAAAGGAAATTCTGATACATGCTACAACATGAGTGAACCTTGAGGACAGTGTGCTAAATGAAATAAGCCAGTCACAAGAAGACAAATACTGTATGACTCCACTTATAGGAGATATCTAGAAAAGTCAAATTCCTAGAGAGAAGTAGATTGATGGGTGCCAGAGGCTACAGAGAGGGAGGAATGGGGAGTTGTTTTTTAAAAATGTATATTTTTATTGATTTCAGAGAGGAAGGGAGAGGGAGAGATAGAAACATCAATGTTGAGAGATAATTATTGATTGGCTGCCTCCTGCACGCCCTCTACTGGGGATTGAGCTCCAACCTGGCATGTGCCCTGACCATGACTGGGAATCCAACCATGACCTCTGGTCGGGCTTTTTTTTCTTTTGTTTTGTTAATCCTCACCTGAGCCTATTTTTCCCATTGCTTTTTATGGAGAGTGGAATGGACGGGGTAAGGGGAGAGAGAAAGGAGAGAATCATTGATGTGAGAGACACATCCACGGGATGCCTTCCATATGCGCCCCGAACTGGGACTGGGAATTGAATCTGCAACTCAGATATGTGTCCTTGACCGAGAATCGAACCCATGACCCTCTGGTATCCAGGCCGACGCTCTAACCACTGAACCACGCCAGCCAGGGCAGGAAGTTATTGTTTAATAGCCACATATTTTCTATTACAAGATGAAAAAAGTTCTGGAGCTGGGTGATGATGATTGCACAACCATGAGAGTGCACCTAACGCCACTGACTGTACACTAAAAATGGTGAAGGTGGTAAACTTTGTTACGTGTATTTTACCACAATTAACATTTTTAAAAATATAAAAAATGACAGGAAAGGATTAGCTGAGTTTAGGCAATATTTATTTAATTTCCTTGAGATCACATTATCTAAGGCATAAATGGTGATTATTTGGCAAGGATACAACTGCTCTGAAGGCCTTGTCTAGCTGGATTTTAGTTCATAACACATCATATTGGTGTAAACCTGAGAGAACTTATTCTGGCACGGGCTCTGATCATGGGAAATGCATCTCTCCTCACCATCCCTTCGTGAAACGCCATCATTTTCCGTGGGGGGCGTGGCCAGTTCTGCAGCTGCTCCCATGGTCACCGGGTCGCTGGGCCTGGCCAAGGAAGTCAGAATGGGCCATGGCAGGTGCCGTGTCTCAGGCCATGCTCTCAATGATGACTGCGATGCCCTGGCCACCTCCAATGCAGGCCGACCCAACGCCGTATTTCCCGCCTCGGCGCCTACGGAAGAAAGCAGTGGCTGAAATCTACTCAAGTAAAGAATTAGAGAAGTTAGATAATTAAATAGAATTACTGATAACCACATATGTATTATTCAATCGCATTCAGATCATAGTCTCAATGTTTTCCTCATTCCTCAATACTAGTTTATAGTCACAACAGGAGGAAGAATTAGGAAAACTGAATGCTGTTGTTTTTTTAAAGTAGTGGTGGCAAGCTGGGGATGCGGGTCTCTCATCCACAGCATGGGGTTTGTTAAAATTGTCCAGAATAAGGCCTACTTCTAGAGATTCAAGTGAAACTGAGAAGTCTGAGAGGGTAGAACTGATTACCATGCCTGGAAACGCTGGTGATCCAGGACAAAAATGAGTACAACACACCCAAAACAGGATGACATTTCGTGTAGCCAACAGAGGTATCCTTTGTCAGATTGCGTATGTCTGCATAGGAGATGTGACAGCCTGGGCAGCTTATGCTCACGAACTCCCAAAGTACAGGGCGCAGGCTGGCCTGACAAATTATGCGGCAGCATGCTGTCCTGACCTGCTGCTGGCCCCCAGGCTCAATAGGTTTGGCATGGACAAGATCTAGGAAGGCCAGGCAGAGGCGACTGGAGGCCAATACAGTGTGGGAAGCACTGATGGTCAACCTGTCACCTTCACCTGCTAAGATCTGGAGGCAGGGCTTGCCAGAACTACTCCTGGAAACAAGAAGCTGTGGTTGGAGGCCTGACCTCCCCTCACAGTGCCAAGAGCAGAGCCGCTAACAAGTTAATGGACTCATCTCTGAGGTCAGCTGAAAAGGGGTCCCACATAACTTGTTCCTGGTGAGAAGCGGTGCAAGGGGGATCTGAGGAAGAATGAAAATGGGGTGTTCTGGAGAAACCTAAATCCATGCATGTCTACAAAAGAGGCAAATCTGAAATGCAACGATTTCTAGCGCGTACCTTAATTCGTGAACCAGGTGTGCGGTAATTCTTGATCCAGACGCTCCCAAGGGGTGGCCCAAGGCAATGGCTCCGCCATTTATATTGGTTTTACTTGGGTCAAGACCTAAATTCCTCTCAACAGCCAAGTACTGGGGAGCAAAAGCTTCATTCACCTTCAAAACAATGGAAGGGGAGGGGAGAGACAGAGAGAAACATCAATGTGAGAGACAGACCTTGAGTGGTTGCCTCTCGCACAGGCCCCAACCAGGGCTGGAGATTGAGCCTGCAGCCGAGATATGTGCCCTTGAGAATCGAACCCGGGACCCTGCAGCCCGCAGGCCAATGCTCTATCCACTGAGCCAAACCAGCTCTGGCCACAAACTGCTTTTTAACGGAGAATTGTTTAGTACTCTTGATAGGTAACTTTGCTTGTTGCTGCCGTGTTTTGTTTTGTTTTCTATTTAAATTACCTTGCAAGGTTGTTTTATTTTTAGTTGTTCTTTGTAAAAATATCAGGTTTGAAAATGGCACTTTCAGTCAAATGCATCCCTTAGAGAAAGGAAGTCCTCAGTGATACTGTAAGTGAAACCAGCGGCAGTGGGACACTGCAGAGCCCACAGGCTCTGGAGCTGGACGGACGGTTTAAATCTTGGCTGTAGGCATGTTCTTTGAACTCTCTTGACACTCACATTTCCTCAGTAGTAAAATGTGACTGCAGTATCATCCTAAGGTTATTGTCAAGGTTAGGTTAAATCATAGGTAGTAAGTGTCTAGTGTATTACCTGACACAGCGCAAGTACTAAAAAATGCTTGCCATTATTATTATTATTATTACTCCCCAGTATTATTACCCATACTTCCAAGAAGAGACTGATAGATAATTAAGAATAAACCTTCAGAGCCAGATACATAAGAGGAATGGTTACTTTGTCAAAATGTGGTAGAACGGAAAAGTGTCATCGTGTATCACACTTATGAGGCTG
>NW_006290631.1:1250092-1258244 GCF_000327345.1 Myotis davidii | reverse complement strand
GTCGGGTGGGGGGGCAAAGGGGGGATAAGAGCACATATGCAATACCTTAATCAATAAAGAAAAAAAAAAGCAAGGTAATGGGTCTAGAGTTGGGATCAAAATTGAATCTTGTGTTCTTTCCTACTATATTTTATTCTCTCTCAAGATGGTGCTCTATTTGTCCTTAGCTTCAACATTCCTTTTCCATTTTATAAAGCCCTGCTCAAGGAGGTACTAAGAGTCCTAGAATATATTGTGGAACCAAGCTTGTAAAACTAGGCTTTTGAACCTGAGAAAAAACCACCACATAATCATCAAATGTTCCAAAGACAATCATAGCAGGGTGGTAAGAGCTATGTCCTTGAGTACTTATACATCTACTAGAGGCCCAGTGCACGAATTTATTCACGGGTGGGGTCCCTTGGCCTGGCAGGTGATCGGGCCGATCGGGGCAGGTTTGAAAATGGCACTTTCAGTCAAATGCATCCCTTAGAGAAAGGAAGTCCTCAGTGATACTGTAAGTGAAACCAGCGGCAGTGGGACACTGCAGAGCCCACAGGCTCTGGAGCTGGACGGACGGTTTAAATCTTGGCTGTAGGCATGTTCTTTGAACTCTCTTGACACTCACATTTCCTCAGTAGTAAAATGTGACTGCAGTATCATCCTAACGTTATTGTCAAGGTTAGGTTAAATCATAGGTAGTAAGTGTCTAGTGTATTACCTGACACAGCGCAAGTACTAAAAAATGCTTGCCATTATTATTACTATTATTATTACTCCCCAGTATTATTACCCATACTTCCAAGAAGAGACTGATAGATAATTAAGAATAAACCTTCAGAGCCAGATACATAAGAGGAATGGTTACTATGTCAAAATGTGGTAGAACGGAAAAGTGTCATAGTGTATCACACTTTATGAGGCTGGCTATGAGAATGACCTTACGGCAAGTTTTTAAGCACTATATTTTCATATGATCTTAGTTGGGGAATTTTACAGATAAGGGGTGGTAAGAGCTATGTCCTTGAGTACTTATACATCTACTAGAGGCCCAGTGCACGAATTTATTCACGGGTGGGGTCCCTTGGCCTGGCAGGTGATCGGGCCGATCGGGGCCTGTCTCACCCAGTCCTGAGCAGGTCGATCAGGGGCTGGGAGTTTGGCCAGCGCGGGAGGTTGGCTATGGGAGCGCACTGACCACAGGGGGCAGCTCCTGCATTGAGCGTCTGCCCCCTGGTGGTCAGTGTGGGTCATAGCGACTAGTCAACCAGTCTTTTGGTTGATCAGTCGTAAAGGTCACTTAGGCTTTTATATATATAGATCAATGATAATGAATAGCTTTGCAGAGCTGATATATTTCAATAGAGTTTTAGGTATGAAATCTAAGGTCAGAAATTTAGTGGCACCTACTTGCTGATACAAATATGGTAAGTAAGCAGCCCCCTGGAGGCTCTGAACAGTTGATTACTGTCTTTTGGGTGAGAGATTACCACGGAGGGAATCACACAGAGGGAAAAGGCCCATTTGCTACCAAGTTAAGTAGAGAGGTTTTCTTTGTTCTATTAATTATTTACCAGCGTCAAGCAGAGAGACATACTTATTTAAAATTTCCAAATATTCCCCAAATGTAGAATGTACATAATCCATCTTTAAGTATTTTCTTCTTTTGTGCTAAATACTTCAGGTGCTGTTGTTCTAAACTAATATTTAAAAAAATCAATACATTTAAGTTTACAGAATTTTTAAAGTTTTTTTAAAAACTGTGATAGGTACATCCCAAAGCAAGCTACAACTAAAAAACCAAGATATATTTTGGGGAGGGGAGGATGTCTTAACTTGGGGGGAGGACAAGAAACTTCTAGATTTGGCACCAGATAATGTTTAACTTTTAGGTCAATTCTCTATTTGTATTTTTCACTTTAATCCATAAAATGGGGTTAAAGTTACTTATTTCTCCCCCACTTTACATAAAAATCACTTTGATTCAGCAAGCACATAACAGTCTAAAATGTAATGAAGTCATAAGGTCCTAATATTTTTCCAGGAATTTATATGTTAGTAGAAAAAATCAGGCTGTTTTAATTATTCAAATATAAATGAAACATTTTAATCAAGTAAGGAAGAGTACCAACATAAGCCATAAAGCAACACTTATTTAGCTGTGCATCATTTGGAAAGGCTAACAGTACTAAAACAGAAAGAGCTATAAAATACCGAACTGAAGCCATTTATGCTCTGGAAGTTGGGTGAGTCATGTTGAAAAAAGTAGAATACTTACCTCTACCATATCCATGTCCTTAAGGCTCAGCCCCGCTCTCTTCAGTGCCCCGGTGATAGCAGAGACAGGACCTATATTAGCACAAAAATCCATTTCGTCTTATATTTATTTATGCATCAAATTTTTCCATCTTTACTAAACAGGTAAATAGTGTGACAGCTGGTAGTAGCCACAAATCTTGCTACCTTGAAAACACATTATTAAATGATGTAACAATAAAGAAACAAAAAGTGAGACCTGTATTCATTGCAGTGCTATTCACAATAGCCAAGGTCTGGAAGCAGCCCTGGCCAGCATCGCTCAGTGGTTAGAGCTTCGGCCTACGCACCAAAGGGTCAAGGGTTCGATTTCCAGTCAAGAGCATGTACCTGGGTTGCTGGTTTGCCCTTGGTCTGGGTGCATGAGGGCAGCAACTAGCCTATGTGTCTCTCTCACATCAGTATTTCTCTCTCTCTCTTCCTCCCTTCCATTCTCTCTGAAAAGCAATGGAAAAAATATCCTCAGGTGAGGACTAACATAACAAAAGATCTGGAAGCAGTCGAAGAGTGGATGAAAAGCTGTGGTACATTCACACAGTGGCTTTCCCCCGTCTGTGTGGGTCTGCAGCCACTCTGCAGGGTAAAGGATTGCTATGTGCTGAATAATTGCATAACGAAGGAACAATTATTCTTAGACATTAGACTGACGAATCCATCCCCACCAGATACTCGATGATCTATGCTCCCCTGCTTATTAACCCAGTGTTGTTCACGTGGGTAGCTGTGTGATTCTATACTGCCACCGGGAGATGGATTGTCTGGGGACATCTGACACTGGGGGACAGCTGGCATGTACAGCTTTGGTCAAGCCCGGAGGGAAAAGAATATTCCTTCCACAATGCAGTCCTTGTACTAGGAGGGAAATGCCCAGGCCCTGGAATAGAAGGAAGACCAACGACATTTTCTTTGCTTACTCATTATGGTAATGCATCAGAGCCTATTAAATGAGGCTAAACTGAAAAAGAACTAAAAAAAAACTACTTACCCTTATCAGATAAATCCGATTGATCATCAAAACCATCTAGGTGCAATGGGTGAATTTTGATGATCATTTGCTGTTGGGAACCACTGCTCTAGATGCTGAAGTGACAGATGCCATCATGATATACAGATATTTAATTTTTCAAGCTACCTTTCATCTCTATGACAAAGGTATATCTTGCTGATAGCAGGTAGATGAGAGCTAATACCCTTTAAGGCTATAGAAGAGAAAGGTTGACTTTTTAACAGATGTTTACCTAGTCTGCAGTTTTTGGCGACATAATTTGCAACACAGTGAATTTTCTTAGAAATTCTGTGCACACAGCAGCCAATGCGGTGGGTACTAACCTAGTCCCAAATCAGCATAAGGGTGTTGTCTGAGTAGGAGCTGGAGGCTGACACACTGAAGGATCTTGGAGGAGGCAGCTCAGCAGCAAGGCATCCCTTCCATCTGGGGACCTGCTTCAGAAACCCACTTGGTAAAGAACGGCCTAAGTTCATGAGAAGAGTCTTTGGGCCGATCAAGAATCTGACTCCAAACCCCGGGGCAGGCTTCTCCTTGGGGCGTGAGGGTACAGACGGAATAGATCAGAACCTTTGGGCACCGATTTTATTTCTGTGAGGTACCTCTTTGGCTCCATGTCCCCACAGAACGATGACAGGAACTATTAAAGTTCAGCAACAGAGGTGAGGGCGACCTGGCTGCAACATCTGTCACCCCACCGATGGCCAGGTTGAACTGGCTGGCTAGGCGGGGCCCCCTTCCTCCCTCACTGCTCCACGTGCGTCCCTCCCGAGGCTGTGCACTTGGCCGAGGACGGCCTTCCCTGATAGAGGATAGTCCAGGGTAGACACTAGCTGTGCTCCCCAGCCAGAACCTCCAAACCAGCTTTCCAGGTCCATTTCCCAGACCAGACACATCCGAAGGGGGCACTGTGTGTGGCCATCTGCCTTTCTTTCTCTTTTTTGGTTAATCCTCACCGGAGGATATTTTTTCCATTGCTTTTTAGAGCGAGTGGAAGAAAGGAGGGAGGGAAGTAGAGAGAGAAACAGCGATGTGAGGGAGGCACATCAACTGGTGACCTCCTGCATGTGGAGGGCTAGGGATCCAACCTGCAACCCATGTACATGCCCTTGATCGGGGACTGATCCACAACCCTTCCATGCAAGGGCCGAAGAGCTAACCACCAAGAACAACTGGCCAGGGCGGCAGTCTGCCTTTCTTTAAAAAAAAAAAAAAATTATTTCATAAAATAAATAAAAGTAAAATTCAGCATCATCCGCGATTCCTAGGAGTGCATTTTGCAAAAAGCCTTTTGTTCTATTTCGCATTCATATTTTTTCAGCTAAGACCACACATGCTTGTAGGGAGTTGTAAATGTCCTCCTGCCAGTGCTTTGCCAATTGAGATACACTGTTTATAATTCTTCATTTTCCTAGTACGCCTCCGCGGAGACAGGTGAGTATTGCTCTGACTTCCTGAGACAACACACGGTTTTCTCACTCACACGGACATTAACGACCACGCGCAATACACCTGACAGGTGTTCATCTGCTCCCAGCCTTCTCTACATCGCCCCAGGATGTCCCTCATCCCACTTTTAAAAAATCCTGTCAGTACTTTGTAATTCTTCTCTGTCATTTTCTGTCTGTTGATTTTAAATAACTCAAATGGACAAGAAGACATGATTACTGCCCACAAGGAGTTTACATGGTCTTGGTTTTCCAACTGAGACTAACACAGTTTTTCATAAAGATTGGTTGTTTAAAAGACTGACTATCGATCTCTTTTCCACAACTGACCTTGATTTGGCTACTGTTTCTGGAACGAGAATGACAAAGAAGACTTAGCTCCAGAAATAGAGCAGAACCAGTGTATATAACTACCAACTTACCAATACCCATGATAGAGGGGTCACAGCCAGACGCAAAGTAGCCCACAACTCGTGCCAGTGGTGTGAAGTTATGTTTTTTAACAGCATCCTCACTAGCTATGATAACAACTCCAGCACCATCAGATACCCCCTTGGAAACAAAAACAGAAGATTAACTAGAGGGTACAGAATCCATTAATTCAGGGGTCCGCAAACTACGGCCCACGGGCCACATGCAAATACAAATATTGTATTTGTTCCCGTTTTGTTTTTTTACTTCAAAATAAGATATGTGCAGTGTGCATAGGAATTTGTTCATAATTTTTTTTTTTTAACTATAGTCCGGCCCTCCAACGGTCTGAGGGACAGTGAACTGGCCCCCTGTTTAAAAAGTTTGAGGACCCCTGCATTAATCAAAGTGAAGCAGTACTATTAGGATTATGGCATTACATAGGAAGCAGTGCCATAATTGTACTAGTGGTGGATTAAAGAGATTGTTTTAGGCGCAGAATACAAATGGAGAGAATGCCAAGGAAAAGCCTATAGCCAGATGCAGGTAGATATAAGGAGAAATCTGATGAATTTTATATATGAGAAAGAAAAAATTATGAAAACTAAAATAACAAACCAGGTAGATTTCCTTCTAACATTTTGAAAAGACTATGAAATGGAAATATAAGGGCACCTGCCGAAAATATTTTGAACTACAAAAACCCAAATTAATAGAATATGAGCTTGAGTACTTTAAGCTACATAACTAAAGACTAGCATGAAAAGTATCTGAAAGATACGGCATGATTATTTTGCATCAAAAATTGAGAAGAATTCAAGAATATCCGTGAAGCTACCTACCGACGCGTTCCCCGCAGTAACGGTTCCTTCCTTCTTGAACACGGGCGGGAGTTTGTTTAACTGTTCCAGGGTTGTTTGGGGCCGGGCATGCTCATCGACCTGCATGGTCTGTTTTCCTTTCCTTGTCTTCACCTCAATTGGCGCCATCTCACTGTTAAAGTAGCCAGCATCATTAGCTGAAATAGTTGAAGGAATATAAGAATGGGGGGAAAGAAAAGAAACTAAGTCAAACATATCCTTCAATTTAATTTCTGGTCTACTTTCATATGAGCCTTTATTACTTATATGAGACCCAGACCTGGCCGACCCCACCCCCATTAAGCCCCGCAAGGCGGGGGGCGCAGCCTCTGGTCCCCCGGTGCCGGGGGCTCGAGGGTGTGATGACCATTTGCATATTAGCTTTTTATTATATAGGATAACTTACTTGCCTATTGGAGGATTTAATGTGCGATCATGTTTCTATGCAGATGCATTCTGCACCTTTTAAAATTATAATTTTCTTTTTCACTACAGTTTTTTTTCTGTACAAGGTGCTGCTAAATCTTAGCAGTATTTGTTAGCTACATGTGTAATGACACCACATGGATTGAATGCCCTTTAAAAATCTTCTCTGTGTGAGGTAAGAAGTAACTAAAGAGTTACCAAGTTGCACAATAACGTAATATACACTTAAAAGTTTTCAAGGACAGATTTCATGTTAAGTGTTCTTCGCACAATGAGAAAGAAAGTTACCAAGTTGCCTATGTCAAGAGTAATCTATGCCTGAAATTTAATGACAAGCAACCTGAAGAAGTTCTAAGAGTGATTACTGAGCAGTTGTAAGTAAAACAGCTTACGGCCTCCGCTGACTAGAGTGGACTATAGCAATCAAAGCCTCAAAAATGGGATACGGCAGGAACACCAACCTCACTTCTGATAACACTTTACACAGGCTAAGCGTTTCCCTTAGTTGGTTTTCATAACAGCTCTATTAGGGAAATAGGGAAAGCAAATATTTTTTCTTGCTATTATTAGAGATACATATTTGTCTCTATTTTACAGATGCTCAGTGAATAAATGACTTGACTGAGGTCGGATAAGATGTATGTGGCAAAACTGGAAACAGAACTAATAACTCCTGACCCCTAGACCAACAGCTTCCATTTTAAATGTGTGACTAAGACACTCAGGATGACCCGGAGGGCCTCATCTCTCCACTTTCCCCTCTGAAAAGCCGGGATGGACTTTATCCTTCCTGCTCCAAGGAGATATTTAGTGCCCTAAAGAAGAGTTTCCATTTGCTTATAGGAGTTTAATTTTAAAAATCTTTCTCAGAAGACTAGTAGATTTCTTCCGCTCCCCACACTGAGGAAAGAACCGTCTGGCGCTGATGAACTGGCGGAAGAGCAGTGTGCGGCGTTACCTGGGGCACCCGAGCCGGGGCCTCGGACTCGTCCTAAGTCTCCCAGGCAGGTGCGCTGATTCTCAATTAGCATAAAAGGATACCCAATGGGTCTTTTCAAACACACCATCCCCTCCGTGTGAATACAACGTGACTTATGGAGGAGGACAGCCTCTCTGTCCCAGCAGCCCCAGGGAGCCATCATCTCTAATAGTGTATCGCAGCTCCCAGAGTGTTCTACTGGCAAAGGTACCAGTCTGGGTGGGGCCAATTACCAGTACCACTATTTAGTATGAATGTATGAATGTATTTCCCAAGAGACGTTCCCAGTTAGTTTTACAATCATTAATCGAGTATCTAAATCATCTGAAAACAAAGGAATGACAAAAAAAATGTAACTTTCAAAAGATATAATTTTAAACTAATATTATTATCTGAACATTATCTGAAACGATAACAATCCTTCCTAGTTTTAAAAAATTGAGGTGTAATTGACATATAACATTATACTAGTTTCAGGTATACAACGTAATAATTCGGTATTTGTATATATAGCAAAATGATCGTCACCGTAAGTCTAGTTAACATCTGTCACCAGGAGGAAGTTACAAATTTTTTTTCTCGTGATGAGAACTTTTAAGATCTCTCTTAACAACTATCAAATATGCAACACAGTATTATTAACTACAGTCACCATGCAGTACATTATATACCCAGAACTTATTTATTTTATAACTGAAAATTTGTACTTTTTGACTCCCTTTTCATC
>NW_006290631.1:1241526-1250034 GCF_000327345.1 Myotis davidii | reverse complement strand
CATAGTTTTCTTTCTATGAATAGTTATAACGTCCTATTTCACTGACCGGCTTTCCACCTCTGCTGGGACTGCAGGGCGTATTTGTCACAGTCTTCTCTGCTTATTTTATTTTGTGCAGCAAGATTCTCTGCAGTGATTCCCATGGGCAGTTTGACATGCTGATCGGTTAATCCTGCCCACAAAGTATCTTCCAGCTATTAAAACACATTAACAATAAAGTGATTTGTTAAAGCATGTCTTTCAAAGTAATATGCTATAATTTCTTTAAATTTAAGCAATTAAGAGTTCTAAAATATAAAAGTGAAATTAGATTTTCTGATAGCATTACTGTTACTAAATTGTTCGAATTCATTTCTGAGACATTTTAAAAAAACATTCAATGACATAATAAAATGACACATTCTCCTCTCTCTCTAAACGTGGGGCTCTGAAGAGAGCCAGCAATGCTAAATGTGCAGGGTGAGAACACAAGAAGTTACTCCACAATCAAAACCTCTCAAGGTTACATTCCGTAGGAAACCTAACCGGGGCATGTGTTCTGACCAGGAATCAAACCGTGACCTCCTGGTTCACAGGTCGACTCTGAACCACTGAGCTACACTGCCCAGGCTCTGATCTATCTTTCCAAAGGTTTTCTCAAATACATTTGGTGTCTAAAACTATCTCATCTTTTCTAAGTCTTATTCCTTTCAACTTTCAAAAAGGCCAGGTGAGAGATGAATGAACAGTGTAAATCAATCACTATAACTGAAAAAATGCTAAAAACGTAAAATGTCATTAGCCCTTTTATATGGGAAGGACAGCATACTACCCCTCATTCTTTATCTGTACTATCATTCTCATGTTGTATACACTCTATTCAGAGAATGTTTTCTGTGATGCAGAAGAAATCTATTCGATGGAGATTGCTCCAAAAGAAAACTCCCATAAATCATGGTAGATTTAATTACTTGGTTTACTAATGATTCAGCAGACATTAATTCAACCTTTGCCTATCTTTTTGATCTGCTTCCTTCCTTCTTCCCTTTCCCTCAAGTGTTCATTCCACTATCAGAGGTATGCTAAGATAAAGTCTAATTTTATGTGGATTAAAATGTTCAAACTAGCCCAGCTGGTGTGGCTCTGTGGTTGAGTGTTGACCTGTGAACCAGGGGGTCATGATTCGATTCCCTGAAAGGGCATATGCCCGGTTGTGGGCTCAAACCCCAGTGAGGGGTGTGCAGGAGGCAGCCAGTCAATAATTCTCTCTCATCACTGATGTTTCTATATCTCTCTCCCTCTCCCTTCTGCTCTGAAATCAAGAGAAAAAATATATATATATATATATGTACAGTGGGGCCTTGACTTACGAGTTTAATTCGTTCCGTGACGGAGCTCATAACTCAAATTACTTGTATGTTAAATCACTGTGACGTTTGTTGCGCCAACTAGCAGTCGGGTATCTGAAGCTGGCTTGTAACCCGAATTTTTTTGAACTTGCAACTCAAAGCAAAAAATCGGCCGTGAGAAGGCTCGTATCTCAAAAAAACTTGTTAGCCGGGACACTCGTAAGTCAAGGCCCCACTGTATTTTTTAATATATTTTATTGTTTGGTTTTTTTTTTACAGAGAGGAAGGGAGAGGGATAGAGAGTTAGAAACATCGATGAGTGAGAAACATCGATTAGCTGTCTCCTGCACACCCCCTACTGGGAATGTGCCCGCAACCAAGGTACATGCCCTTGACCAGAATCAAACCTGGGATCCTTCAGTCTGCAGGCCAATGCTCTATTCCCTGAGCCTGACCGGTTAGGGCAAAAAATATTTTTTTAAAAAGAGTCAAAACTAACAACCAAAATAGAGTTTTGAAATACTTTACGAAATTCATATAATTTATATCTTGCCAATCCCCTATTAGTAAAATTGGTTTCAAAATCAGTTTTCTCTCTCATCAAATGGTGTTATTAAATAATTAGCATAATAGTTTGAGAAATAATTTTTAATTTTAACCTTGAGATCTGCTCCCAACTTGGTTCCAAAACGTATGTTTCTGGCACAGTAGGGAGCCTGGCTCATGCTTTCAGTTCCTCCGCACAAGACAACTTCAGCAGCTTTAACACAAATTTCCTATTTAAAAACAAACAAACAACAACAAAACCCTTTTATTACGGCAGAAGTGCATATTTAAAAGTACGTGTTAAGCAATAAACTACTATTAAGTCTAATAAGTAACTATCATAGCTTACAGTGTTTCAAAAGGAAATACTTCCAAAGTAATTTTAAAGCAAATGCTAAAGTATCCATTCCCAAAGTACAGGGGTGGGAAGGGGAGAACTACAGTCTTCAATCATTTGTGCACAAGGAACAAATCCTACCTACTTTTTGGTGAGGAATGGTAATTCTTAACTCAATACAAATCTTGAGTTTTGTCTGGTTTAAATATACAGAGATATTGTCTAGTTTAAACGTACAGATTACCAGCAGATAATAAAGAACAAAAGCAAGATTTATCCTATTTATTATGGACGAATCTGAAGGAGACCACAGATTTACAAGAACCAGGTTAACCTAGGAGGCTCATAAAAAGGACCCATTTCATTCTTTCAGCTCTTCCCACTATTTGCATTTCTCAGGAAAGAACAAATCACAAGCCTCCAAGAGCCCGACGTTTGAAATGACTGCTGGGAAAATCAGGACCACTAAGATACACTGCTACAGAAAATTATTCATGGCAAAATCGTGTTTCTAATTTTATTTTGTAATAAAATGAAGACAAGTAAAATTGTATGCTTTTATTGTATGCCTTTTCCCTGTGCTCAAGGGAACAAAACTATTTGCCCAATCATCCCTTATACTGACCTCTCTTAACACATTGCGTACCGCATAGAAATCTCTAAGACATATGCCAGGGACCTCACGTTTTTGGGCAAACTGCACGTTATTTAAATCATCATAATGCACTTTAGGTGTTGTTTTTCAATAATTATAACATTTTTATTTACAAAAACAGACAATTAAACAATTAAAGTTCCTAGTACTTTTTTAACGTATGGTACTGCGTAAAACATTTTCCTCTATGAAGAGGGACCAAACAAAATTTACATAAGTATCTAGATTCGCTCCTTTTTCCATGGGCGTGAAAAACGAGAACACTCGTGAGCAGTCCTTAACAGATGGCACGCGAAACACAAGAAAACTCCTGAGCGGTACGAAATGTGTTAATAAACATCCTATATAATAAAAGGCTAATATGCAAATTGTCCCCTCCACCGGGAGTTCGACCAGGAGGTGGCATTGGCCGGCCAACTGCCTACGGCCCGTCCCCCTGGGCAGCTGGGCCCGATCGGCCCCAATCGCGGCGGGTCAGCTGGACCCCACCTGTGCATGAATTTGTGCACAAGGCCTCTAGTTACAAAAACCTACAGTGTTATACAGTGTTATATTAAACGGGGCGTTTTCTCTAATAACTTTTAACATATTCCAGAGAATTAAATATAATATTGGCCATACCTGACATCCACTCACAACGGACTGGAAACCAGAGCCACAGAGCCTGTTCAGAGTGAGAGCTGGGGTCTCTGTTGGGACACCCACCCGCAAACCAACATGCCTTGCCAAGTACGCAGCATCCGAAGAACTCTGGAACACAGGGAGAAGAAAAATCACTTCCTCTATAAATCTAGGAATTAAGGACAAAGTATATGGAAATGTTGGCGACCTATCAAAAATTATAAACTACATGGCTCTAAGGTAGGACACAACGCATGTAGTTACAGCGTATTTCATATTATACACATGTTTATGATTTACATAAAAACAAAGCACAAGAGTGGTGATGCTGGCAATTCAGATAGGCGAAGAGAAGCCATAAAGTGCTTCCTTTAAGTAAAAAAGTGAAAGGTTTCGACTTACTAAGGAAAGAAAAAAACGGTATGCTGAAGTTGCTAAGATCTCCAGTAAGAACAAATCTATGCATGAAACTGCCTAACTTATAAGCTAAACTTTATCATCGGTATGCAGGTATAAGAAAAAGACAGAGTACATGTATATAGGGTTTGGCACTATCTGTGGTTTCAGGTGTCCACTGAGGGTTTTGGAATGTATACCCTGGGAATAACATGAGATCACTGTACTTTTTTATTCTTATTGAATTCACCGGGGTAACATTAGTTAATAAAATAATATAGAGTTCAGATGTACAATTCTACGGTATAGCATCTGTATTTGTATTGTGTTCACCATCCCAAGTCATGTCTCTTTCACATTTCCACCCTCCCCTACCTCCTCCCACCCCCCTTTCCCTCTGTTAATCAACATACTGTTGTCTGTCTATGAGGTTTTTACTGAACACCTTCCCTTTTTCACCCAGCCCCCTCTACCTTCTCCCCTCTAACAGCTGTCTGTTCTCTGTATCGATGAGTCTGTCTCTATTTTGTTTGATAGTTTGTTTTGTTGATTAGCGATAATGAGGCTGAGACCTGCTGACTTAGGGAGGGGAGAGGTGAACAACCGGTAAAGAGGGTAAGAGGTGCTTCCCAAACTTAAAAAATGCATACGGGGCATTTTGTTAAAATGTGGGTTCTCAACCAATAGGTCTAGGACTGCACAGAATTCTGCATTTCTAAACATTTCCCTAGTGACGCAATGTGCTGGTCCCAGGATCACACTTTGAATAAGAAGGAAAAGAAGTAACTTTAAAAACACACAATAGTAACAACACAGTTACGGTGGAGAAAGCTAAAGCAAAACTGATAAAATGTGAAGAATTGGTCCATCCAGCCCTAGCTGGTTTGGCTCAGTGGATAGAGCGTTGGCCTGTGGACTGAAGGGTTCTGGTTCAATTCTGGTCAAGGGCACGTACCTCGGTTGCAAGCTCCCTCCCTGACCCAAGCCCTAGTCAGGGCTCGTGCAGGAGGCAACCAATCAATGTGTCTCTCTCTCACATTGGTGTTTCTCTCTGTCTTTCCCGCTCTCTAAAAATCAATGGAAAAATATCTGGAGTGAGGATTAAAAAAAAAAAAAATTGGCCCATCCAGGTAAAAAGGCTTTGTGGTACTCACTGTCCTATTTTTAATTTATTTTTTAATCCTTACTTGTGGATAATTTTACTGATTTTAGAGAGAGAGGAAGGGCAAAGGAGAGAGAGAGAAACATTGATGTGAGAGAGAAACAATGATCCGTTGCCTCCCATATGTGCCCTGACGAGGGATCAAAAACGCAACCTGGGTATGTGCCCTGACCAGGAATTGAACCAACAACCCTTTGCTGCACGGGATGATGCTCTAACCAACTAAGCCACATGGGCTAGGGCTGTCCTATTTTTTTAATTTTTATTTTTTTTTACCTTTTTTGCTTGGGTTTGCTATACTCCTTAAGTGCGTAAGAGAGAAAACCCATTAACTTCAAATAAGTCAAGGAAATTAATATATTTAGAAGCAATAAATTAAAGCATTTTGTTTTACACCTAAAACTAATACTGTGTTATAAGTCAAGTATATCTCAATACAACTGGAAAAACAAACAAACAAACCCAAAAACCAAGAAGCACTGAAATGTATCCCAAATTAGGTATATGTAGTAGTTTCCAGAATATATGCTCATTTGAGTTATACATGTTGTTGCTTCTCGAGTCAGAGAATTACTCAAATTGTAAATACCTCCAACCATGGACTGATCCGCCATTATGACATGTTCAAGGAACTATTTTTAGAAACTGATGAAGCAACAGGAATGAATACCATCCTCTGGCCGACTAACCTGCATGACATTGCCCACAATGACACTGTCAATAGTCTCAGGTGGCACTTTGCCTGCAGCCAAGGCAGCCCTGGCAGCAAATTCAGTCAGGTCGGTAGCTGTGAAGTCTTTCAGAAGGCCTCCGTAAGCCCCGAAGGGCGTGCGCTTAGCAGCGACGATGAACACACCTATTGCAACAAGAGAGGTTTGTAAGTAATCATAGATGAGTCAGTGTCCTGTAGCATGCTTTAAACAATCTCACTGCGAAACAGTATTGTAAAGTAAATTTTCAATTAGATAACCGAAAACCTTTGCATATACTAAGTCTTCCCCAAACTATCTGAGCACTCGTTTCCACATCTTGTTAAGAAACCATGGGCCTGCCCTGGCCAGGTGGCTCAGATGGTTGGAGCGTCCTTCTATGCACCAAAAAGCTGTGGGTTTGATTCCCACTCAGGGCACATACCGAGGTTTCAGGTTCGATCCCTGGCTGGGGTGAGTACAGGAGGCAACCAACTGATGTTTTTCTCTCGCACTGATGTTTCTCTTTCTCTCCTTTCCTCTCTAAAAAAATCAATAAAAACATGTCCTTAGGTGAGGATGAAAGAAAAGAAACCATGGAACTTTTACTGATGGATTTGTGTCTAGATATTGACTTATACTTGAGACCATTCAGACACTGTACTACTATTGGTATCTAAGTATAGTCCCCCTGTTTTATGCTAGTGATCTCTTTCCATGGAACAAACTAAACCTGCCCTGAAACAAAAAAATACCTCAGCTTCTCCTTTCATTCCAGTGGAGAAATTTACAGTCTAAAAGACTGTAAACAATATGTAACTATAATTTAGAAGAGATCCATTCTCTACAAATATAACATTCAGGTATTTATAAAAGGCCACAAATATTAGTTTGGTGTGTTGTGGAGACAGTAAAAAGTTTAGCGGTTACCAGAGGGTAGGAGGGGGAAGGAGGGATGAATAGGTGGAGCACAAGTGAAACTACTCTTTATTTACTTATTTTTTAAATATATTTTTATTGATTTCAGAGAGGAAGGGAGAGGGAGAGGGAGATAGAAACATCAATGATGAGAGAGAATAATTGATCAGCTGCCTCCTGCATACCCACACTGGGGATCAAGCCCGCAACTGGGCATGTGCCCTGACTGGGATTGAGCCGTGATCTCCTGGTTCATAAGTCGATGCTTAACCACTGAGCCACACCGGCTGGGCGAAACTACTCGTTATGATACTGTAATGGTAGATACATGTCATTATATACATTTGTCAAAACCCAAGAACTGCATAACACAAAAAGTGAACCTCAATGTAAACTATGGACTTCAGTTAATAATAGTATCAGTATTTGCTCATCAATTGTAACAAATGTACCACACTAATCTTTAGGTGAATGATTCTGGTTCTTCAGGTGACTGAGGCAGACCCGTATCACCTGAAGGATACATTCTTGCAGAGGGAAGTGGGCCCATTAAGTTGTTTCTTGCTTTGGAGAAGACAGCTCTTACTAAGCCCACGCCATGTGGCAACAAGCCACCTGTGTTAGCCCAGAGCTTTCCCTAGAAATCTCCTGTGTTCGCTCACAAACCACTTGTGTTAGCTCCTGGCTTTGGCTTCCAGCCGCCTGTCAGCTCATGCCACTCGGCTATATATAACAAGCCCCATTCCTCCGCGGGGGGTAAAGATCTGCCATTTCACTACCAAGGCGTGGCTTGTCGGTAAGCTACCTTAAACTCCATGTAATTTTGGAGTTGTCAGCCTCTTTCTGAGGTCTCTTGGTCTTGGGAAGTTTTCCCAAAACGAATGCTAGACGTTAATAACAGGAGCTACTTGGATGGGATGAGGGAGGTATAGGACCATTGATTTATCAGGAATAATGAAGGCCGATTCCGTGTTTCTCCAGAAGCTTCCTTGCATGAGTTTCTCCCTGTACTTCATACCTGAGAGAGCATTTTTGTCTGGGGGAGTACTGCTAGTGGTGAAATATGAGACACTAACCAAAGAGTGTATGTGGAAAATAAAAACAAAAGCAATAACTTTCCCTTTAATGACACCACTTCTGTTTACCTGCGCTTCCAGACCACAAAGGTTATCTGGAGTACGGCTAACACTAAAATACAATTGTTTTGCATGGGAAGAGGGTATTAAGTATATTTTTAATGTAATCTGGGATGTGTAGGTATAAAGACTAGACAATTTAAAGGATTTTTTTTTCTTACAATTTCATAAACTGGACACCATGTCAATAATTATTTGAGCTGATGCCAATGTTATGTAGCTGTTAAAAGGTCTAAAATGTAACAATCTTTACCACCAAACTACAATCCTGTTTATTTTTAAAGGCCCTGAAAATTCAGAAGCTAAATATTTCCAAAAACTGAAAGACAGTGAAAAGACATTAATCTAAAGTGCAGTGACTGGAGGAAAAAAAAAAAAAACAAACATAAGAGAAACAGGAATTCTGCCTGCTTTTTTTTAAAAAAAAAAATTTATCACATTGTTAGATTAACACTAACTTGTCATTAAGCAAGTGCAGACAGCAACTAACACAAATGAAGAAAAACTGCTACTAACTGTATCCCTTTCAGTTTTAGGATTAAAGTAATCTGGCAGCCTGATTGCCTTGCTACACAAACAGCCCAAAGCTACTGAGCAGGAAGAGCGCTCACACCAAACACTGGGATGGGCGTTAGTAAAAAACTGGGGGATGGATTCTGATTGACAGAAATCTGATACATTGATGATCATCTTTACCAATGTCTATCAAACATTCAAATG
>NW_006290631.1:1238609-1241426 GCF_000327345.1 Myotis davidii | reverse complement strand
CCCGGCATGCCACTGAGAAGTGCACACCTCTAATGGGTTCTAACTAGCCAATAACAATTGGCATATGAGGCTTAGGGCCTGGGTTATAGTCATAGCCATTAATTTTCTGTGTCATTACAGACAAGCTATTTTACCTTTCTGGAATCAACGACTTCATCTGTAAAACAGGGAAATGGTTTGTAAAACTATGATCACTAGCTCTAATACCGTAGTACTCTTTATCACAAACTTAATCCATTTTATACTTCCTTAATACGGGTGTTGATGACATTCTTTCCCCTTATTGGGTTCATAGTTTTCATCAAATTATCAGAGGGGTCTGTATTGCACAAAAAGGGTAAGAAACCACATATACAATGTTAAATACAAATCCTAAAAAGATTTTCTTTTTGAAATGATGCTCATTACCAGGCAGCTTTTAAATGAATTGGGTTTTTTGAGCACCTTGTCCAGGAAAAAACAAACACTTGCTGTTTTATTAATTAAATGTAGTAAATTCAGAACTGGAAAGAGCACTGGCAAGTTAAACCCAATTGTAGGAAATAGGATAACACTACGTTTTGCCTCGGAATACTTATTTTTCACTTGAACTGTTCACATGCCCTTTCAGCCCTTCAGAGTTCCAAATCCCCTTATCCAGCTGCCTACCCGACACCTCCACTTGAACGCCAAGTTTCCTCTTCCAAATCGATCCTCCAGCTTTCCTCACTCTGTAAGTGCTACCACCATGAACACAAGACTTCAAACCAGAAACCTAAAGTCACTGTTGACATGTCCCTCTCACTGACCGGCCAGCTATCACCAAGTTCTATCAAATCCATCTCCAAGTCTATCTCAAGTCATCCCTCCCTCTCTTCCCCCAACTCCTCTGCCCTCCAGCTCGGGTCCAAACCATCATTTGTTGTAGCCTGGACCGCTGGCTAAGATTCTTGTATTATTGTTGTAGTTTTGTTAATCCTCACTTGAGGATATTTTTCTCATTTTTTAGAGAATAGAAAGGAGGGAGGAGAGAGGAACTTCCATTTAAGAGACATGTCAAGCAGCCCGCACCTGCCCCTGGCAGTGCCCAAGTCCGTGCCCTAGGCCAGGAATTGAACCTGCGACCCTTCGGTGCTCAGGCCGACTCTCTAACCAGCAAGCCACACCGGCCAGGATTCCAATAGATTCTGAAATGTTCTTAAATTCTTCCGGTTGCTACAGAGACAGTTTTATGGCCCTGACAAAATCTGGGCTGAGTGGAAGTCGGGTCCTGTCATTCCCCTACTTGAAAGGTTTTCTATTGTCTCCACTAAATTCAGAATAAAAGCCCACAGCTCCAGGCTTCACAGCCTAACGTGGGTTCTCGGATCCTGCCAAGCGTTTTCCTGAGGGCCTTGACATGAAGTGTTCTACCCGAATGTTCCATTCGCACAAAAAGGCTAAACTTCCATATCCTCACAACTAAAATTCCATTGACCGTGAGCAATTGTTAGGAAAGGGAACTGACATCATCTTTTTCTTTTTTTAAGTTGATAACCCTGGAATGTATGTATTTAAGGACTGCGGCCTCGGGTGCACGGGGTCCCGGGGTGCCTCGGGTGCACGGCGCAGCTCCTTTCCAACAGCTGAACTTGAACTAGGTGGGTCACTACTGCACGAAGGAGGAGCATGGCCTCCAAGGTCAGAGGCCAGCGAACCGTGGTCTCCACTCTCAAACGCAAATGGCGCGCAAGTCCCAGTGGCCCCAGGCTTACAAGTGCTTCCTCCCTAACCCAGACCATGCTCTGGGGTGGACGCTGCTGGGTTTTCAGTCCCCTTTATTGGTGTGGGGACTAAGCTGTAAACCCAGGACCCCGGACACCCCGCCGGACCGACGCGAAACTGGACCTGGGGAGGGCAAGCCCGCCAGCGGGCGAGGGGAGGGGGCGCGGCTCACCTCGGAGAAGGGCCATGGCGACGGCAGGGGCAGGCGGCGCAGGGGTTCTCCTCCGTGATGCAAAGGGGCCGCGGGCACCCAGACCTTAAGGGCGGGGGGCGGTGCCCGCGAGGCCCCGCCCGTGCCCTTTCACCTACTTCCGGGCCCGCGCCGCCCGCCCCCGGAGCTCAGCTCCCCTCCGGCTGACGCTGCGGTCAGGGCGCCATCCCTGGAGGGACCAATCACCCCCGGGAGGCGGGCCTTGCGAGTTTTTTTGTGTGTGTTTTTTGTTTTGCCTGAAAGCACTGTCCTTAACCACTTGAGAGCCAACCAATATCCTAGGAACTATGCTAAAATTGCCAAGGCATTTTTACTGATTTTACAGCAGTTTAGGAAAAAAATTATGAATCGCAAGTAAATGAAGTTACACATTCAAAAACTTAAGGAAAACTTTACTGCATTTGTTTTCTGCACTTAGGTGCCATCTGTCACTAAAGAGTGGGGCCTTGACTTACGAGTGTCCCAACTAACGAGTTTTTCAAGATACAAGCCGTCTCTCGGCCGACTTTTTGCTTTGAGCTGCGAGCTAAAATTCGGGTTACGAGCCAGCTTCAGATACCCCACCGCTAGTTGGTGCAGCGAACGTCACAGTGAACACCACAACATCAGCCCAGCATCACCTGTCTCACTCGTTCACTTTAAGATTTGACATACGAGTAATTTAAGTTACGAGCTCCGTCACGGAATGAATTAAACTCGTAAGTCAAGGCCTCACTGTGCTAGCCTCTAATAGTGACACTGCAGGAGGAGCGCGGTAGCGCTCCCGGCACTTTTGGCGAAAGACAGGAGGAGTGCGATGGAGCTCCCTGGCACTCTAGGGGTTAAAGACGGTACCTGTTTCCAAATCAAGAGAGTGACTTGAC
>NW_006290631.1:1221703-1238155 GCF_000327345.1 Myotis davidii | reverse complement strand
GGCGTGGGGAGGCCCCTCCGCTGTCACTGTTAGCCCTGGTCGGTGATGAGGAGACACTGCGCAATCTGAGTCCTGGAGACGCGCTGATGGCGAGTGCTCGGACTGAGGCCGGGCGAGCAGGCGGCGGCAGGGGGGGTGCGTGGGGAGGCGGTAGACCCGCAGCTTCGGGCGGGCGGCGAGCCGGGCGGCTCTGGGCTTGGCTGCGTGGATGGGAGGGTGGTGCGAGGCCTTGAGGTTTTCTGTGATGCGGGAGGGCCTGCCCCCCCCCCACCCCGCTTTGTTTAAAACGTCTTGGTGGCCCTCTCACGTTGTTTTCTGATTGCATTTTTTTTAAAATTGTAAAAACTTTTGAACATAAAGAAGATCCACCATCTCTTCTATAGTCTGCAGTTGGTAACATTTTACCATATTTGCTGTATCACACCCTTCCATCGTTTTCTTTAATGCAGAACTTAGTACAATTCACCGCACTATTAGAGGTCAATACTTATTTACAGTTCTTCTTAAGGCAAGATTCTCATGCAATCAAATGTACAAATCTTAAATTGAATGAGTCTCGCACATGTATTCACTCTTATAACCCAAACCACTCTGGGCTAGCAAGTATAACTAGGGCACGTCCATCATCCAGAAACGTGCTGCCTATGCCCTGCCACAGGCCGCCTCCCAGCCGGCCACTGTGCCCTTTTTCTCATCATCCACTGTAATCTGACCCTCTGCTCTGCTCCTTTTTCCTTCCTGTTGGTTTAAGTGAACCCTGAACTTTGGCAGTCGACTCGGTACACACTTTAACAAATATGTATGCTCCTTTTTCCTAAGTGTATATAGTCCATGGAATTTGGACTTTGAGTTGATCAAAGCTTCCCGCATACTTGATGGTGGGCTTTTTTTTTTTTTTTTTTAAACCTGCATCTCCTGGAAGATGAACAGGGAATAATAATAAAAATGAAAGCTGCCATTTTTGGACACTGTGTGCCCAGCAATTGAACCAGGCTCTACATACACTGTATAAAACTTGCATACCCAGGTGGTATAATTGTTACTCTATAAAATAGAATAACATACACTTCTTCCACATCAGAGAAATCTGAATTGAGGGGCATTCTGCAGCCCCATGAGATAGGAGTTTTTCCTTTCTCATTTTATACGTCAGGAAGCTTAGGCTCAGAGAAACCAAAGAACTTCTAAAGATTCAAAACTAGAAAATTGCTGAATTAGAATTTTGAGCCCTCAATTCTCAGAAGCCCAAGGCTCATGTTGTGTCCAGGGCTTACAGGATGTGGGATATAGGAGTAGGGTAGAAAAAGACAAGTGTCATTAGCTAGATGTTACAGAAAACAGGAAAGGAGGAAACAATGAAGTATTTGGAAAGATACCTGGCTAAGGGTAACTTTCCATGCTTGTCAATGTATGGTGGTTTAGTTTCAACCTCACTATCTTTCTTTTGTTTCTAAATAATAGGGTTAAGTCAATTTTATCTTTTAAATGTCATTTACACACCTGTAACAGAAATAGTTCTTATTATGAACAACAGTGAACGCTCACCTACTAGGGGGGGAAAAAAGGATAAATGGGTCTTTACCTGCTGGTGCTATTGAGAAATGTTCATTAGAAGTAGATGAAGAGAAGTAAAATGCTTGGATAGTGATGCCATTTGAGATGTGATTTTTGTGGTCCATAAAAACAACTTATCCATGAGTGAACTTCCATTAAGCACTGGGAATGGCTTTTAAAACCATCTCTGTTGTACTTTAGCTAATTTTTAATAGGTAACAAGAATACAAATAATTGACCAGGAAATCAAAACAGCTTATATGAAAGACTGCCACTATGGTGACTTTCTAAACGTTAAATACAGTATGCACAGTAAAAATGATTGGAATACTAGATTGATAAATCTTTAGGTTTTTGAAATGTGGTGATGGCTGTTAAAAGACGTATAAAATAGTTGCTTTATTCCTAATTTTTTTTTTCAGATCTCAGGATAGGGTTTTTTCTGGGCTCCAGTTATGAAATGGGTAAGTCTTGAATTTTTACAGAAGTTACTGAAAAAATATCTTTAATAAGAACTCATTAATTTGAAGTAAGTTTCATGAAGGATGTACTTTTAAATGTTCACAGTATACTTCTAAATTATTTCATGCAAGTATTTTCAGATGGGTCATTTTCACTGTCTAAAGCACCACTTTAGTTTTTTCCTGAACTCCTTAGGCCAGAAGCCTTCTGGGAACAAATTTGTTGTAAAAAAAGATTACTATTGTGAGCCCCCGGGACATGAAACATTCTAAAACTTTGTGGCTAAGTATAACATTAAACTAGTTAGAAACCCCCAACTAACTTTTTTTATAACTTAGTACTAGAACTGAAGATAGAGGCAAGGAAAGTTACTCTCAGAAAGTAGAAGGATTTATCCAAGGGTGTATATTAACCTCTGATAAATGGTAGTGTTTTGGAGTTCTGACTCCAGGACACATGCTTTTACCCTATGTCAGTGTTTTCGTTCCTAAAGTTCTCATTTTGCTGAAGTTCTCCTTGAATTACTTGATTCTACTCTCAAGGTTGGTGGGCATCCTTATGGCCATTTTTTTGAACTCTTTATCTGACAAATTCTCTCGGTTTCACCGGCTTTAGTTTCTGGGGATTTTGTTTTGTTTCTTCATCTGAGAGATATTCTTCTGTCTTTCGTTTTGTTTGACTTTCCACATTTGTTTACATGAATTAGACAAAACAGCTCTCCCTCACAGTCTTGAAAGCATGGGCTGTGTAGAAGTGACCTCTGTGTAAACTGGGTACCAGGTGGTCTTGGCAGGGCTGCTTGAGCCAGGCGGGCACTCACTGTGCCAGGCCGGAGTGGCTAGTTGTGTGTTGTGACATCCTGTTGGCTCTGCTTGCTCCCTTTGGGCTCCAGGCAGTTTGGCTGGGAACGCGCTGCTGCAATCCTGCAGGTAGGCCAGAGCCTAGGAATAGAGCCACGCCCATCCCGTCCAGCTAGAAGGTAAACATTAGTGTTTACCGGCACCCCCAATCCTCCATCCCCACAGATTTCGGAGAGCTCTCATGATTTCCTGACCTTCTCCATCCACTTTGCTTGTTGTGCAGAAGCTGTTCAATGAGCCTTTAGTCGTCTCAGGAGGAAATGCTATATGTATATAGTTGTATATTTTTGTGTGCTCTTCAGGGGGCGAGTTCAGGGTCCTTCTGTGCTGCTACCATCTTGAACTTCCTCACGTGCAGCTCTATCCCTCCTGTTTCATTGGTCAGAATTGAGGTGTATGCCCCTGCCATAGTTATCTTGATGTCACAGCTTGTTCTTAGTTCTTAACTGGAGTTGATCTGCTGAGGTCTTTTTTTTTTTAATTTTATTTTTCAATTTCAGCAGACATACACTATTATATTAGTTTCAAATATACAACCCAGACATTTATATAACTTACGAAGTAATCACCCCAATAAATCTAGTACCCATCTGATTTAAGAAGTTTGGTACTTCTTAGTCTCTTCACCTTCTTAACCCATCCTCCCAACTCCTCTTCCTTTTGGCAACCGTCAGCATGTTCTCTGTATCTATGAGTGTTTCTGGTCTGCTTGTTTGTTTACCTTGTTTGGATTCCACATATAAGTGAAATCATATGATATTTGTCTTTCTCTGACTTCTCTCACTCAGCACAATGCCCTTTAGGTCCGTCCATGTGGTTGCAAATGGCAAGATTTCATCTTACTTTTCACTTATCTATAGATACAAAAGGCTAATATGCAGAGTGTCCCCTCGGGGGTTCAACAGGGAGTTGCTATGGCGTGTGCTGATCACCAGGGGGTGGTGCGGAATGAAGGAAGGCCCACCAGCAGCTGGAAGGCCCCCGATCAGCCGTGATCGCCGGCCAGGCCTAGGGACCCTACCCGTGCATGAATTTCGTGCACTGAGCCTCTAGTATTTTATAAACTCTTTCATACAGATCTTGTAAATATTTTCCCACTGATTTTTTTTTTAATGCCATCCTGACCAGGAGCAAAGTTATACATATGACTGAGTCTGTTCCTACACCCAAACTGCCTTGTTTGAATTCTTTAGCTTTAAAGTAATTTCTCAATAAGTCTTGTTATTTTATGGGGAATGTGTCCCCCACCCCAACTTTTGCAGGCTGTAGTTTGCTAACCTCTAGTTTAAATAGTCATGATGCATGTTTGAATATAGACCCCAGAATATTTCTCAAGAAAGCATTAAAAAATAATCTTTTCAGCCAATATGTAGCTACAGAATTTTAAATTTCATTTAGATCTATCACAGCACTTTATTTATTCAAAAGTATTTATTTCCACAAATTTTTATTCATAGTTGAATATTACAGTGACTAGTACAAGCATTTTTCTATAAACAAAGGTATAGTTTACAGATTTGTTCAAAATGAAAAAATATTTTTATTAGTGTTTCTTCTACAATGTCAGATTCACTCCTGAATATGTGCACCCTGTCAGAGAGGCAATCCTTCATCTAAACATCAGTTGGTGGCAAAGTGTTATATACAAATCTGGATTATTCTGATATGTGTCACCTTAGAAAGTAGCTTAAATTCATTTCTGATTGCCCCCTTTATCTGAATTAGATTTTTTTTTTTGAGGAAAAACTGTCTTTAGTATCTAGTGACCTTTATAATAGGAGAAAAAAGTCTTGTGTTTTATTATCATTGGCATAAACCACTATTTTTCTGATTACCCCCTAGTTTTCTAATTATGGCACCAATGTGTATAAAAAGTAAATTGTGGATATTTGGCTCATGCAGCAAATTAATTTGAGAAACAGACCGCAGAGAAATACTCTATGAGGAAAAACTATAGGGTCCTGCCCCATGCTGTCACACTTTAATATCTGTTTAGTCATACAGGCATTATATAAGAGTTCAATTTAGGATAACCTTGCTGCCTTAGAATTAGGTCAACATATGAAAATGATTAAATTTACTGTATGCCAAAGAAATGGATTCTAATTTATTTGTTACTATAATCTTAACACATTATTTAATGTTCTAAGTAAATATTTGATGAATTGATGGTAGCAGTGTTATCTTTCTAAATTTTCCAAGTTCCTAGTTTTGTCACTTTTTCTTCTTCTTTTTTTTTTTTTTTACAAAAGCCTTAAAATTTAGTATAGGAAAATCAAGAGAAGAAACTCCTATTGACGTGCTCCATGAAAAGAGAAAAAAAGTCTTTCCCTTTGGGTCTAGTCTGCTTGCCAGGTACCATATGTGGAACTGCAGATATGATGGACAGGGAGAATGCATGTCAGTAATATGCTTGCCAACTTCAGCAACAAGTGTCTACACTAATAAAAGAGAAAGATGCAAATTGATTGTACCTTTGCAACGCCCACCAGCCAATCAGGAGTATGCAAATTAACCCAACAAAGATGGTGGGTTAATTTGCATACACAGGCACTGAGTGGCCAGGGGTGGTGTGGAACGCTTGCGTCATTGCCATGGCGTTCTACACAGCCCCAGCCGCTCTAGGCCTCTGGGCAGCGCAGAAAGGTGGCTCCGGGTCTGGAGTGGAGGCGGTGCCGGCAGCCAGGGGAAGGAAGGTCCATTCTTGCACGAATCTTCGTGCATCAGGCCTCTAGTTAACCTATAATAATGGAAGCGTAATATGCTAATTAGACCAGTCATCTGAACAGCAGAATGACCATTCCTGATGACCTTCCGGATGAAGCTGGGGCTGCGAGGGCCGAGCCCCTTGCACAAATTTCATGCATCGGGCCTTTAGTATGTACATAACACACACTACTATAGGTAAATGGGTACGTCCCATATAATACTTAAAGCACAACTTGTTTAATGTATAGATACTTGATTCTTAAATAATCTTTAAAATGCTTCTAATGTTTTAAAAGACAAAACTTCACCATGATGTTATGCCAGGCATTAAAGTTCTTCCCACAGCAACACTTACTTCAGAGAACTAAGTGATAAGTCAGTTATCTTAGTAACTGCTAAAGGCACGTAGTGAGAAGTGTCAAATAAATTATAAATATTAAAAAGTAAAGACAGATATCTAGAACAGAGTTCAAACCTTTATGCTGAATTAAGTTATTTAAATTAAAAATACTGATTTCATGAAGTTGGAAAAAGTTTGAGTTGAAATGACTTTAAAAAATGCAAAAAAATATAAATACTAACAAAAGATTATAGTTTCTCTAAAGATGCTTATTCCAGTCTCTAAGTGCTAAGTTAAATAGGGCAGATCTAAACATTAAGTAACCAACTACTATATTGTTTTATTGTTAGTGGTCTATAAAAGGCAATTTGTTTTTAAGTATATATAAATTTAGTTTCAGTGAAACACCTTTATGTTTTGGAAGAAGAGAACTAAATCTGCCATTTCTTCGGCTAAGTAGAGGACCGTTCATACGTTTTCCATTTATTCTAATTGCCAAGCTTTCATTTAGTGAGTTGTTGGCACCTGGTGATTAACCAGTGACAGCAGAGAGGCAGTGACCCAAAGAGATGGAGAGAATGAGGGTGTAAGTCAGAATGTAAGGACAGTAAACCATTGTGTTTATGGAGTCACTGCTTTCAAACTCCTTGACTCTCTGACAAGGCATTTTTGGTTATCTTGAAGAGTAAGGACAGTCCTTATAGGAGAGACTCAGTTTTAAACACATTGCAGTAAAAAGTAAATTATCCTATATAATAAAAGGCTAATATGCAAATCGACACAACGGCAGAATGACTGGTCGCTATGACGCACACTGACCATCAGGGGACAGACACTTAATGCAGGAGCTACCCCCTGGTGGTCAGGGTGCTCCCACAGGGGGAGTGCCACTCAGCCAGAAGCCCTGAGCTGGACTCATGGCTGGCGAGTGCAGTGGCGGTGGCGGGAGCCTCTCCCACCTCTGCAGCAGTGCTAAGGATGTCCGACTGCTGGGAGCGAGCCTAAACCATCAGTCGGACATCCCCCGGGGGCTCCTGGACTGCGAGAGGACTCAGGCAAGGCTGAGGGACCTCCCCTCCAGTGCACAAATTTTGTGCACCAGGCCTCTAATACTTAATAAACATATTTTTAAAAAGGGAGCCATGGACCCAATTGGTTTTAGACTGGCCTTCCAAACACAGTGTGTGTGTGTCAAAGGGTGTGTGTCATGGATGTCAGGTGATGTCATGGAGTTGGGAAAGAGGCTCAGCTCTGCATACTAGTAGACACCCAAGAGCAGCCAGGATGTTGAATGTGGCAGTAGAGGGGGTGAGGTCAGTGACAGATTTGGGCATGGTGGTCAGCAGTCTTTGCCCAGGTGCTATGCCTTGTTCTGCCCAGTGGGCATGGAGAATGACCGAGGAAGCTGAGCTGTAAGAGCACAGTACTCAGATTGATTGGTTAGGGCTTGGTGTGTGTTGTGTTTCCAAGAGCCTTTTAAGATGAGTGGCTGCGTTAGCGGTGGGTGTGTGGCAGGGTGTTCTATGTGTATTTCATGGAGAAATCTTATCTTGACTCAATATGGAGGCTCTATGATTTGTAAACAACATCTGTTCTTATCATGAAAACAGCATACTGTTCTCACCAGAAATATGGAACAAATAGTAAAAACACGGGTGTAAAGAATATATGTAGGGTTTTCTAACTGAATGCCTGATTTTGAAGAGATGACGACAAATTTGTGAAAGCAGCAAACATATAAAATCTGTTGTAATATCATCAAATACTCTTTTAATCTTTATTTCAGAGCAGAGATATTTATGATTTTTATGTGGCAAATTTGAAAATAACATGAAAAGAGAAAGTTGGCTTAAGTTATTCTCTCTTTTAAAAGAATACTTACAAAAAAAATACCCCCAAGATCTTTTGTATAACTTAGTTCTTGAACTGATTTTTACAAACATTTTTCAAACAACTTGATCCTCGAGATGGTTTGCTTTCCCGTATTATTTGGGTTATCTGGAATCACCAGTGCGTTCTGTGATGTTCTCATTGGAGGTTTCGTGGCAGAAAGGGATTAAAGGCTTTCACATTGACTTGTTTGGTTCTTAATCTGTAAATAAAAGAGTTGCTACTCTTTTCTAACTTTTCGCTTATATAGGTTTTGGTTGACTCAGTAAGTACATGGACTAGCATTGGGAACGTCTTTCCCCCTTGCTTACATCCTTAGTTTGGGACAGCAGCCCTTTTAACATAATTCCAATAGACTCAGGACTGCACAAAAGCGGTTGAGCACATGAGGAACTGCCTCATCTAATTTTGCTTCAGAAACCAATACTCAAAATGTCTGGTCCGGAGGTCAGTTACACCATTGTCTCTGCATCACCAGGCATTAAAAAATATCTTTGGGAAACTTCTCAGAAGGCCCAGGCCCGTATTCCTGTTCTCAAAACATTTCCCCATAAGCTCATCCACACCTATAGCTTGTCACCCTGGGGAGACGTCACGCTATATGACAGTGTCAGGCCATTTATGTGACTCACGTAGTTTTAATATTTTATTTTGGACACTCTCCAGTTATATGCAGAGATCAAAAGAAGGCAGTTTCCATTTTGTAGCCTGGCCCCTTTTTTATGGCCACGGGGACTGCTTTGCTTGGTGGTATAAATGCTAATGTGAACTTTATTCTGAAATCGTACTTCAAAAAATCTCCCATACTTCAAGTGTTTTTATTCTGAGCAGTAGGCACAAAAAATAATGACAGCTGTGTTCTCCTTCTTATGGTGCAGCACTCGGCACATCCTCTCCGTGTCTGATTTGATCCACTTTTAAAGCCTGAACAGACCCTTCAAGCCACTTGACTGTATACGTCTTCTTGCTCTCGCTGCCAATCCAGCCAGGCTGGCAATGCGCGTTGTTCAGACTTCAGTGAGGAACTCAAGATTGAGACACGCTGGGATGTGGATGGAGTCCATAGTCAGGGCAGACGGGTTAAAGGGGAACAGAACGGGAAACATGTGCTTGTAGTCCAACAGCAGTTGCTGAGGGTCATTCCGATCTTGAAGTTGTGCCTGAGGGAAAGGACAAGACCATGTAAAATACTTACAACACCTACCAATATGTTCCCCCATCAGTCAGATGTATCAGTAGGCTCTGCTATGAAAGGGCGTGGAGAAATTGTGAAGGTGTGAGAGGACAGTATAAAAATGGGACAAAGCTAACGTATGTAAGTTATTACAACTCAGCAGCAAAAGGTGTGTATACATTTAATTATTTAAAATTCACAAAGTACCTGTCGTCATTTCACAGGAACCCTTTTGTGAATCCTTTATGAGTTTAACAAGCCCCTCAAATGAACATTTTCAAAGGTTTACATAGTCTGCCCATACTGCCCTAGCAAATGGTTTGCTTTAATGACAACTTGTGTTTATCCTACCTAAGGCATGCACAAACATAGAAGGATAGTGTGGATTAGTCCACCATTTCCTCTGAGTACTGTGGGGAGCAATAAAACATAAAACTATAGCTGGAAAAACAAACAAATTTTTAAATCCTCACCAGTGGATATGTTTATATTGATGAGAGAGAGAGAGAGAGAGAGAGAGAGAGAGAGAGAGAGAGAGAGAGAGACAGAAAGAGAAACATCCATCAGTTGCCTCCAGTACGCGCTCTGACTGGGGATTGAACCTGCAACCTTTTGGTGGATAGGACAGTGCTCAAACCAACCAAGCCACCTGGTCAGGGCACAGAATTTGTTTCTGATAGAACTGCCAAATACTGAACTTGACTGCTGAGGAAGACTCGGAATCTGAGTGCATATATCTTCAGAGAATATCCGACCAACCTCCAGGTACCTTTCTCCCCCGTCCTCCATTCAAACCCAAAGTCTGACTTGGCACATAATCTTTCACCTTTGGTCTGAATTCTGTTCTTGTAAACAGGGCCCTGGTAAGTTCATAAGCAGTTCCTTTCAAAACAATGAAGACTTTCTAACCTTGCACTTTGGTTTGTGTAAAGTGTAAAAATCAGTAGTGGGTCAGATATTTCAGTGGCTTCTTCTCTGTCATCCAACTCCTCCTCCCCTTTCAGCGGTGACCTGCACATTTGTCCTAGTGACGGGACTCACCATCAGTGCCCCTGCCTGCTGGGGTGGCCACGGTGGCGAGTCCCTGCCCACTTCTCTCTGTGCCCGGATCTTTACTAACTCACTGCCTTTTCCCCACTGCACGTGGGGAACAACCTTTGATCTGACTTGGCCTCCCTCCCTTGACCTTCAGCCTCCATCCTCCACTCAGGCACCATGCTAAAAGTCATTCATCCGTCTTCCCTGTCCCTGCCCTGACCACTTTCCCCATTTCTCTTTATCCTTGTTTCGTGTGCCACGAATTCACTGGCTGAAGAGGTGTTTCCCACAGACAGCGGAGAAGTGTTCACTGTGTAATCTTGATATGTGTCATCATTCGGATGCCATCAGCTACAGTCACACCACAGGTTAGGCACTCAGCCAGAATCACCCAGGGCTCAGCTTTAGGAAGCTCGTCTTTACGTGAGAAATCCCATCATTTAAAGGCCGATTAAATAACCATTTCCCTGCTGTTTTCTTTTGAGCATATTCCTAAGGGCAAATGTTATAAGCCTTACAGGAAAGACTGAAGAGCTCAAATTGTTCTCTTAAAAGAACATTTCTAGTTCCATTCGTGAATAGGGTTGGTAGCCTTCTGCTCGCTTTGTTAATGTCACTTGGCACTATAGTTCGGAAACATGCTGTTGGCGAATGAAAGAATGCTTAGACTGTGTCTAAAATCTGAGAGGCAGAGATTATAAAAGTTCAGTCTTCTGGCCGAGGCCGGTTTGGCTCAGTGGATAGAGCGTCAGCCTGCGGACTGAAGGGTCCTAGGTTCGATTCCGGTCAAGGGCATGTGCCTGGGTTGCGGGCACATCCCCAGTGGGGAGTGTGCAGGAGGCAGCTGATCGATGTTTCTCGCTCATCGATGTTTCTGACTCTCTGTCTCTCTCCCTTCCTCTCTGTAAAAAATCAATAAAATATATTAAAAAAAAAAAAAAAAGTTCAGTCTTCTGTGTATATAATAAGTTTTTCATGAGTGATGTGGTTCATGTTTATATTTACCTAAAGAACGTAAGGCCTTTTGTCATATAATGTAACCAGTATTTTATTAATAAAGGGAAGGTTAAAATATCTAAAGTTTCAATTTCCTTTATTAGTTTTAGACTAAGAGTTTATAAAATTGATTATTTAAAAACTCACCTGGATCGTGCGTATGAAGCCCACTGTTACTCGTTCTTCAAACTCATTCAAGGGAGTATAAAGATTTAGAATTTTGACAATCTGTTGGAATAAAAAACGGTTAGCGGAGAGCTAAATGAACATAAGGAAACTTGAATGTTAAGGACCGTGACATGGACACGAATGAGTCCAGTCCTCTGTAGACAGGCCCACAACAGAGCGCGGCCGGAGTCACCGTTAGTGAAGGAGTTCCGAACCTTGCCTGGTAGGTCTGAGCCTTCTCACCACAATCCCATCTCCTCCAGCCCCTCCCCTCTGCTCTATGGCTTATAACATGAGGATTTTCGGAAACCTGAAATCCTCAGCCTCTTATCTACTCATAATTTAAGGGTTTCTTCAAAAGAGTACTGGGGATCTTACCTTAGGAAACAAAGGTCTTGTTTAGCCACCCCTCCCTCCCCCCACCCCCCAAATCACTTATAAAGGAACAGATTTTTTCCTTATTTGAATGGAGGATGACCTTTGGCTGCCTATCAATTGTTTGGTGGAAGTAGCATGTCCCAGTGCCAATCAATGGTAGTTGCGTTTTGGACATAAGCTTGATATATTTAAAAGGGAGGAAAAAAGTTTGAAAAATTTCAGTGCATTTATAGAAGGGAAGCAGTTTTCTGAAGAGCTTGCTATTTCATCTTTTAGTAGTTCATGGAAGAGGTAAAGGAATTATTTACTTAGTTTGGATTTTGCTGTTCTTTAGGTGCTGAGCAGGGAGAAGGTACATGATTTAATTCAGGAAGTCCCATTTTCTTGGTCTCATTTTGAGGAAGGGTGGGGTCCCCCTGTGTGTGGACAGGACTTATCTTTTCATACACTAGTAATAGCTCTGCAACCCCGTCCCAGCATAAATACTATTTTTGGGGGGGAGGGGGAAGAAAGGAACACTTAAATGCCTCTGGGTTCTTAATGATTTTATTTAAAACATGTAAATGGATTCTAAATGAAAGCATGAGCATAATGAAATTATAATTTGTAAGAAAACAATTTATTTAGTGCCAAATGCCTGATGCTGCCAATTTAAAAAAAAAATTAAATTTCTAGGTGAGAAACATCCCAGACTTCAGTGTGAGTGTTTTTAAAAAGTTTGTACTTCAGGTTGATGTTTGTGCAATTACTACCTCATCTAAGTATACAAGAGGAAGCAGTCAGTGGGAAGCAGTGGCATCTCGTTTCACAGACCAAAGTACTCTTTGGCTCCCCGAGGGCCGGTATCATTAGGGGATAGAAAGACTGGAAGTGAAACCCTGAAAAACAGCCGCCCACTGGCAAGAACAGACTTGGCATGCAGCTGGGCAGGCTCTGAGTGGCTGCCTGACGGGTGTGCAGGGGTGGGAGTGGGGGGGGGGCAGTGGCCGTACCTGCTGGGTGCTGAGGGAGGTGCTCAGGGAGCAGATGGCCTCAGCGTCCTCAGGCGTTTTCTTCTTTAACTGCAAGAGCTGGGCTGCTTGGATCAGGGGCTCCATGGTTTGAACGGCTCCACTCTGGTGAAGGTTTCTCCCTCGAAGCCACTCCTCCAGTTGACTTATGTTGTACCTTGGAGGTAAAAGTGGGTGCGGTAAGCTAAGCGGCCCTCCTCATTCAGGATGAGCACACCTGCAGTGTGTACTCTGCAGCCTCAGCACTACCCACTACGGTTATCAGTCTCCTCACTGTAATTGTCCCACGTGGGCCAAAGCTTGAAAAGCACCTGGCACTCTAACTGTGTTGAATGGATAGGTGCCTAAAACAAAACATGAAGTACCTAGAGGGGCTGTATAAGTTAATGGGGAAAAGAGGCATCAAATATACTGAATTAAAACAACTAATTAATATACTAAAAGCCCAAGCAACCATTATGGCAGAATGACCAGAACAACCGGTCACTATGATGGGCACTGACCACCAGGTGGCAGACACTCAATGCAGGAGCTGCCCCATGGTGGTCAGTGTGCTCCCACAGGGGGAGCGCTGCTCAGCCAGAAGCCGGGCTGACGGCTGGCTAGTGCAGCCGCAGTGGCAGGAGCCTCTCCCGCCTCTGTGGCAGCACTAAAGAGCAGTGAGCAGGCGGGTGGTAAGGAGCGAAGAGTCCAGGATTGTGAGAGGGATCTCCGGCTGCAGGCTTAGGCCTAAGCCGGCAGGCGGACATCCCCCAAGGGGTCCTGGACTGCAAGAGGACACAGGCCGGGCTGAGGGACCCCCTCTCCCCCAGTGTACAAATTTCATGCACAGGGCCTTTAGTATTTAATATTAACAAACACACAGGGTGGAGCAAAAGGAGGTTTACAGTTGTGAGTACCTGAAACACAGAGTTTATTCTTGTATTATTATTCACTAGTTATTGTATTTTCCACACGAACCACTGTAGACCTATTTTTGGACCACGCTGTGCTTACACTTCTGTGTGACCCTTCCTGGCACTTACCGCATTGATTTTTCTCTCGGACCTACCCACACTGTCTTTAGTCTTTCAGTGAGAGTATGTCAATGTCTTTAAGCTTTGAACCAATTTGTTTACCAAGTCACCATCTCAGTGTTGGATGAATTTCACCAGCACATGAGAGGCGAGGGGTGTGAGGGGCACGCTGACTGGGACAGGACTGCCCGGTGGACGTGGGTGTCACTTGCAGAGAGGAGTCTGGGCTCTGACCCCGGGCCGGCTCCCACCTGAGCTGCATGCCTGTGCTCCAGGAGCACACGTCCTTCCGCAGGAGCAGGTTGTTGAGCGTCACGGCCGTGATCATGTAGAAGAGCTGCTTGAAGACCTGCAGGATGATCTCGGGGTCCAGGCCCTGGTCGCACATGACCGTGTGAAAGGCGCTCATCTGGCGGATGACGGCTTCCAGGCAGTAGGCGTGGTCCCCGTCCGCCATGCTGGACGAGCGCTTCCGGTAGCCCGTGGGCTTCACCCCCGACAGGCCCTGGATGCTCTCGTTTTCCAACATGGCCGAAACTGCAAGGAGAGCGCATGACAGAGGCCGGCCCGCCCCCCGAGACCCCCCAAGATCTGGCGTCCGGGCCATTCAGCCCTCTAGCACCCAGGCCCGTGGCAGTGGTACCCACCACAGGGTATAGTGGCCCCATGCCCACAACCCACAGCATCAGCACAGACATTTCTAAGGTGTCGGTCTCTCTGGAATAAGGGAGCCGTTGGCCACCTTTTCACTGACATTTACTGGGGACGGGACAGAGGGGATGGGCATGTACCAACTTGCTTCTGTTCCTGCACTGGGTTCTGTGTGAAGGGTCCCAGGTTTGAGAAGTGAGCAACGGGGGTGTCGTCCTGGCCCTGGACCCAGAGATCCTGCCGGTGGCCAAACAGCTCCTCCACCTGAGCCACCGACACGCAGACCATAGGGTCCCGTCTATTGCACAGCACTCAACTGCGAGCCGGGTACTTGAGGGTCAGGGTTTCTCTTCATCTCCCAGCTACCTATTTGCTGAGGAAGCCGAAGTGTACGGAGGCCACACTGCCAGGAAGTGGCAGGGCCAGGGGTTGAAGCCAGGCCTGTCCGACTCCAGAACTGGTGCTGCTGGCCGTCACGTAACCCTGAGTCATGAGGTATTCCCGTTCTCCCAGTGTCCGGTGAGAACACACTGTGCCTCACGGGCAGATTTCAGACAGGAGGGCGACTTCAGAGTGACCTTATCCAGGGATATACTTCTGGACGGCATGGAGGACTCTGTCCTACTTGGAATTCACCTCGAACCTACTTATGTTGTAAGAACCTGGGGAAAGCATGACATGTAGGTCCCGGGGACCATTTCCACCCCAGCCGCATGGGACAGCGAGTGTCATTCTTTTCCCTTAAAGAACTGCTTTTTTTTTTTTTTTTTTTAAATTCGGGTGTCATGTTAAATGCCCAGGTGCACTGCCCTGGACAGAGTGGGTGTTCAATCGCAGTTGCTGCATGAGCGCTCACCACTGCTTTCTTTCACACGAACACAGTTAATGCTTTCCTTTCCCCATACATTAAGCATCTCTATGGGCAAGAGGATTCTATATCTTTACAGCATATGTATTTGTGCCTTTTGAACTTATATTTATGACCTATGGAAATTTGTTTGGGGAAGAATAACACCATGTGCTACAGAAGAAGAGATAAGGGGAAACGATGTATATTTTCCACCCCGGCACTATGGACTCCGATGGGAAGGCGTTGGCAATGTCGTAGCTCCTCTCGAGCAGGCGGCACACTCCTCGCAGCTGCCCTCACTGGGCGGTCCTGGTTTTTGGGGGCTGTGCCCAGTAGACCCAGTTCCCTAAGGGTAGGCAGGGCTCCCCACACCTCCCCCTCCCCTCAGACCCGTGGTGAGCCCGGGAGAGCGGCTGCCAGCTTACCGATCATGGGCTGCAGCACGCCCTCGGCGATTTTAATGAGCTGCTGGTAGATCTGGATGGAAAGGTCGCTCAGCACCTGGCGGTACTCCGTGAGGTCGAAGTTCTTAAGACAGTGCTCGTTCTGCTTGGCGGTGTTCTGCGTCATGAAGCCCTGTAGCGGGAGAGGCTGGCTTTATCGAGGGGCTGGGGTCTGCCCGACTTGGCAGGGGTCCTGTTCACTCTCTCTGTTTACCTGATGTGCTGTGAGTCCCTGCCATGTCACATGACAACGGGGGACAGGGACAGAATATAGTCTGTTACCCCAGGCGGAAGAATGCGCCAATCAACCCTGTCCTGGCACAGAAGATGGACTAGAGAGAAGCTTTGAGCATTGTGCTATGCTGAGTGACACACATCTTGCCCTCGGGAAGGGTGGAGGCTGAGACGTGAAGGAAGGGGGACAGGAAAGGCAAGGGGACCCGTGGGGAGAGGGGAGTGTCTGGCACAAGCTGGGTTCTCACAGGTGAGACTGGAGTGAGAATGTGCAGTGTGTTACCGGCCCGGGCTGAGTGCAGTGCACGGGGCACCAGTGCTGGGAAGGGGGGACTCGGTCAGGTAAGGCTGGGCCCGAGCAGAGCATGACACAGTGAGGTCAGATGGCCGCAGGCCAAGGAACCGCATGTGGCTAGAAGCCAAAGCTGGGCCTCAAGGTCAGCCTGTGCAAATGGACTGTGGTTCTGTGTGTGCACTTGAAAGTGGACACACTTTGTCAGCTGGCATAGCAGACAGTCTGACGCATCAGACGACTGGGCTTTCTCCCAGCAGGCACTGCCAGGCAGGGCTCTTAGGAAATTCAGTCTCCAGGTGTCCCTGGAGAGTCCCAGGTGCTCTCAGACGGGGGTGGGTTATGCAAACTCATTTCCTAATGCTGCTTACGTCATCCAGGGAGGGG
>NW_006290631.1:1206294-1221639 GCF_000327345.1 Myotis davidii | reverse complement strand
ACAGAGCAGGCTGCCCAGGGCCTGGTCTCTGAGGACACCCCCCACACCTCACCCCCTCCTTAGGGAGGGGCACGGGAACAGAGCAGGCTGCCCAGGGCCTGGTCTCTGAGGGCACCCCCCACACCTCACCCCCTCCTTAGGGAGAGGCACGGGAACAGAGCAGGCTACCCAGGGCCTGGTCTCTGAGGGCACCCCCCCACACCTCACCCCCTCCTTAGGGAGGGGCACGGGGACAGAGCAGGCTGCCCGGGTCCGAGGTGCTCCATGTTGCTGCCGGCCCGAGAAAACTGTGGAGGGTTTGGGGCACCTGAGGAGCTTGTAAGTAGACGCGGGGGCTTGTCAGGCGGCACTCACCTCGTCCCCGCTGTACTGCTTCAGACAGTGAAGCAGGCGGCAGGTGTTGGACAGCCAGAACGAGGTCATCTCAAAGTCGTCGCTGTGCTTCTGCGGAAAGGAAAAGCCGTCCCCCTCAGGAGTCAGGTTCCCGTCCGGTCTCACGGTTCCCCCCTTACCCGCAGGCCCCCCGCAGCCTGACGACCGGCGGGCGCTTGCCGGTCACAGAGGCCAGACCCACCATGGGCATGGCACACAGACCCTCCTCCCGGTCCCCTGACCAGTGGCGCACACACCGGACAGGCTGTTTCCCAGCTGAACAAACAAAGCCAAGTGACACCGACGAGCTGGACTGGGGGACCCTGGGCGGGCGGTCCTGGCAGGTCTGACTCTCAGTGACCCAAGGTGGGAGAGGCAGGAGCAGCCGTGAACTAAATATTCTGGGATCCCATTCATCCAGAGGCCCCCTGGCCCCTGTGGAACTCTCTGGAAAATGGCTACCAACCCGCTGCTGCGGTGCAGTTTCTGCACTAAAACTAATGAGTCCCCTCATCGCCTCTGCCAGGGAACACTGGTTATTCAGTAGGAGACAGGGGTGCCTGTGGGACAGTAGGACAGAAAGCTGAGCAGAAGGTGACGGCGGGCTGGGCATGCTAAGAAGCCTGGGGTTAGGAAGTGACCTCTGAGGTCAGTTCTGGACTCACCTAGACTGGCCCAGGCCCTCGTACAAGAGGTCAAGGCAGGAGACACCATCTGGGAGTCGCCCGCAGATAGATGGATGCTTAGAGCCGGGAGTGGATGAAAGTGCCTACGAAACCCATGGCAGAGGCGGGGGTGCAGCTACTGATACGAAGCTGGCATGAAGCTGGGAGGGAAGGCGGCTAGGGCACGCTCAGGAGGCAACGGGGCAGCCCGCCCACTGGGTGGGAGGATGGGTCTGGGCGCGGTGCTGTGAGGATGGCTTGCATCCTGAAGTGTAAGCTCGGGTGAGAACTGGAGAAGACGGGCTCCTGGGGCAGCGCCTGGGCCCGGGCCTGCTGGGAGGTGTAAAGCACCCCCCCTCCCACCTGCTGGACCCCGCGGGGCCAGGCCTCACCTGCCTGTGCCGCCCCCTGGGAAGCAGGCACCAGCCCCTTGGGAACGTCAGGGAGAGAGAGGGTCTGTGTTCAGGTTGGTCCCCTGAACGTCACTTCAGGGCGGGGCAGCCACGCGGCTGAGGATGGACGTCTTCCTAACGCTCTGGGCCCTGGGGCTCCTGCCGTCTCCGACCTGAGCATCCTTCTCTGGGAACCGCCAGGTCTCCCAGTGACACGCGTGAGCTGCTGCCGCCCTCATGTCATTTACCGGCAGAGCGGAGCCTGGAGGACTCGCTACTGCACCACCCAGACAGGGAGAAGTGTGGGTCCACCGGCAGCGCCCCCCAGTGTGGGACACGTACCTTGAGGACTTTCTTAATGCCGTTGATGGTGGAGGTCAGCAGGGAGTGCACCTTGAGGTCGTCGTTGACGTAGTCCGCGTGCCTGATGCACATGTAGAGGATGTAGGCGGGAAGACAGGGCACGGTGCCCGCCAGCGCCTGGGGCTTCAGCTCTGAGCAACAGACACGAGGGTCAGACTTACAGCGATGCTTGGGGAGTGAGAATCATCTGCCTGCAGCTCACCTGAGAAGGACCGCGCACGGGGCTGGAGGAGCAGGAAGAAGCTGCATCCAGGGACCCAGACTTCCCTCACCCTGACCACCAGCGGTTCCGGGAACTAGTTAAAACCCCTTGCAGCCTGGCCAGCGTGGCTCAGTAGTAAGAGTGTCAGCCTGCGCACCGAAGGGTCATGGGTTTTATTCCGGTCAAGGGCACGAGCCCGGGTTGCAGGTTTGATCCCCGGTCGGTCGGGGCAACCAGTCAATATTTCTCCTCTCTCTCTCCCTCTCTCCTCCCTTCCCTGACCCTTCCCCTCTCTCTGAAAATCAATGGAAAAAATATCCTCACTTCTCAGATAAGGATTAAAAAAACAAAACAGACACCCAGACACACACGGTGCTCATCACTCGGTCTGTAACATCTGAACGGGCTCCATGCCTTGTCCTCACAACATGAGAGGTAAAGAGCCAGCAGCGGCTCCCGCCCGGATTCACACCGTGGCCGCGGTCCTCGCCAAGGGGCCCAAGCGCAGAGGACAGCAGAGCCTGGAGCAGCTCCCCCGCTGGTGAGGGTCCCGCAGCACTGCTGTCATGGGCACCAGCGCAGAGGAAAGATGCAGGAGAACGGGGCCCGGGCGTCAGACCCAGCTGTGCTCACGGTGGCCCTCACCCTCCACTCTCATTACTTCCACCTGATCTCTGCCGGGCCCGGGCCCCCCCGGGTACCTCCAGGCTTGGAATGACAGAGGGAGGCCCCTCCCCTCCACCTGCAGGTAGGCCACGGGGAGGAAGGGGCAACACCCTCAAGTCTTCTGCCAGGGAGATCCTGGGCTGACTGGGATGTGCTGCCAGCATCTCCAGCGGGAACCTGGCTACTGTCCCCTCCGTACGTCCCACCCTTCGGGCTAAATGCTAACTCTATGGGGCGGGAGGGCTAGAAGAGGTCAATTCGGGGAGAAAGAGGATGGATGCAATACTTTCAACAATAACAATAAAACAAAGAAAAAAGTGCTAACATAGGCCTAATGCTCTGGGTACATTTGGGCAGTTACAGGCTCAAGAGACGGCAGGGGCTTGGCCTGGCTTTAATGATAAGGCCAGTGACATTCATTGAGAAGAATGTATTTTAAAGCCCACACTTCTGACCCACAACTTCTCGCGTCGAGCCTTCCGCGTGCGGAGATGGCACCGCCTGTCCTGTTCGGGGCGAGCTCTGCCTGAGAGCAGGTGAGGTCAGCCCGTTTCCCAGAGCTCGCTCGGTCTCCCGCGGAACACGAGTATCTCGGAAGCAGGGCCATGGTCGCTCCCGCCTCTCGGTCACGGCAACCAGCCAAGGCCGGGCCTGAGGGGCGGTCGGGATGGCGTGGCGTTTGCCTGCATGGGGGTCTGTGGGGGGGAGGCGACGGACTGCACTCAGGCAGCTCAGCGAGCGGGGACCTGGCCTTGGCCACCTGAGCAGCGACCGTCTCCGTGATGGTGAGGATCTGTTACTCGGAGGCTGTGACCTTTGAGGTTCAGTCACTAGAGATCAAAGGTTCATTCTTAGGAGCATTGGAACAACATGCAGCCTGTTTAAGGAAGTTTGAGATGAGGTGATGTCACACTGAGTTGTTGGACAACAGGGGGGAATGTATCCTTTATGGAAAGAGCAAAATACTCTGCTACGACCAAGGCAAAGAGCCGAAGTCATGCTCCCTTCCTCCTGTAGCCCTCGGCACAGTGGACCTTGATAAATTTAAATTTCTCTAAAACAATGCTTACCTCTTATTTGGGCTTCAAATGCCCCCGCCAAAGCTACCTCTTCAGATTCCTCTCATCACAGAGGGGCTCTGTGCGTTAACACCTGTGCTATATTTCATGAGCTGGGGTGGGTGGGTGGGGCCAGTATCCTCATCCCCATTTCACAGGTGGGAGAACCAAGGCCCCGCATAGAATGGAGCTGATGGCTCAGGACCCAGAGGACCAGCCCACCAGCGTCCTCCTTTTCTCATCCGGGACTCTCTCCTCTAAGATGCTCCCTCTGGGCCCTAACCGGTTTGGCTCAGTGGATAGAGCGTTGGCCTGCGTACTGAAGGGTCCCAGGTTCGATTCTGGTCAAGGGCATGTACCTTGACTGCAGGCACATTCCCAGTGGGGAGTGTGCAGGAGGCAGCTGATGGATGTTTCTCGCTCATCGATGTTTCTAACTCTCTATCCCTCTCCCTTCCTCTCTATTAAGATGCTCCCTCTGGCTCTGCGGGCGGCTGCTGCACTGGGCTGGGTGCCAGTTAGATGGGGAACAAGACGAGAGGAGAGGGAACCATACAGTTGACCAGTCCCAGGGCATCTCAGCCCCCAGAGGGCCACAGCCGCACCCCCAGGAACTCCCCAGCAACGCAGCAGCTGGAGGCCAGGGGTGCGAGGGGGAGCAGGGGCTGTGCAGGGGATTGGAGGACGGGGGCTGAGGAGGTGGAGGGTGACGGGAGAGGATGGGGGTGCCACGGGCCTGACCTGTCACCAGGTTCCGGATGAGGAGGGCCTCGTCCTCCCGGTGGTACTCCAGCATGCCCTGGAAGTCCTTCTCCTTCCGCTGGACAGCCACCTGCCTGCTCAGCTCCTGGTGCCTCTTCCCGTTCTGGGCTAGCGTCTGGGCAGCTGAGCGGGAGGAGACAGCTGGTCATGGGGGTCGGGAGGGTGGAGAGGGCACCCGAGGAGAGGAGTCCCGGCTTCAAGATGGAGCAGCGACAGAGAGGAGCACCTTACTTATCAGAAAGCAGCAGCTGCCGCTGCCACCCGAGTGACCCAGAGAATGAAAGCTCAAGGAGTAGGAAGCAGGAACCCACAGAAGGAGAGGGGGGAGGGGGCAGAAATGGAGGGGGTTGGCCCGAGGCTGAGCAGGACAGACAGCCCTGCCCTCTTAGAGCCTCGCCGGGGGCAGCAGGCGGGCAGAGCGGCTGACTGAACACCTGTGACGGGAGCTGTGCCCGCTAGGCCCTCGGGGCGGGACAGTGAGGGCTCAGCCGCCCTGGGAGGCAGCTCCTGATGAGGACGGAAGGAGGGAGCATCCAGGTGCCGAGGTGATCAGAAGGGTTCCGCGCGAGGTGGCATGTGCCCAGGGGGGTGGGGAGCGATACGGTTAGAGTTGCAGTAGAGAGTCAGAGGAAGAGAACGTTCTGGATGCTTCTAAAAGAGCGACTGAAACCTGCTTCTCCTCTGTGGGCAGAAGCTGAGTCACAGAACTGCCCTCTCCTTGCTGACTGGCACGGCAGGCGTGAGGCCCTGGGGTGGGGACTTTGCATTATGGGGGTCCTTCCACACCAGGTCGTGCCTCCAGCTTCAAGCCCCTGGAGGGCAGGGCCATAGGCCACTGTCTGTCGTCCCGCGCTCCAGCCCTCGGAGCTCAGAGTGAGCACCGAACACCTGCCGTGTCCCTGTCGTTAGCCCAGATTCTGGTGGGCGGGGTCAGGCGCAGGTCTCGGGTCTGAACAATGTGGTTCCGTGGCTGGGCCGGCACAGGCACCAGGAGCAGGCGATGTGGACGGAGCGGCAGGGGAGGCGGGCGTGCGAGCACATCTGTGCCCCACAAAACCCACCCTCACATGCACCTACCTTCTAGGTCCTGGACTCTCTTCATGTGAATCTTCAGTTGTTTCTTGAGTTTCTTCTCATTCTTTTCCAGCTTTTCTACCAGTTCTTTCAGGTCCTAAAGCAGAAGGTGCAGAGGGAGAACACTGCTGACCCGCCCGAGGGCAGTGTGAGCGAGGAGCCGCCCGGACTGGACGGGGCTCTGTGCCTGGTCCGGAGGCCCGCCCTCGAGGCTCATTTCCCCCTGGTCTGGACCCAGGAAGTGGGAGGGAGGTCAGGGTTCATTCTCACAATCCAGACGGACCAGCTCCTGCTTCAGCTCTGGCTGCCTGGTGCCCTGCTGCACCCCCTGGTTACCTAGGCCCAGCGTCTCCGGTTGCCATGCCACCCCCCCAGAGATACTCAGCCTGGGGGTCCCCAGCTGTGCGGGCAGCACCCTGGGAAGGGTGGACGGTGTGACGGTGGGGGAGGCACTCAGCTGGAAGAGCCACCAGGCTGGTGAATTACCTGGGGCCCAGGGTGAACGGGACCCCAACCCCTGCCCCCTGTGGCTGCCAGTCCCTAGCGGCCATGGCCCTGGCAGTGGCAGCCCACTGGGGCAGGGAGCAGCATTAGCGTCACCCCTATTGCACGGGGTGAAGTCCTCTGGCCGGGAGGCAGGGAGCCCCATCACCACCACGCCTCTGCGCCCAGGAGTGTATGGGAGACCAAAGCAAACATGCCCCCCGGAACCCCAGCCACAGCTGGTGTCGCATTTTTGAGGCTGGCCTGCAGACGGAAGCCGGCCGATGCTCAACCGCAGTCCGCGGCCTGGCGAGCCACAGACCTGCTTATAGGGTCGTTGAGGACGTTAACTATTTATCTTCATAAAAAACCTTTAAAAAGCCTGTCCACAGCACATTTAGGGCAAATGGAAGGGAACACAGTGCTGGCCCAGTGGGTGGTAAACTTGGGGAGCTACTGAGGCTCACGGTCCTTGGGGCTAGAATGAGGCTTAGGGAAGAGCGAGTGTGAGCCACAGGCATCTTGGAAACGTGAGCACGCCTGGACCCCTCTCAGCTTTGCCAGTTGCCACCAGAAGAGACACCACCTCCTCCCTCTCGAGGCCTGTGAGTGTGTCCCTGTGAGGGCTCCGCAGGACCCGGGTGTGGTCCCAGGCACAGCCTCGCCCTCCAGTGCGCTTCGCTGCTGGCACCAGGGAAACACTATGTTTGCTCAGCCGGGAACCCTGCCCTGGAGCTCGTGCCAGCTTAAGGGCGCGGCCTCTCAGGCTCCTCCTGCTCCGGCCCCAGGGCCCCGGGCGGGGCCTAGAGGGGCCCCCAGTGCTGCCTCCTGAGCTAGCACGGTTCCTCCACAGGGGATGGGCCAGCCAAGGCACTGCCCTCACTGCTCCTTCACCTGGAGGAGCCAGTCCGACAACTTAGTACATATATTCCTTCCCATACAGCTTCCTATACACACCTGTGAGAGGCAGGTAGTGACACGCAGATGGGAGAGGGAGACAAACGGGGGGAGGGGGAGGCAGTTCATTTGTATATGATCCTATTCAGGACCTGTGGTCCAGGCCCACTGCACCCCTGGGACTCAGTGACCTGGCCACTGGCCGCCCACCATGGGCCACCTGGCTGTACAGGGGGAAGGACATGGGCCGACTGGCAGCTCTGCTGGAGTGTGAGCCTGCAGGGCCGGTTTGGGCACTTCCTGCTGCTGCCCCACAGGCTGCTGGCCTTCCTGTGCCACCCCTCCCCTGCCCACCCCTCGCGCCTGCCCGGCCTGTGTCCACAGCCTCTCTCCTTCTCCAGCTACATGGCTGACATCCCTCCGTGCCTCCTGCCTCAGCTCCAGCCTCCTCTACAAGTTGGTCTTTTTCTGTTAATGATCCTGTGTAGAATCATGTTTTCAGAAACATGATCTCTCCCTTCTTTTTTTATGTGTCTTATTTCCCCGAGTAACCTGCCAGCTCTCTGAGGACAGACGGCCTTTCCTTTCTCTGGCAGCTGCCAGGCTCCTTTGGTGACTGTCAGCAAGAAGGGCCACTAGCAGTTCCTCCCATGACTCCTGCTGTTTTTCTGTTAATGATCCTGTGTAGAATCATGTTTTCAGAAACATGATCTCTCCCTTCTTTTTTTATGTGTCTTATTTCCCCGAGTAACCTGCCAGCTCTCTGAGGACAGACGGCCTTTCCTTTCTCTGGCAGCTGCCAGGCTCCTTTGGTGACTGTCAGCAAGAAGGGCCACCAGCAGTTCCTCCCATGACTCCTGGTAGCAAGAGGGGTCTGCCCCCCCCACCACACATACAAACACTCTCACACACACACATATACTCACATACCCATACACATATACTCACACTCCCCCCCATACTCCCCCACACCCCATAACACATATACTCACACCCCCCCATACACACATTCTCACACACACACACCCACACCCATACATACTCACACTCCTTCTCCCACCCCCCTCACCCTCCCCCGCCCACACACACACACTATCCCGCCTCGCTAGGGGATTTGTTTTGATCAGTGGAAGTGGCAGAAGGGACGGGGACAGGGAGGGGGCCAGCTCGGGGACTGGGTCCTAAGAGGCCCCCTGCTGCTGCGTTCATTCTCCTGGAAGTCAGCTGCCATGCAAAGCAGCCCAGGGCAGACCAGAAGTGAGAGAGAGTGGAGAGAGAGACCCCACGGAGGGGAGCAGCCGGCACCACACCCAGGCCCAGGATGGACTGTCTCAGATCCTCCAGCCCAGCCACTGCCAGGGCAGCTGAGACAAGCCATGCCACTGCGTCCAGCCAGAATTCCTGACCGCAACACACGTGCTGACCTAACTGCCACGCTTTGGGCGGCTGGTGACATGGTAGTAGATGACCGAGATATCCCCACAACCCTTGCTGGCTGGAGGCTTCTAGATTTTCTGTTCCTGCTATTGGGCCAAGGACATGCACCGTGTCCGTTTAGCTGAAGGCCATCCCTCATCCTATTGTCTCCTAGAACATGACCGCCCAGAGCCGGGATCTGCTGGGCACGGCTACTCACCAGGTTCTCGTTGGTCAGCCGGGACATCTCCTGCTGGACACCAAATTCCACCTGGGCCTCCGGGGACAGCAGCAGCGTCTGGGAGAAGGTCTGCTGCTGCCTGTCCATCTCCTCCTTCAGGGCCTCCACCTGGGCCTTGAGGCACTCCACCTCCTCCTCATGGGCACGGCTCTGGGCCTGCAGCTGGGCCTCCAGCAACCTGCACCCGGGAGAGGTGCAGAGGTGACATGGGGCTGGGTCAGTGCCCCCGAGTGAGGGCCCCAGGCGGACATGCAAGGGGAGCAGCCAAGCACGAGCAGCAAGTGCACGAGCCCAGCGGGAGGATGCTCAGGGGAAGGTCTGTGCAGCTCACGGGGCCAGCAGGCCAGCCCTTCCTCTCGGAGGACTCGAACCCACAACCCTCCGGTGCACAGGATGATGCCCAACCAGCTGAGCCACCCAGCCAGGGCCCTTGTTTGTCACTTGAGCACAGTCTGGTTGGCTTGGGAATGAGAGATTGTCTCCATGTCAAAATGTCACCAGCAGAAATGCATTTTGTACAGCATCTTCCAAACAAAAGCACCCACATTTGCCCCAAAGCTCACGAGACTCTCCCTAAGACGACTCTGGCAGAGCGAAGGAACCATTTGCTCTTTCTCCCTATAGCAGAGTCCCTGCTGGCTGCAGGAAGGCAGACCCTTAGCCCCTTTCCGTTTTATCTTCACCACTGCTCCGCCCACTTTACCTCCAGCCGCACATAAACACCCCCACCTCCCCCGCAAGTCAAACAGAAACAGAGCCTCTGCAGATGACCTGGGGGAAGGTGTGTCTCTGAGTCCAAAAGGCCCAGGGCCAGGGGCAAAGGTGGGAGAGCACCTTCTTCCATCGCAACCGAGGAAGCACTTAGGGAAGGTCCCCAAGCAGCCCCCACGCAGGGAGTTGAACGCTAACACGGCGACGGTGCTCTGTGCGTGGACTGGCCGCCTGCACACGCTTCCTGGCCCCGTCAACGCCACGTGAAGGGAGGTAGGAGGCTCTGGGTGAAAGCTTCCTGCCATGATCCCCCCATGGAAGGCTCACCCCGTCTTCCTGGGATGCAGATAAAGACGGTGTCCAGAGCCGGGCACAGCTGGCCCAGGGCAGGGAAAGGCTCCCCACGCCTGCCTGAGAGCAGCACCAGCCTCCCTTCTCCGGAGAAGAGCGCCCAGGTCGCTGGCTCTGGGGAGAGTGTGTCTCCTGACTCTGGGGTTTGGACGTGACCCTCCACCTGTGAGCGAGGCAGCCTCTGGCTCCATTTCCTCGCGGGTAGAATAGAGCCGGCTTCGCTGGGTCATCACAAGTCGTGGGGTGACACAGGGCGAGCGTCCTGCGCATGGCAGGCACATCGTAAGTGCAGAGTTTATTCTCTACTATTATTCATTAATTACTGTATTACTTTCTATACAAACACTGTAACCCTGGTTTGCCTACCCCTGTATTAGCTGCTGTTTCTATTATAATGGTCAGATCCCTGACCCATCAAGAGGTTTGTTTTATTGCGGGGGGGGGACCCCCATGTGAAACCAGGGAGTTCCTCCTGGCCCTCTGTTCTCTCAGGGCCATTTGGGTATTTATAGCATCATTCGCGTGCATACAGAATTATCAGCTTAAAAAGCAGCCTGCCACATCTGGTCAAACCTTGAATTACCTCACCCCTACTGCCGTGGCCAAATGATTTCATGGGCCTTATATGGCCCGCGGGACCGGGCGTTCGCACCCCTGCTCTAATGGGGCCTCCACCGTGTCCTCCGCAGGCAGACCTCTGAGGAAGGTGCATGCGCCCCGGCTCCCGGCTCCCGTTCTGAGCGCCCACCGCACAGAGCCTCCGCTTCCTCTGCGGGGACTGAGCCTGCAGGCCCCGCCCACCTGTGAGACCCCGGGGCAGAGCTCTGCCTGGGCCCCACGAGCCATGAGCTGGCAGTAAGCGTGTGACGTGGCCCTTGTGCTGTCACCGTTCAGTCTGACCCCCTCGCTAACCTGCTCACCACACTGCAGGCCGTGGTTATGGATTCAGACTTTGGGATCAAGTGAAACCAGGGTCAAATCCTGGGCTTTCTGCTTAAGCTGCAAGCTCCCTAAACACTGCACGCTTCGGTGTCATCACCCCACACACGTGCGGTGAGGGTCAGACGTGACACATGCAGCATGCATGGCCCAGGCTTGCCAGCTGTTGCCAGCTCTGGTCAGTCACGGGCTCAGGGGCCAGCAGGTGTGTGGAGGGACGCAGGCTCCCGGGAGCGCTGTGCCCGGAGCACAGCCAACAGCATATTCCTGCCGGTGCTCGCAGCCGGTCCTGTGGTCAACACGCAGCAGAGCAGCAGCGTGGACTCCAGGCCGTGAATTAAATTCCCTTCTCTGCCTTGTTCTAAAGCAGCGGTTCTCAACCTGTGGGTCGCGACCCCTTTGGCGGTCAAATGACCCTTTCACAGGGGTCGCCTAAGACCATCCTGCATATCAGATATTTACATTACGATCATCACAGTAGCAACATTACAGTTATGAAGTAGCAACGAAAATAATTTTAAGGTTGGGTCACAAGATGAGGAACTGTATTGAAAGGGCCAGAAGGTTGAGAACCACTGCTCTAAAGGTAGCCGTGTGCCTGTGCCGTTCCCCAAGCTGCTCCTTCAGACACAGGGCCGTGCATCGGACTGGGGGTGGATGGGGGGGGGAGGTGGTTTGAGCCATCAGGTGCTAACAGGCAGCTTCCCCACCTCATCCAGGCAGCCTGGACAGCCTGGACAGCCTGGACAGGGGCCGCCCCCGCCCAGCGAACTGGGCCCCGCCCCTGCACCCAGTCCCCTGGCACACAAGCGCAGACGCAGCAGGCAGGACAGACAGGCAGACACAGGAGAAAGGCATGGATTCCACCTGGCAACTTGCTTTAGGCCTTGGTAGGCCAAGCCGAGTTCTCCGTCTTCATTCAAATAGCCCCAGTCCTCAGTCTTGCTAGAAATAAAGGACACAGAGACACAGGGCGTCCAGTGCAGAGGAAAGAGACAGGCAGAGAGCCCAGCAAAGAGAGGTGAGTGCGGCCGAGGGCTGGGAGCCAGAGGGGGAAGGCTCATCCAGTCGGGGCTCCGGTCCTTCCCCTGCTGTCTGCAGCGCGTGGGCGCCCGCAGAGGGCCACCTCTCCCCCACGTCTCCTGTAGGACTCGCTATCCACACAGAAGGGAAAACCCGTGGCCGAGGAGCGAGCAGCGGAGGCACCGGTGGGGTAGTTCTGTGACCAGCAGGGGCTCGGGCTAGGTGGGCCTTACACGTTCTCACTCGGCGTCCTTTGCCCTTTCAGAGGGCGTCTTCGGGGGCAGAAAGGGAGGACCCGGGGATGCAAACAGGGAGGGGAGGCCCCAGCACCCTGGGACCTGTGGGCACCGAGCGGGGCCAGGGGAAGCAAGCAGACTGCATGCTCGCCTGCTTTCCAATGGCATTTCCTGTCACTACTTATGGGCAAAACAATGAACGCATCTCAACCCCAGCCCTCGCTGCAGTCCTGCAAAAAGCAGCAGCTAATGAGGACTTGTGATGAGAACTGATCCTTCCCCCCCTGGACCATGGACTGGGGGGTGTTAGTCCTGTTTACTCCACTTGCAAATTCTTGTGCCCTCTCCAGATGCCAGCAGGCAGCGCCTGGAGGTCAGGCGCATGTCACATGCACCTCTGCCAGGTCCCTCTCCACTGTGGACAGCCTGGCACGCAGGAGACGGCAAGAGGCCAGCAGGATGGGTGGGGGTTGCGGGCAAACCCCTCAGGATCCTGCCCCTCCGCCCCCTGTTCCTAGGGCCTCTGCTCCGGGGGAACCTCCTGCTGGTTGGAGCCCAACTTTCCTGGCAGGAGCTGCAGCCACGCTGCCTGTGTAAGGACCAGCCCGCCCTTCCTCGCTCCCGGGGAAAAGCAGCCGTCCCAGGAGGGTCTTGGCCCTGGTCAGCCTCTGTGCAGCCCGTCAGACTGTGTGCGCCATCCAGGGGGTGTAGCTACCATTCCCTCTCCCACGGCTCAGCCTCCCGAGGAAGGGCCCCCCTGCAGGGCTCCCAGGCTGCTCACGCCAGCACCAGGCCCTCGGAGAAGCCTGCCTGGCGGAGGAGGGAGGTGCGGCGAGCACAGCTCTAGGGCTGCTTGAGGCCTCTGTCCCGGTCCTGCTGCTGGCTGCCAGGCTAGTTCTCTCTCTGGTCAGGCCTGGGGAAGGCTGCCAACAGGCTTATCCTGGGCTCCCCTCCTACCCAGGGCTCCTGCCCACAGATGTCCAGAGCCCTCACTGGCCCCCAGACACTGCCTGTGCTTGAGGCTTTCTGCTGGCCCCTCCTGTGTCCCCTTCATCCCTGCAAACCCAGCAGTGACCGGGGCCACGGAAGAGGAGCTGACAGCTCAGCACCGCTCCCTGCGCAGGTCCTTCGGCTTCCACTTAAGGAGGCAGGGCCGCTGAGTGGCCCGCGCTGGGACCCACCGCACTCTCTCTCGGACGGGGCTGAGGGGCCCAGGGCGCCCTCACTCCCACACGCCAGCCCTCTCGCACACACGTGGGCACAGCAGGATGCAGATGACTTGCCTGACGCTGAGCTAGACCAGGTGGTGTCCGGTCCCTGGTCTAAAGCGCCTTCCCTGCCGCCTCTCTTACAGCGTCCTCGCAACCCTGACGTTCCCAGGACAGCAGACGCCCAGCCCTACCGCTCTCCAGGGAGGGGCAGGTGTGTGGCCGGGCTACCCAGGAGAAGCCGGCACTCATCTCCCCGCCACCAGCCTCAGCGGGAGACACAGAGCTCCTCCTCCTGTAAAGCGCCAGGTGTTGTGCACAGAGAGGAGTAGAGAACCGTGTAGCCCCGGCGCAGCCCCGTCACCCCGGTGCTCAGGGAGTCAGGCGCCCGGGAAATGAAAAACCAGTCCACCGACTGGCGTCCACCCTTTGTTCCCAGATGAGAGAGAACCAAATCCTCCACGGAGCGTCTCCCTCCGCCTCCCACGCACCATTAGGGGCTGAGGCTGAGGAGGGAGCGCCACCTGGCAGCAGGAGAAAGAAGACCCCAGACAACTCAGCTCCTAGGCATTTGCTAAATCCTAAGTGATGTCCATCAATCAACAAATACTCATGGCCATACGCCCCTGTGCTAAGCCCATTCCCAGAGAAACCACAGACACACAGTGAAAGTTACCAAGTGAAAAAGGTTTTGAACTGGGGGACCATGGGCCCTTTAGAGAGGCTGTGGTTGGGTATGGGGCGTTTTGAATCCCTCTAGAAATATAATCAGAACCCACTGTATGTTTAAGCTCTTCCCAACCCCTCTTCCCCAACACCCCCACACGATACAATTTAGGTTTAAACCAGAACACCCTCCACTACAGGAAAACAGTAGGAGCCTCTGTGCTCAGGGCAGCCCCCATGGTGACGCGATGTCCTCGCCAGCTGGCCTCCAGGGGTCAGTCCGAGTCCTCCTGCCCAGCCTGGCAGGCCCCCTCCCTGCTGGGATCCCCCAAACTGAAGACAGGCAAACCCTCGGGGTCACTCCCAGGGCCAGCGGCCCCTTTCTGTGCTTGCCAGTTTCTCAGGCCGGCTCTTGGTTCCCTATCGCTCCCTGGGCTTGCTGCGAATGCGGTGATTTTAAGATATCAGAAAAGCTATTTTTACGTTATCACCATCATTACTGCTGCAAGGGAAGGCAAGTCCAGGGCATTGAGCAGCTCCTAGAAACCTATCTTGGGCAGCCACTGGGTGAAGAAAAAGGGAGCTGATAACGGTGATGGTTCCCACGATCAGAAAGACGCGCACACGTGCTAGCCAGGGCCAGCCATGCCCGCTTGGCTCCCCCTGACATTTTAAGCACCCCCTGTGCTCTTTTTTCTCTTCGTCTCATTTCGTGTCGTCGCCCAAGATCATGTAAAGTGACTAAATCTTGACTAGCGTTAGCACTGTGAGGTTCACCTGCCTTTTCTTCTCTCCCTCCGGAAGGGAAAAGAATTACATCTCTATTGAAATAAATTTAGTTTCCTCCTGGGGTCCTTCCAGTTACCTACACAGTGGGCTGGAGCCAGGCCAGCCTGGAAGTCAGGCCTCCTGGATGCTACCTTAACGCGGCTCCAGGCCGCTCAACCCTCCCGGGCCTCAGTTTCCCCTCTGCAGAAAGGGGTGAGGTGAAAAGCTGTGGAAATCAGGGCACAGGGGAGTCCGGATCCTGTGCCATGCCTGCGGGCTGCACGTTGCTCTCGCGCGCCACCTGCTGGCATTTCCTGGAAGTGCGCGCTGTTCTCAGCAATCCCGGACAAATGCTTAAGGGGCTGCTCCGCATTCTGTACATAGAGGTTGGGACAGACAGGCAGCCGCCAGTGCCCACAGAGGCACCGAGGCACAGGTGGTGATAACGAGGATGACCACACGCTCACCACGTGCAGCGAGTGCTTCTAACTCGCCGAATCTCAATCACCATCGGAAGCATGTGGCTTCGATTGCCCCCAATTCGCAGGGGAGGACAAGGAGGCACTGAGCGGCCAGGAAGCAGTTACTGCGCACTAAGCGACTGGGCGGGGGAGTGCACATTCCCCAGTGTCCCTGCTGCTCCCGCAGACAGTCACTCCTGCCTGGTAGCTCATCCTTGAGGAGGGCCGGAGGTGGCTGGTAACTAAAACCCAGGGCAGTCTCATTCTAGCCGACATGTAGCGGCCAAGTTCTCCGGCCCAACCTCTGGAGTGCCTGGCGTAGGTTCTAGGGGTGGTATTGCAGCCAAGAGCTGGGCAGGCCCCGCCTCCTGCTTAGTGGACCACGTGTGCA
>NW_006290631.1:1205075-1206146 GCF_000327345.1 Myotis davidii | reverse complement strand
GGGAAGGGTGATGGCTCACTGCCTGCTCCTCCTCACTCATCTCCGAGAACAGAGGAGACACCCTGAGGAGCGCACAGTCAGGAGCACACAGTCAGTGCCTGAGGAGATGAGGTTGGGCGGGCCCCCTTTGCCAGTGACGGCTCCAGGGACAGACCGCGAGGCGGGACCTACCTGTTCGTCTGGCAGACCCCGTGATAGGCCTCGATGGCGTCTTCCTGATCCACGTGCTTTTCACTGTTGGGCCAGCTGGTCCTGGCATTAATGTTCGGCTCCTGGAGGTCCCAGGTGAAATAAAGAAATAACTCTGGTTATACAAATAGCTGTCATGAAATGACTTCATATCCCCGGAGAAATTCAAAACACTAATCCAAGAAGACACGCAGCCTCTGTTCCCTGCAGTGTCACTGACCACAGCCACGACCTGGAAGCGGCCACGTGCCCGCCAGTGGACGAGTGGACAGAGGACATGTGGTGTCTGTACGCGGTGGCATGCTGGCCATGAACAAGAATGAAGTCTGACAATTTGTGACAACTTGGGTGGACCAAGAGGGTGCTGTGCTGAGTGAAACGAGTCAGACAGAGAAAGAGAAATTCCATATGATTTCACGTATTTGTGGAATCTAACGAGCAAAGGAAACATCCCCTGGGCTCCTTTTTCTCTTCGTCTCATTTCGTGTCGTCGCCCAAGATCATGTAAAATGACTAAATCCTGGCCAGTGTTAGCGCTGTGAGGGTCACCTGCCTTTCTTCTCTCCCTCCTGACGGGAAAAGAATGACATCTCTGTTGAAATAAACAAACTAAACAGAAACAGACTCAGAGGTGCAGAGAGCAAACCGAGGGTGGCCAGCTAGGAGGGTGGCGGGGGGCTGGGTGGAAAAGGTGTGGGATGAAGAAATACAAGCTGGCGGTGAGAGAGCCGTCGCGGGGATGTGAGTGCCACACAGGGAACACAGTCAATGATAACGTGATGCCTACGGTGCCAGGTGAGTCCTAGAGTTATCGGGATCACTTCATAAGTTATATAATTTTCTAACCACCATGCTGCACACCCGAAACTAATTCAAAATAAC
>NW_006290631.1:1204751-1205000 GCF_000327345.1 Myotis davidii | reverse complement strand
GGGGGGGAATGACTTTCTACCCAGACAGAGGATAAAGTGAATCTTTGGGAAGTGATGCGGGCCCAGGACCACCTCAGGTCCCAGCAGTTGGCCGGGCAGGGACGTGACTTTAGGTCCCGCTGGAAGAATGGCGAGGCCTGGCTGGGTAAGGCACGGGGTGGGGGTGTGGGGTACGATGCGAGGACAGTGTCTCTGGAGGAGAAAGCACCCCAGGTCCAGAGGACGAGACCCAGATCTGTCTGCTTGGAA
>NW_006290631.1:1204334-1204738 GCF_000327345.1 Myotis davidii | reverse complement strand
CCTGCCACCCTACCCCACCCCATCCTCCCGGCTCTGAAGCCACCAGCCTGACCCAGTGGCCTCCGCCCCGCCCTCCGCTCCACACTCTGTCCCAGACGCTGAAAACATGGGGAACAAATGCTGAGTTGGACTTGTCACCCTGAGAGGACCAAGAAAGAGCAAAGACTTTCACCTCAACATTTAAGTAAAGAGCAAGGGGCAAAGCACAAGGTGAAACACCAGGCGAGAGGCGGGAGGGAGAGACGCTCAGCTGGGGCCCTAGTTCCTTCTGAACATGCTCGTATTGAGAAAAACTTTGAGGATTCTAGAAACTCGTCCCAACACACCCACCCACGAGGCCGCCCTGCTGTTACCGCGCTCTTGCCCGCCAGGCGGCGCTGGTCGGCGCTGACGATCTGGGTCCG
>NW_006290631.1:1188279-1204265 GCF_000327345.1 Myotis davidii | reverse complement strand
AGGAGGCCGTAGCCGTCGGGGGAGCCGGGGGCGGCGTTGTTCTGGGTGGCCTGGTCGGCCACGGCCTTCCTTAGCTCGTTCAGGTCGTTCTTCAGCTTCTTGTTTTCTGACTCCAGCTCCTGCCTCTGGAAGATGGCCGAGCGACAGGCTCCGTCACTCCTGAGCCCACAGGGCTCTCCTCATGCGGGTCCCCCCTCCGCCTCCCTCACCCAACCTGCCCATCCTCCTGAGAAACTGAGAGCATCAGGGCATGATCCGGGGCTGTTCTGGGCAACGCAACGGTTCCCAGAGTTATGTGTGGTCCCATCACACTAACCGACCCTGGGAGATGGGATACGTCCCCAATTACGAGGCTCGGGGAACGGAAATGGGAGTGGGGCAGCTCTGATGCCCCTTTCTGCACACGCCCCCCTGCAGGGGGCCCACTCCCCCATCACAGCAGGAACGCAGGCCCCTGTGCCCTGGGCCTCTGGCCTCCCTCCCTCCACCTCCCCGCCTCTCCCGGGCCAGCACTGGACACAACAGGATCCCTGCCTCACATCTCTCCCTGAAAATCCTGATGGTTTGTTCAAAGTGGTTTTATCCCACCGGCCACATTTTATTAGAACTGAAACCGAATCCGGCAGGTAAGACATGTGTCCTTCGAAATGCATATTAATGCCCTAGCTGGATATTTAATTTGGCTCAGTGGATAGAGTGCCGGCCTGTGGACCCAAGGGTCCCAGGGGGTTCGATTCTGGTTAAGGGCATGTGTCTGGGTTGCCGGCTCAGTCCCCAGTGGGGGGCGTGCAGGAGGCTGCAAATTGGTGATTCTCTCTCATCATTGATGTTTCTATCTCTCTCCTTCTCCCTGCCTCTCTGAAGTCAACAAAAATATTTTTTTAAAAAAGAAAAAGGAAAGTGTATTGAGTCTCTGGCCCCAGTTCCTGGCACAGAGAGTCTAAAATTCTTTTGTCACATCCTGAGTGTGTATGCTAATGAGGTGACTCTTGGAGGATGGGGATTGGCTGCCAGAGGAGCCAACCTTGTGATTAGAAAGCCTCACCCACTGAAAGGAAGGGGGAGGGCCTGGAGATTCCTTAAATGCCAATAAACTCATCAATCGGGCCTATGTGATGGAAGCACCATGTAAACCTTAAATGATGGGGTGGAGAGCCTGGGGCTGTGAGCACATGAGGTGCTGGCAGGGCTGGGCCTACAGAGGCCGTGGAGGCGCCCATCTCCCCTCATACCAGTCCTCTGCCCCCTTCCATCTCCCCCTCATACCCATCTTCTGTCCCCTTCCATTGGCTACGGCTCCTTATGCGAAACCAGCAAAGGGCTTTCCTGGGTTCTGTGAGCTGTTCTCACAAATGACTGAACCTGGAAGGGGGTGCGGGGGGTGGGGGGCTGATTTGTAGGCGAGATGGACGGAAGCGTGGGCAACCTGGGAGCCGCAAATGTGATGGCGTCTAAAGTGGGGACAGCCCGGGGTCTGTGCGACTCAGGCAGTCAGGGCCAGAGAGGAGTTCAGTGGCAGGACACCTGGGCGTCCACAGAGACGTGGACAGTTGCTTGGTGTGGAAAACCCCAGGTTTGGGGTCAGAAGGAGGGAACAGTTTCCTGTTAACATATATGACAGCTCCTCGTAGTAAAAACAAAACTCCCTTCATTTCGAGGACATGGTGTGCGTACTGCCCTGCTTATCAGCAGCCTTATGGGAACCTCCCCGGTGGGAGTCTGAGCCTCACCTTCAGCGTATTGTAGGCGAGATCTGTGTCCTGGTCCAGGTCGATGTCGTTCTTTGGTGGCTCCACCTGCCCGGACAGAGGCAGAACGGTGAGCACAGACGCCCAGCTGTGGTCAAACTGCTGTTTCCCCCGCACACGTGTGCTCCCTTCCCACCTGCCACACGCAGCTCGCCACTTCAGGCCACCAGGAGGCGCTCCATAAGCATCTTCCCCAGCCCCCCAACTTTACTCCATGATGCTCACAGGCACCTGAATATGTGTAACACCCTGTTAGGAGTTCAGTGCCCCCAACAGCTGGATGAAATCCCAACCCCTATTGAATGTCACCTAGTCTGGAAACCAGGTCTTTGCAGATGTTACCCAGTTAAGATGCAGGCATAGGATGGGCCTCATCCACTAGGGCTGTCCTTTAAGGAAGGGAGGACAGACACATGCCAGGATGCCAGAGGTGAGCTGCCGCAGCTCAGACAGCGCGGAACAGGCTCCCCAAAGCCTCCAGGGAACACGGCCCGCGGACACCTTCATTCCTGACCTCCGGCCTCCAGACTCGAGACAGGAAGTTCCTGTTGTGGTGCTTTGTTTCGGCAGCCCCGGGAACCTAGCACTGTGAGACTCAGGTCCTTGTTCAAGAGGTTAATTAATGCATCATAATGATGTAATTATTAATGAGGTGAAACTCGAGCTACTCAGGTGAAGGGGGCGTGTGTGCACGTGTGTATTCTGTTTTCCCAGTTACATCTCTGAGCCCTTGGGGAGAAGCCCACTTCCTCATCCACCCCACAGCAGACAGGGTGGCAGGCGCCCCCTCCATCCCCCCCCACCCAGCTCAGCCAGTGCTGTGTGACACCAGGACGAGGAGCTGGTGGGTGTGGCCCAGGTGACTGCCAGGCCTGGGAGAGGGAGCCGGGCAGATGGGAAGGGGACAGTCTGGCTGGCTGTCGCCGAGGCCCCTCCTCAGGGCAGGCGCAGTCACTCCCACACGGAGGTACATCCCAGATGTCCCTGGCATCCCTTCTGCAAAGGCTGGGCTCTGTAGCTGAGACCCCGGCCATCTCTCTCCAGAACAAAGACCCTCAGGGTTCTGGGGACCCAGGGCAGGTCCAAGGGCACGTCCTCAGAAAGCCTGGTCTCGGGGCGCTGCAGAGGGATCCCTCACCCCCCACCCTTCCCCTGCCCCCCACCCCCTCTTACTAAGCCCCGTGGGAGACAAGGCCGCTCCCCTTGAAGAGAGACCCTCGGTGCATCCACAGGGCTATGGGCCACACCTTCAGCTCCGACACTTGCCGGGTCAAAGAGATGCCCTTTCCCATTTGGTATCCAGACAAACAAAAGATGTGAAGCCGGGATTTCAGAATGACGAGGCCTTTCCGTGGTGGGGACCGGGGAGCGAATCCTAGGGGCAGCCGGTGGCCGGAAACCTGCGTGCCAGGCACCGTCAGCGGCCGTCCGCGCAGCTTTGAATATATCTGATCTGCGCTCACCTGTCAGGGCAGCTTCGCTTCTAACTGAGCGAGTCATTTATAAACCTAATCTTTTCCCTTGTCATTCGGAACCCAGCGCCCGAGACATTTAAATCCATCAAGCAAGGTTTGCCTCCCCTCCCCGCTTACGGCTCAGGGAGCCCCAGGAATAAACTAGCATCGGTGACACATCCGATCGGGAAGGGAAGTCAGGTGTTGCAGAAGGAGACTGTGTAGCGGGAGTACCCATGTCGGAAACGGCCTTGCATCCCTTAGAGCAGCGGTTCTCAACCTGTGGGACATGACCCCTTTGGCAATCGAATGACCCTTTCATAGGGGTCGCCTAAGGCCATCCTGCATATCAGATATTTACATTACGATTCATAACAGTAGCAACATTACAGTTATGAAGTAGCAACGAAAATAATGTTATGGTTGGGTCACAACATGAGGAACTGTATTTAAAGGGCCAGAAGGTTGAGAACCACTGCCTTAGAGGGTCCCTATCCCTCCCCAGCAATAGCAGACGGCTCTCCCCCATGTCACCCTCAGCTCCCATCTGTACCCACCCGTAGTTACTTCAGCATGACAATGCTATTTCCTATTCTCCCTGCTTTACCCAATCCTCCCAAACAATTCCTCATGGCTGGGGCTTCCTCTTACACCTTTATCTCCTCTCACTCAGTGAACATTTCAAATATGCATTCAGGTGCCCAGCGGGGCCTTGTTTTGGAGCGAGTGGCATGTCTGGGGACGTTAAGGCTTCCAACAAGCCACTGAGATAACAGGGCTGTGGTGAGGGTGGTCGTGGGAAGGAGCGGGTGATGCAAGCTGGGCTGCCCGCCCAAGGGGGCTGGACGCAGCCGGGAAGGGGCACTCGATGTTCTCTGCTCTGACTTCACTTCTCGTATTTATACTTTAGCCACACACCCTGCTCCACTTCCCAAGTGGGTGACGAGGCCACAGTTCCCCACTGGCCTCGCCACTGGAACCCTTTGCCCTGGGGGCACTGTAACCCTTACTTCCGTCCAACGGGGGTGATGTGGGTGGCACACGTGCAATTATGACGTCAACACAAGACAGAGCTCCTCTCTGAGACCTGGCAGCAGCAGGGCCCACAGGGCAACACCCCACTGAGCCCGGGGAGCGCGCTCTGCGGCCGCAGCCTCCGCACCTGGACTTTCCTGCTGTCCTGCTGCTCTCTCCTCTCCAGCTGTGCCTGCAGCTTCCTCCGCTCCTGCTCCAGCTCCCGCACGCGCTTCTGCAGCTTCAGGAAGACCGTCATGTCCAGGGCCGCCTTCTCCAGGCCGGTTTCCTTCGGAGGAGGACGGGGCGGGGAAGAGGAGGCCTTAGGAGAAGTGCCCCAGGGGACGCACAGCACCTCACGGCTCGCTGTCCCCTCTCTCCTCCCAAACATCAGTCCATGTGTCGGGTACAAAGCCAGCCCCAACCGGCCGTCACTTCTCCTGTGAACATCGTGCTCCGGGCGCATTTCTGTCTGGGTAACATCTGAGTCTCAGCCATTTACATTCCTCCCGTGTGAGCCATGTAAGATGACCGACCATGTATCCCAGAACAAACAGATGAAGACACAGCCATTTCATCTGGAAGTTAAAAGAGCTCCCTCTGGAAAACAGTCTCATCCCAGAGGAACCGTAAAGCTTGGGACGTACGCTCCCTGATGGGGAACCAGTGTGGTTACCAATCACGGCAGGTGGGCTGCCACCCCCACAACTGTGCCTGGACCCGCCAGCAGGCGCCCTGCCCTGGACTCCCTGGGCATGTGCCCCGACCGGGAATCAAACTGTGACCTCCTGGTTCATAGGTCGACACTCAACCACTGAGCCACGCTGGCCGGGCTCTCCTATTCTTTACTCCATCACTCACTCTCGTATCCTTTATTTTTCCCGACAGCACTGTTGTGCCTGCAATTATATCACAGACTTCCTCCATCAGCTCATTGCCATCTATTCCCCATCAGACGAGCTTCGTGAGCCCGGGACCTTCTGCGCTCAGTCACCGCTGTTTCCCGAGCACCTGCCAGCAACACCCAGCACAGGAATGCTACACACACACACACACACACACACACACGCTGCTATAACCGCCCCTCCTCCACACCCACCTTCACCTACTCCCTATGGCTCATACGCTGTGGTTTTCTCCTTTTTAAAGGCCAGAGGAAAAACTGTGTCTTTGTACCTTTGACAAAATTACACACCGACCGATAAATCCACGGTGTGTACATTATGTAGCAATTCTAAGAGGCCATTACTGACAAAAATACAGTCAAAATGATTAGTATGTGTGGCCCTCCGAGTGTTATCCAGCCTCTGAGTCGGGGAGGAAAACGTTCTTGCGCATTCATGATACTACAGTGTGCACTGAGCGGGAACAATCAATTACACCCATTCCAATGGCTGAGCTGTTCCTTCTGTGTCACTTCACGTCTCTGCAGTCGCCCCTCAGCTTTGCAAGAGGCACCCGGCCCTACCTCCTTCCTTCCTTCCTGGAGGGCGGGCAAGGCGAACAGCAGTGTGGCCAACAGCCATGCACTGTTTTGCACGGCCTGCTCACTCCAGGGTATTGTCTGTACGTCCCCCCTGTGGGGCTCCCCCGCCTGGGCCTGCCACTCACCTCCACCTGCTGCAGGGCGTCCTCCGTGTCTCCCACCTCAGACGTGGAGATGGAGGGGTAGTTGGAGTCCGATTCTAAGCTACTTTGGTTGGACGGGTTCCGCTTGTGGCCTGGGGTTTGCTGTTTCAGGAGACAAATGTGAAAAGTGAAAATGAGCTAATGTGCTAAGAACTGTGACTTTCCACGAAAGGAGGCGCTGGAGGTAGACTCTGCCTCGCTGGTGAGCGCTGGGTTCCCTGGTCTCTTAATGAAACGCAAGCCCCACCGAGGCCAGCCTCTCCAGGGAGGTCCCTCTTTCCCCCATCCTGTGGAAAGAGCACAGTCCTGTCCCGGGACCCCGCCCCCAAACCTGCCCTCAGACCCCACATCAACCTGCCTCCACCAACCGGCTTATGAAAACCATCATCTTATTAGCAATAGAGGCTACCGTCCATACTGTTCATTTAAAAATGCCTTCCCCCCTGCAACTGATTTGGCTTTGAGAGTGGAAACTGATCTTGATAGCAACATTTTAGATTTCTATATTCCTATGCAGCTTCTCTTCATGGTTTCTACGCAATTAACTAGTCCAGTGGTCGGCAAACTCATTAGTCAACAGAGCCAAATAGCAACAGTACAATGATTGAAATTTCTTTTGAGAGCCAAATTTTTTAAACTTAAACTATATAGGTAGGTACATTGTTATTAACTTAATTAGGGTACTCCTAAGGCTTAGGAAGAGCCACACTCAAGGGGCCAAAGAGCCGCATGTTTGCCCGACCATGGAACTAGTCAGTCTTGCTTGAATGTGCATTTCTGGAGGGAGTGTTTGTAGGTGGTGAAAAACCATGACAAGTCGTGAAATATGACATTTCCACGTGGAGAGCATTTCGTCAACGATTAGGGGAAACGACCAGACGCCGGGACCTCTCAGGGTGCACTCAACCGCAGTCGTGGTCAGAACTCCCCGCTCTGTTACTAAGGCAACACGGGACGCTTCCCCAACAGGAAACGAAAGAGAACACATCCACTGACACTCCTGAGATCTCGGGGAGATCCCAGAGCCGGGAAAGGCCCCATCTGGGGCGTGACAGCCGGCCCAGTTCTCCTCTGTGATGCCTCCCAGGAAAGGCCGGGTCACGGGCACCACACAGATGCCCGAGCCTCGCGTGTCGGACGCTGCCTGGAGCTGGAGCTGCCCGAGACCATGTGGGGAAGCCGGAGGGGCAGCAGGGCTGCCCGCCCTCCTCGCCTTTATGATGGTCATCTCGTCCCGGAGGTTGTCGTATCTCTGCTCCAACCGGGAGTACTCCTTCACGAGATTCTGGTACCGGGACCGCTCCTCCTCCAGCTCCCTCTTCATCAGCAGGTTCTCCTGGGCGGAGCCGCGGGCCAAGTCATCTGGAAGTAAGACACGCATCCTTCAGAACATCCCGAACATCCCCAGGTGTGTTCTGACTCATGCTTTACGGTCAGTCTCTTGTCAAAGGCTGCTCACACCAGCCCCTGGCACAGACACGGCGAGCTAACCCAGCGCCCTCACCTGCCTCCCAGCCCGGGCAAGCTTGCTCTAGCGGCTTACGCTTTAAGGGGGGAGAAGGCCGACCTGCCCGTGGGACGTGGGGGGCAGGCCAGGCAGCACACGGGTCAGCTCCCTGGCCGGACACACCAGCGGCTGCTGGAGCATCCCTGCAAGAACCTGGGCTTTGTTCCTGATTTCTCTCCTGTTCCAGGTCTTTCTAGTTCCTGGAGTTCAGGGAGGTTCAAGGCAATAAGGCAATGAGGCCAAAGGTTAGGGGGCTTTTCTTGCACCAAAACGTATTACTTGGGGGGCAAGGGGGTGACAAGGCAACAGGGGGGAAGAGTGATCTGCTGGGGGCCACACTGAGTCAGGCGAGAACTGGGGCTGGGACCCCACTGCTCCTCTGTGGCCAAGCAGGATGTGGGGGTGACAACACCCGAGGGGCTGCTGGGTGCCTGAGACAGGTGACCTGGATGTGACCCACGACCCTCTCCTCAGCAAACGGAAACAGATGACCCCCGGGAGAAGGAGGCACGGCAGGAACGGTGATGCCAACGAGGAATTTAACAGCAGCAGCCACTCGCCCCTGAGTGCTCACTGCGTGTCCGTCACCAGCGTAAGCGGCCCGCGCGCAGTCCCTACCCCTCCCTGAGCCTCGCAGCTCTGTGCCTGGATGTCCATTCTGCAGACGGAGGGGCTGAGGACGGCACTTGCTCAAGGCCCGCAGGAGGGACCGCAGTCATTCTGAGGGCAGGCCTCCCTGACTCCAAGCCCCAGGCACCATACTGTCCGTTACCCATGTGTCTCCACGTGAAACGGAGGGCCCTCCTCCTGCACCTCCCGTCGACAGAAGCCCCTTCCCCACTGCAGCCCTGACGAACCCACGCTGGCTGGGCGCCTGGGGCGATCGCCGCGGGAAAGAGATGAAAGCTCACCGTGAAGACTCAAGCTCTTTGGAGCTTACCTTTCGACTGGCTCAGGATTTGGTGGTTAAGCTTTTCTTTCTCATCTTTCAAGAGAGCGTTTTCCTGCTCCAGGTCTGCGACGCGCTGAAAGAGAGGATCACAGAGCACGTGTTTCCCCAGAAGCGGGCAAAGGCGAGGCTCCTTTTGTGGGGTCTGACTTTCAGCTGGTTGAGTTCAAATGCTCTTTTGATGTAAGAAAATGGAACCAGGGAAAGGTGCTTTCCTTTCCAGGGAAAATGTGCAATGTGCAAAAGACAAAGTCCATTAACCATCTGTACACCATAAGCGTCTACAGACACAAGCGGAGGACCTTTTTAATTAAATTCAAAATATCGTGGCAGTTAACTGGTTAAAACAAGACAGTGGCGCTCATCACAGTTTAGGGTCTCCCGGTGCCCACAAAACCCTGGTGCGAAGTCTGCTCCGAGCTCCCCTGCCTTGCTCAGGCCCTCGGCAAGATCCCAGTTAGCTTTACTGCAAAAACTGACAGGCTGATCTGAATAATCACATGGAATATCTAGGGATCCAGAACAGGCAAAATAATCTTGAAAAAGCACTAGAGAATTCATATTTATAATTTTAAAACTTACTACAAAACTATAGTAATAAGACAGTGTGAAGCTAGCATAAGAAGAGACACAGGGATCAATGGCAAGAACTGAAATCCAGAAATAAAGCCCACATTATAAGTCAATAAGGAAAGAAAATTTTTTTTCAACAAACGTGGCTGGGACAACTGGATTTTCACAAACAAAAGAATGAAATCGAACTCCTACCTCACACCACATACAAAAATAAGCTTAAAATGTTCCAAAGACCTAAAGGTAAGAGTTAAAACCATAAAAACCTGAAGGAAACATAGAAGCAAATCCTTGTAATCCTCCAGGAGGCACGTACTACATACAAAAATCATTCTTTAAGTGCATCTAATGTGCTATTGTTGGAGGCAGTTCACCCCCAATGGCTTCATGAGCGCCTTCAAATTAGTTTGGCAAATCATCGGAATAGCTTGCATTTTCCTTTCCTAGATGCCCAAGCCAAGTCACGGAAAACAGTGACAGAAGCATCCACGTAGGGGGTACCTTCCACATGGAGCCTAGAGTGGGGCCTGAAGGTCAGGTGGCCAGGAACAGGCTGTCCCCCTGACCTGGCTGACCTCCGGGCCGGGGGTGATGTCACAGCAGGCTGGGAAGGACGCGAGCACGGAACTGGGACTCTGCTTCCCCTAACCGCGCTCTGAGCAGGCAGACGGCTCACCACGCAGGTGTCACCTGAGAAGGCTCCCCAGGTGTCCCCCTCCCCCCACCCCGTCCTCATCACTGTCCTCTGGGCACCCTGAGGACAGTCACATCCCTTGGAAATGGAACACATCCTCCGACCAGTCAGCCAATGCCTCACCACTGGGTGGGACACGAAGCTCCATTCCTCCCAGTGCACCCGGCATCACCTCACTTCCCTGCAGCCGCCGTGGTCCAGGACCTCTGCCCAGACTGCCGTCGGGGAGACCCAGGTCAGCGCACGCCCCGGGAGTCCTCTCTGTGTGGAAGCCTCATTTCCTCCCCCACCTCCCGCCAGGCTGATGCGCGGAGGCTGGTGGCCAAGGCGCTGGCACTGCTGTTCTGAGCCATACATCAAAGTGGCACGGGGAGCGTTGCCGTTCCTTCTGCCTGAGCGGTTCTGGAGGTGGGCCCAGAGCCTGCGGTTGGTCCGGCAGACAGACAGCAGGAGGGACGGTTCCACCCTCGGCTCTGCGTCCCGGGGGGCAGACAATGCTTCCCCAGTCACACCTCCCGGGCACTGGCCACCTCGCCTTCCCAGCTGCCTGGCGTGGGAGGGGTGCTGGCAGACAGGGCAGGTGACAGACTTCTGCAGCCAAACAGCCCCCCTTTGCGAGCTGTCAGGGATGCGGACAGCAGAAAAGGACACTTAACAAGAACCAGGAACGTTCCCCTCAGCAGGATAAGTGGTGGTGGGGGGTGAGGGCTTGACTCTCACAGGCAGTATTCCTGGGAGTGTCTCCTCCTCTCAAAGGTGACCTGGGACAGACCACCAGAGCCAACGCTGGGCAAACCTGCTACTGTCAGGCTCACGGCGCCCGGGGAAGTGAAATGAAACGAATGTCCCGCCTCTCCCAGCTCATCTCTGGGGACACAGATGGAGCGCTGGGCTTTGTTTTCTCTCGACTTAATCTTTTCAAGTTCGGTGTTTGCACTGGAGAGCGAGCCAGATGCAAAGGAGCTGGCAGACGCCGTGGAATGAACAGCTGGACGCTGACGGTCAGGAAGGCTCACCGGCCACGGTTGTGACCGCGTCTTAGATGCCGCGCACCTACCACCCAGCAGACAGGACAGGCCCAGGGGCCCTGGCCTCCCGCAGCCATGGCAGGGCAGCCGCAGCCTGACAATGAGGACTGTCACGGTGGGGAGCCCCAAGTTCCCGGATGCCGGTTCTGACACAACATGTGCCGACAGAAATTCCAAATCCATCCGTCAAACATCCCCCGGCAGTCGGCTTGCTCAGAGCCGAGCAGGCCCTGGACAAGCCAGGGGAACCGCCGTCTGGTTACTCAGCATTTGCCAGGATCGAGCTCCGTGCCTTTGATAAACATGAAGCCCTGCCTAGGCTCTGAAGGTGGAGGGGGAAACGCCAGCCGCCCCTCACACCCCGGCCTCAGGAATAAAGAGGCTCTGGAGGCCCTAGAGAAGGGATACATTCTGCTTCCACGTTTTTCTCTTCCTGGAGGGAGGCGGACATTGCACTTAATGAATCGTCTTATGCCCGTGTGTGCTCCTGGTACCAGCTTGGGACCTGCACGTTTGGCGTCAGGGAAGGTGCCTCGCCGGTTCTGCCTCGGCATTAACTGTTCCCATGCTCGCAGCGTCCTCGAATTTCCTCTTCCTGCCAGTTCCAGACTCTCATTGTCTGTAAGACCTAGCTCAATGCACTCCTAGGACACAGTAACACTTTTTTTAAAGGAGAGGGGCAGGGTGTCCATTTCTCCATTTTGCTCTGCCCAGGGAGATTTTTGGAAGAAACCGCAGGCTCCCCTGGATGGAGATGTGGATGTTTAAAAGTGTGCTGAGCCCTGGCTGGTTTGGTTCAGTGGATAGAGCGTCAGCTTGCAGACTGAGGGGTTCGGGGTTTGATTCCGGTCAAGGACTAGATCTCCAGTAGGGGGCGTGCAGGAGGCAGCTGATCAATGACTCTCTCTCAATATTGTGTTTCTATCTCTCTCTCCCTCTCCATTCCTCTCTGAAAGCAATAAAAATATTTTTTTTAAAAAGAGTGTGCTGAGCCCCCAAGTCACAGTGCCCTGGGGCAGCCAGGCAGGAGGCTGGGGGTTGAGTCAGGGTTCTCTGTGGGGTGGAAACGGGAGACCCCATGTTGTGGATCTGCTGGGTAAATGGGTGTCCTGTGTCATATCTGACTGGCCCCCTGAGGGGACCCCCTTTTCCATTTCTCCCAGCGGCACCAGTCTTAAGTCTCCAGTTCTAACCTGGCCTTCTCCTGCCTCGACGCCCCTTCTTGTTTTTATCCACGTGGAAGGGTTACCATCCACCTGTTCCTAAGGGTCAATGGACAACAGGTGCCATGGGTGGCAGGTGACGGGCTGTGGTCCCGTGTTCCCAGCACAACACACTTCACCCCAAAGGATGGAGTGGTGCGTCAGTCCCGTCACTGTGGAGTGTGGGAGAGAGGACCCCAGGGTCCCGGGTTCGTGGAAGCCCTCTGGGAGTGGAGACGGGAGTGTTCGCATCCTGACTTTGGAGACGGGTGTGGGGGTCCATCCCAGGAAGATCTATCTTATGGGGCAGAGAGCGCAGCTGCGAGCACCCCAACCAGAGTGGGCGAGTCAGACGGAAACCATCAACACTGGGACGTGGCAAACTCCTCAGTGGCGAGGACTGAGGACGCACAGGGGCGCGTGGAGGCTGCCTGCCAGGCCTGCAGAAAGCCACTACCTCTGCACGTCCCCCTGCCAGCGAGGACTCAGGCCGCGGGGCGGACGCGGAGACCCCAAAGCCAGCGTGTGCGCCCCTCAGCTCATGGCAGAAACTCACCCAGGGCTGAGGGCGCCTGACATCGAGCACAGAGGGACGTCAGCATGAGACAGCCCCCAGGAGGCCACCCCACAGCGTGAAGGAGCATCGCCTGGAGGGGACGCGCGCGGCCAGCCCCTGCCCACCGGCCGCGCCTCGGCCCATCCTGCCACTGTACCTTCCGCAGCTCGTCGTTCTCCCGGCTGTGGGCGTCCTCCAGGATCTTGCGCTCCGAGTGGGCCCTCTGCAGCTCCGTCCGCAGGCTCTCCACCTCCTCCTGCAGCCGCAGGCCCACGTCCCCGCCGGGGCTCTGCTGGTAGTGGGCCAGCTCCTTCCTCAGCTTCGTCACCTCCATGGCGTGGGCGGAGGCGGCCGCAGACAGCTGCTCCGACAGCGTCTTGAACTCTTTGTTCTGGGGGAGACACAGGGAGAGGGGAGACAGAGGCGGAGAGCAGCATTATCTGGCCGGAAAATACACGAAGGCGATTAGAAATAAAAAGGACGGTTCAAGGTGGAACTAAACCTCACAGTCCCTGCATGCTCGTGTGCCTCCTGGCATGCACCTGACAAAACTCTTTGTGGCGCGGGGAGAGCGAGAGGGAAACAGAAATCACCAGCACGGATGCTCAGGGGGCGTCCCGGGCAGTGGGGTGCTGAGCCGGCGGCAGTTGGCTTTCCACGCCCGCGGGACAGACCGTGGGCCTGGTGTTCAGGTTGTGGGAATGGCGCAGCTGCTTCCCGGTCCTTCGTGGCTCTGCAGGATTCCCTGCTGTCACCCTGCCCTCCTACCCTGGGGCTCGCGGCACAAAGAGCTGCAACCTAATCTCTGGCTCGAGACAAAGGACCCCTTCCCGCCCTCTCCCAAGGAGGCCCCAGGACCCCTCACCACCTGTCAGCTTGCCCTGCAGGGCTCCGGCTCAGAGACCGAGGCCCTGGCAGAACCGTCCAGGCCGCACCCCACAGGTCACGTGTCCCCTCAGTGAGAAGCACTCGCCCCCATGGGCCTGGTGCAGGTGTGGGGGGCCAGGGACATGGACGCTGGCTGAGCTCACGTGGAGGGAGCACTGAGGGCCCAGGCCAGTGTCGTGCACCTGTGCAAACACGGGCAAATTGGTGCTGCAGGAGCTGAGTGTCAGGGGGCAACGTGGAGAGAGAAGTGGGGCTCCCCACACACTCAGCAAATAGTCACAATGACTGCCCATGGGAGCGCCACGGAGAACAGAGCTACTGGCTAAAACACCAGTAAGCTGGGCATCAGGAATCAATGTTCACTGACGCCAGAAATTAAGCTCCACGGAAAGCAGTGAGGAGAACAGCTGTTGGACCCATTCACTGCCACGCCCGCCATGGGACCTCATGCCTGAGACGCCCCTTCCTCAGGGCAGCGCTGCACCCGGGCTTCCGGGCAGGTGAGCTGGACTGGAGCGCTCTTGTGCCCACAGCCAGCTACCCTGCGCATGGTTCAACCCGACAAGCTATACACAAGAGCTTCGTGGTCCCCGGCCGGTGGGGAGGGAGGAAAACCATCACAAGACAGTATGCAATATGAGAAGCCACACATTCCACACTCAGCACCAGCACTCAGTGGGGCGCCTGCTATGGGGCAGGCTCTGTACTACGTGAGTTCATGTATTAACCCACTCACTCCTCAGAAAACCCGTATGTATAAGGCTGACTCACAGTCCCATTTCACAGCTGAGGAAACCAAGGCACAGGAGCCAAAAGCTGTGACTTGTCACACAGTTTTTCAAATGTAGATGGACGCCTTTGTAAGTCACAAACATCAGCTAATTTAACATATTTACTGAGTGCGTGCTATGTGTACTGAATCAAATTGATTCACAAGGCTACTGACTGAATCCATGTTTGTGTGGGTTTTTTTTCAGATAAAATATATTTAAATATAGCCATATATTCGTAAAGGTCTAAGAAACTTGACCTTCATTATAAAAAATTATAGGTGTGTGCTGGCCAGTGTGGGTCAGTGGGTTGGGTGTCATCCTGTGCCCCAAAAGGTTGCCAGTTTGATCACCAGTCAGGGCACATGCCCAGGTTGGGGGCTCAATCCCCAGTAGGGGGCATGCAGAAGGCATTCCATCAGTGTTTCTCTCTCCCTTTCTCCCTCTCCCTTCCTCTCCTTCTCCCTTCCTCTCTCTCTAAAAATCAATAACAATATTTTAGAAAATACTTATAGATGCAACTGGCCTAGTCACTCTACATGTTGTGCTTAAAGCAAAGCCGGAGTGGTAGAAAGCTGAGTTCATAGGTTACAACATTTTGGCTGAAAAATGTCACACCACAGGCTTCAACCAGGGCTGCTGTAAACAACGGTGGTAGAAACGGTCGCTGTATTCATTGCTGAAGGATACTGCGAAGGAGGTGGCTCATTTACTTCACGTGCCATAAAAACCCACAGGAAGCATCAGCACCAAGGACAGCGCCAGCCCCCCCCCCCCCCCCCCCCCATCCTCCTCCTTCTCCTCCAACTCCTGGGTGACCCCACTTCCCTCTGCCTGTTGTTTCCTTGGAGCTCGGAGCCAATGTTGTGTTTCCCTAGTTGAGACATGAGCTTTGGGTGCCAGCCTTGCCCTGGGTTTACTTTTCAGTTCACTCCCTTGCTGATGTCTTGGCGGTGGGGATATGGTTTGAAAGTGTCCCCTCCCCCAAGAGTGGGAATCACTCCTTTAGCCACATCCTGGCATCATGCATGCCTGAGATCTAGGCCGATCCCCCTAATGAACTCAGGGCTCAACTGGAGATTGGCCATGACCCCAAACTGTCAGCTCTGGGTGCAGGTATAACAGACAGAACTCAGGGCTCCCTCCATCCAGCTGGGAGTTCGTCCACGACCCTGTGCTGCTGTGAAAAATACTTTGAGACGCTTCGCCTAAGTCAGTGATGGCGAACCTATGACACGCGTGTCAGAGGTGACACGCATAATCATTTTTTTGGTTGATTTTTCTTTGTTAAATGGCATTTAAATATATAAAATAAATATCAAAAATATAAGTCTTTGTTTTACTATGGTTGCAAATATAAAAAAATTTCTATATGTGACACGGCACCAGAGTTAAGTTAGGACTTTTCAAGATGCTGACATGCTGAGCTCAAAAGGTTCCCCATCACTGGCCTAAGTCGTCTCCAGCACACGTGTGTCCTCTCCTCTGCCTTAGGAACCTTGTGTATCGGAGGGGCAGCCTGAGTTGTTCCAGGCATCACAGAAGGAATAAGAACCGTCCATTCCAAATGGCTGGCCCTTCTGCTAAGAGGCTGTGATAACTCACGAACCTCTGAAGAGCTGGTGCCACGGATGACACGGATGCCCCCTCCCACAACAGAGGGCCACGCGTGTTCCATGACGCCGGGTCACACGCCTGCTGTGAAAGGCCAGCCAGCCCAAGGACAGTATTGTCTGCACTGGTTGGAGGCAGCAGAACATGCCGTGGGACTAGGTGGCCAAAGTTTCGTGCCAGTCGTGCTACTTACTCGCTGTGTGACCTTGGGCAGGCTCCGTAACCTCCCCGTGCCTCAGTTTACCATGTGAACAATATCAACATTATCTCACAGGGTTATGGTGAGGACTTAGTGAGTTCATATATGAGGGCAGCGACTGGCGCACAGTCGGGCAACATGGGGAGGGGTACAGGGAAGCA
>NW_006290631.1:1180801-1188164 GCF_000327345.1 Myotis davidii | reverse complement strand
CACCCTCCCCCTCTCCTCCGACCACCCTCTGCACACAGGCACCCTGCCAGGGAGGTAACACCTGCCACCACTCGCAGATGCTTGCCAAGCAGGAATCGCAGGGCAAAAGCTCTGTTTAAAAATAGGCCTTTTAAATCTGCTTCCCTTGGATGTTCAAGCACGTGAACTGTAAAATACCAGCTCTATTTTTAACCTCTCAAGTCGACTCTGGAAATCAGCAACGCAAGTGCAGGGCTGACTCCTGGAAACCCAGGGGGAGGTGGCCGGCAGTGCCCAGGGCTCCTGGCAGGGTGCGGCCGCGCCAGCAAAGCCTGCTTGTCCCCCGGACTATACTTTGCTCAGAAGGTTCACTGGCAAAATCTGACCCAATTATCTCTTCTGGTTAGAGATGAACACACAATAGCAATCATGGAAAACGTGGTCAACGATGAGAGACGGGGTCTTCTCTGCGCTGGCATTTTCCCAATGGCCTGTCCCAGGGACCTGCCCCCTCCTGTCCACCCCTGTCCCCCCAGGTGGAGGCGCTTCTCCCCACCTGGCATATCGCGGCAGGCAGGTGCCGCGTGTCCTCCACCCATGTGAGCTTTCTGTCTTGCTTGCCAATCCAGACACCCAGTGAAACTCACACAGAACAGAAACATACAGTCTCTTGTCAGATTTTTTTTTTTTTTTTTTTTTTTTGCAAGCAGAGAAGCAGGCACGTTTTACTGCTCTCTGCACTGCTTCTGGGCTCTTGTTCTGGGCAGCTGACTGGTGTAAATAGCTCATTTATTTTCTTGTCCTGTTGGGGTCATGAGAAGCTTAAAAATACTTACCGTAGGGAAGGTACAATAAAACCAAGTGGCCTCCAAAGCAATGCCCGGTGGCCCCAGCTCTAACTCCCCCTCTTCCTCCACACCCCACACCATGCGCACTGGTTGGTTCTCTCCCCCTCCCTTCTCGGGGGACTGCGGGAGCCTGGTCCTGTGGCCGCCCTAACACCCCGCACGAGCACAGTAACAGTGAGCCCACTTTCACTGCCACCGGGAAGGCCTGAAGCCGAGTGACGTTCGGGTGAAAAGATCAGCCTCACCCTCGCAGCTGTGGGATCCGACCAACCTGGGTGGAAATGCTGGTTCTACAGCTTGCTAATTCTGTGACCTTGGCAAGGTACTCGATGTCCCTGATCCACAGTTTCCTCATCTGTAAAATGACCTCACGGAGTTGTGTGGGGATCAGATGAGAGGGAACATAAAACACCCATCCCAGGGCCTGGCACGTGGGAGGTGACCAGAGAGTCCCGAGGGCAGTGGGGGCTGTTGGCTCCGTCGGCACAAGACTGCTCCCTCATAACCCAGCATCCAACGTGTCCAAGTCACCCTCTGTTCACCTACCCAACGGAGTACGAGAAACAGTCCATAAAGCTGCTCTGAAGAGAGAAGGAGGAAGACTGGCCACTCGGACACCAGAAGGGGGGTGCATGGGTGTGTGTGCACCCTTCCACGCCTCATCTTTCGCTCTGTAAGGTGACACAGGCTCTGGGGATTAGGACGTGGACATCCCCGGGGCTGCTAGTCTGCCTGCCATAGTCGTAGCCACTCCTGCGGAGAGGGTGACGCCCTGGGGACCATGCCCGCTCTTGGGTCCTTCCCTGGCATGTGGTTCCCCGAGGGAACCGTGGGTCCCGGTCACACCTGCCCCCGGAGCACCCACCACCCGCACCCACCTGGTCATCGATCTTCCGCTGCAGCTGGACCACCTTGTTCTCCATGCCCACGTTGAGGCGCTTCAGGTGCTCTGCTGAGCGAGCCTCAATCTTGAGGGCCTTCAGCTCCTGCTTGGCCTTGAGCCTCCGGAAGGCGCACTGGATGACGATGGCCGCACCCCGCAGCCGCAGGAAGTGCCTGCGCGCCGCCCAGCCCCGCACATGCTTCTGGATGACGGTGGCCTTGTGCTCCTGGAGGACCTGGCAGGGGACAAGCACACACCTGTGGGTTCCCACTGCAGGACGGGAGCAAGAGAGGCTCATGCAGAACCCGGGCAGGTGGGGTGGAGCCGCGGTCAGCCTAGGTTTTAGGAGGCACAGAGAACAGGCCTCCCTCGGGCTCAAGCTTTCACGGCTGTTTGTTTAATGAACAGGTCCGCAGCCTGCATGCCTGCAGGGAGGTGGCTGTCAAACCACAGGTGTGGGGGTGAGCTGGTGGACGGACACGCTCGGACTTGGGGCCACCTAGCCAGGTAGCTCAGCCTCTCTGGGTCATGGCCTGGCGGGGAGGAGGTCAGGGTCCCTCTCCTGACCGCGTCTTGCTGGGTTTAAGGCTCCTGATCTGTTAATAGAGGATCTAGACCTGATGATGCCTATCACCCCGCTCTCGCCTGAGCGAGCCCAAGATGGGTCACCGGGCTCTGCTACAGGCTGGGTGTCCCGGGGAGTTGGGGGAGAGGTGACTCAGCTTCTCCAAGCATCTCGGCTGTCGGAGGGGAGGGGTACACAGGTGTGCACCCTTCCTGGCTGTGGTGGTGCATCTTGTGTCACCTGGCCGTGGGAGCCCAGGTTAAGCACTGTTTCTGGGTGTGTCTGCGAGGGTGTTTCCAGAGAGGTGAGCATTTGAGAAGGTGGGCTCAGCAGACTGCCTCCCAGTGTGGGTGGTCACCTCAATCCACGAGGGCTGAATGGAACACAAAGCAGAGGATGGAGAATCTGTTCCTTTTTCACTGTTGAGCTGGGACATCTCACCTTCTCCTGCCCCAGAGGGGGGTTTGCACCAGAGCTTCCCTAGTTCTCAGGCCTTCACACCTGGCTGAATGCCGCCGCCGGCTCCCCTGGGTCTCAGCTGCAGTGAGACGCCGGCCTCCACAATCACTGAGCCAAACCTCAAACACACACACACACACACATGCAACACACACAAGTGCACACACATGTACACACGCACACACACACGCACGCACGCATGCACATATCTCCTATTGGTTCTATTTCTCTGGAGAACCCTGGCCAGTGCACCTCCTCATGGGACTCTGGGTAGGGCTCCGTGAGGACAGAGTCATGAAATTACTTAGGAAAAACCAGCGTTCATGGTGGTGACAACTCATCTGCTGAGGCTGAGGTCTGAGTCACACCCAGCGTGCACACACCTGGCGGTAGATCCTCCGCACGAACATGCCCCGCGTGCAGGCCTGGATGACAATGGCCGCTCTGCGGACCTTCCGGTAGGCCAGGCGGGCCCTCCGCATGCGGTACTGCTTCTGGAACACCACGGCCGCCCGTGTCCTCCGCAGGTGCTCGGCCAGCCTGGGGAGGGAGAGGGTGGGCCTGCTGACAGGGCGCCTGAGCTGGTTCTGAACGGAGCCCTTCCCCCTGGGTCAAGGTCACCACCCCAGGTCAAGCCAGGTCTCCTCTCTGACTGATGGTAGCAATGCCTTGGGCACTGGACGTGCAGGCTCAGAACAGAATTAGCCTCTTCCTTGTAACTCCAAGTCTTCCCACAAGGCCCAAACTGTCAGCCTGACCACCTGTGCCCTTCCCCTGCCCACTCCCCACCTGCAAGCCCCTCGCTGCCACCTGGGCACATCAGGTTTGCATGTCTGTCTGTCTCTTTGTGCCCTGGGCTCACCAGGACTGGAGATATCAGGGGCCGTGTCTCAATCGTCCTTGCACCCCCTGCATCTAGTGCAGGGCCTGGCCTGGCTGGCACTTGGGAAAGGTTTGCTGAATGGACAGGACCGTCTCAGGCTGCCCGTTTCCTGTCCCCCAGCCCTTTCTGCCTGGGTCGCACAGCACGTGGACACTGCCTTTGCTGTTGCATTTCCGCTCCCCTCTACCACCCTCCCCCACCCCTCCCGCCAAAACACAGAACATCAGTCTAAGGCAGTGGTTCTCAACCTTCCTAATGACGCAACCCTTTAATACAGTTCCTCATGCTGTGGTGACCCCCAACTATAAAACTATTTTCGTTGCTACTTCATAACTGTCATTTTGCTACTGTTATGAATCGTCATGTAAATATCTGATATGCAGGATGTATTTTCATTGTTACAAATTGAACATAATTAAAGCATAGTGATGAATCACAAAAACAATATGTAATTATATATTCAATATGTGTTTTCCGATGGGCTTAGGCGACCCCTGTGAAAGAGTCGTTCGACGCCCAAAGCGGTCGTGACCCACAGGTTGAGAACCGCTGGTCTAAGGTTTCTTACCTCCTGAAGGGCTTGGGGACAGACTCACAGCCAGCCCTCAGCAGGAGACTCAGAATATTACAGCTGGAGGGACTTGGACTTACCTAACGCAGCCCTATGGCCTGAGGTGCGCCTGACTCCCAGCTCCCCCAGGTTCCCCGCGTGGCTGGGCCTGCGTGTCCACTAGCACGGAGTCCCCACAGCGAGCTCACAGCCTCAGGCAGAGCCACGCAGGCCTGTCCGTGAGGACGGGTGGCACAGGTGACCGTGGTCACTCAGTGTTGCTACCACGGACAGTCCTCCCACTCTACAGCTTTGTCCCCGAGGTCGTCCCCAGCTGTGTGGAGGTCAAGAGGCCTCACCGCCTCTTGTTATGCTCGAATACACAGCCCCCCACCGGACCAGAGGGTGAGTAGCAGCAAGCCTCCGGGGGTACGATACAAAGGACCCTGCTCTGGGCGTGTGACTCAGGGGCTCATCATTTTCATATTCCAACAGAGGAGACCCCATTGTATTGCCTTCCAACACAAGACCTTACGGCAATTACTGCCACTTCCCCAGGGAGACCCCGAGGGCAAAGGTCCCTGGCTGCTCCTGCGAGTCCGTGTCAGTGCGACGTCCAGACCCTCGCCCAGTGACACCGTCAGGGGGGGAGCATTTCAGAGCGGAAGGCTTCCAGGCAGGCGTTAGCTGGGCGGCCTGTGGTTACAGTCACCCTCCGATGCTGACTCAGCGCAGCAACTCAAAGGGGCCCCAGGACTTGCCAGCCTGACTTTTAAACTCCCAGGGGCGTCTGAAACTGTGAGTGTAAACCTGAAGCAGAGTGTAAGCCAACTGACAGAAAGGCTGAACTTACTGCTGTTTCTAAAAGATCATTTCATTTTGGAGCTTAAGCAAAAGGAAAGTGGTAGTTTGGGGGTACAACCAGCCAGTCCTAGGCTAGCACTGGGGGGATGGCTAGGCCAGGGGTGGGGGAGGGGGAGGTGGGCAGGAGACCTGGGAACTAGACCTACTCCCTCAGGTGGAAGGGGCGTGGAAGAGGGGGGCCCAGCTGCTGGGAAGAAGTCAGGGTGCGGTCCGGGCCCAGCAGGAACCTCTCTAAGGACAGAGGCCTAGAGAGGCCGCCCAGCTAAGAGAGCCGGTCCCGGGCCCCTGCCGCTCACCCGCAAGCCGCTGCCCAGAGGGGCCCCAGCGTGGCTCACCTGCGGGCCAGGTGTCCTCGGCAGTACCTCTGCAGCGTCAAGGTTGCCCCCTTCAACCTGCGGTACTTCACCCTCTGCAGCCAGCCCCGGACGGTCTTCTGGATCGTGATGGTGGCTGCCCGGAACTTGTCGGCCCGAAGCTTCTCCAGGTAGGCTACCTGGCCCGCCCGGAAGAAGATCTTGGTGCGGCCAAACTGGAACTTGTCCGGGTCCTTTCAAGGCAAGGAGGGCAGCGGGCTCGCCATCAGGGAGCAACGAGGTGACATGCCCACCACTGCCCTCCCGTGCAGAATTCCCGGGCGGAGCTCACGGGCCCTGCTCCGTAGGCCCACAGTCACTCAGCGCTCACGTAACCCACGGCCGGGCCCTGCTCCGTAAGCCCACAGTCACTCAGCGCTCACGTAACCCACGGCCGGGCCCTGCTCCGTAAGCCCACAGTCACTCAGCGCTCACGTAACCCACGGCCGGGCCCTGCTCCGTAAGCCCACAGTCACTCAGCGCTCACGTAACCCACGGCCGGGCCCTGGGCGAGGGTCCAGGATGACTGAACAAGACGCCTGCCCCTCAAGCAACTGGCATGTGAGGGCAGACAGACAAAGACCAGGTATGTGTTCAGGTGAGGATGGGAAAGACAGAGCTGGGGTTGGGAGGGGGGATGGGGCTGTTTAAACAGGGTCACCAAGTCAGCTATCTCGACAGAGGTGACCTTGGAGCAAAGACCTGAAGGAACAGAGGAAGGCAGCCTGGAGGAGGACAGTTTGGGAGAGCAGAGCTAATGCAAATGTCTGTGGTGGCAACAAGCTGTGCATGGTGGAGGGACGGGAGAGCTGGTGTGACTGGTGGGGAGTGAGGGTGGGTGGTGGGAGGAGCCAACCACCAAAGGCCAGAGTGTTGGGGGCGGGGGGGAAGGGGGCTCTAAGCAAGGGAAGGGCCCAATCTGGTTGACATTTTATAAAGATTAGCCCCAAATGGCCAGAGTTGATCAAATAATTTCAGATTGCACATATTCCCCAAGTCAATTTTATTTGGTTTCAAACTATATGAAATGTTGGGGCGGGGGGACACAGGACGTGTAATTACTGTCCTAACTGCATCTATTTATGTTAGAATCAGTCGCCCTTCCCTGCGCTCGCCCAGGGGGCTGAGGGACGCTGTGTGGGCGGCTGTGAGCAAAGCCAGGATGTACCCCGGGTAGGTGAGGGGGCTTTTCCTCAGTCACTGATGTATGAAAATGGACTCACCTCTTGGAATCAGTTCCAATGAGAAGGATGAAAACCCAAAAAGGCAGGTAACCCCACCCCACCCTCCGCATCTCGCAGCGTCCCATTTCCCCCGGAGCCCGGCCGCCCGGCCGCCCGGCTCACCTTGATGAGGCTCTCCAGCACAGACCTGCAGATGGCCTTCTTGTCCCCGCTGGCGAGCTCTCTCTTCTTGATCAGCATCCGATAGCGGTTGAAGAAATCATGGTAGGTCCACCTGGAGGGACACAGGTGTATCAGGTGACAGGTCCTGCCACGTGGCCACAGGAGGGCCAAGGGGTCCCCAACAGTGCCCCCGGGGGGGGGGGGGGTCAGTATTTCTGAGGGCACGTCCCACATCCGGTATCATGGTTATTAGTGTCCCCACTTGTCTTATTTTTCCTTATGAGCTTGTAATTTCTCTGGGAAAATCATTAGAGCAGCATTCCACAGTCCAGAAAGCACACGGAGGTTTTTGTTGTTGTTTTATGTAAATGAGAGGAGATAAATGAAGTGAAGAAGAACTGAAGATGTAGGAAAAGGTGCTTTTAAAACTAATGTATATATATATTTTATTGATTTCAGAGAGAAGAGAGAGATAACATCAATGACGAGAGAGAATCACTGATCGGCTGCCTCCTGCACACCCCTACTGAGGCTTGAACCCAAAACCCGGGCATGTGCCCTGACCAGGAATCGAACCAGGACCTCCTGGTTCAGCTATATCTGGAACGCTACTGAGCCATGCCAGTTGGGCAA
>NW_006290631.1:1180203-1180666 GCF_000327345.1 Myotis davidii | reverse complement strand
ATTTCTGAGGGCACGTCCCACATCCGGTATCATGGTTATTAGTGTCCCCACTTGTCTTATTTTTCCTTATGAGCTTGTAATTTCTCTGGGAAAATCATTAGAGCAGCATTCCACAGGGCTGAAAACATCAAATGCTCTTCATTAGAAAACCTCCCACTGCTGACGGTCCTATAACTGAGGGAGGGGCGTGCTTTCCTTTTGGTCCGAGACGCTTCGGGAGCTCGCCAGCCTTGCCATAGGTGTGAGGGGCCATGTGCCCGGTCTGAGGGGGCGGCGCTGGCTTCTGAAATGGTCAGCCCCTTCCAGGTGACCACCAGGAGCCACCCAGGTGAGAACCCTGTGCCTGACTCAAGTGCAAGGACAGGAGCACAGGCCAAGGAGCCAGAACTGGAGGCTGCAAGACCCCGAGTAAAGAAGGACCACACTCCAAACACATGTGACATCGTCCTTCCCTGTGGACCTT
>NW_006290631.1:1173973-1180103 GCF_000327345.1 Myotis davidii | reverse complement strand
GCATCTTTCCAGAAAGCACACGGAGGTTTTTGTTGTTGTTTTATGTAAATGAGAGGAGATAAATGAAGTGAAGAAGAACTGAAGATGTAGGAAAAGGTGCTTTTAAAACTAATGTATATATATATTTTATTGATTTCAGAGAGAAGAGAGAGATAACATCAATGACGAGAGAGAATCACTGATCGGCTGCCTCCTGCACACCCCTACTGAGGCTTGAACCCAAAACCCGGGCATGTGCCCTGACCAGGAATCGAACCAGGACCTCCTGGTTCAGCTGTATCTGGAACGACAGCTACTGAGCCCACCAGCCGGCAGAAAAGGTGCTTTTAAAAAAACACACTAAACACTGCCCTGGGTGAGTGGCATTTGCTTCACGATTCCTCCGGGACACAGAGCTGCTCTGAGCCCCCCACGAGAAGACGGATGACTGTGCGGGCCCAAGACAAGGGGGGGGCGGGAGCCGAGACCGCGGACCAGCCCCTCCCGGACAAAGCATCCATCACGGTGCTTTATGTACACGATAATGGACATATTTCTTAGCCACTGCTGCACAGTTCCAGCTGAATGATTCATTTCCATTCTAAATCAGACTCACAGAGAGCACATGTCCTCGGAGGATAAAAATAGACAGGTGTACGGAGTCCGGGCGGGCGGGGAGCGCAGAGCGCTGCTGGCCGCGGGCTGCGTCCGCCCTCTCCGGCGGGGGCGGGGGGGGCACTGAGCGCTGTTCCTGGCAGAGCGGGGCTGAGCGCTGTGCCCAGGCCTCGGGGCTGAGCGCAGGGACTGCGCCTGGCAGCCCAGCGGGAAGCGCGGCCCTCGCCTGGGCTCCTGGGTGAGCCCCCGGGACCGCTTCACCTGCAGCCTGCGACCCAGGACTGCATTTTCTTCCCTTTGCCCTTTTCCTCGCGGCAAAGGATACTTCCCTTGGGCCATGGAAGTGGGAGAAAAGCAGTGAAAGTTCTAATTCCCCTCATTGAGGAAGCCTCGTGGTTTTCTTTGGGAACAACTGTGCAGAATTGTGCGGTTACTTGACAAGCGGAAGCAGGAGCCATCGCTCTGCTGTGCCGGTCTCAGCCGCCAGGGGGTGACCCACTGGCTCAGGCCCCTCTGGTCCCAGACGTTGTTCTCTCCACTCCAGGCCCCAAGTCGGCACACATGATGGGAGTTACCAGCTCGATGGGCCTGGGTTCTATAGAACTTCTGGCTGCTTCTCCAGATGCGGCCCAAACGCCAATTTCCTGGAGGAAGCAGGCGGGCAGGCAGCACTTTTAAAAAAACCCAGTGATGCTACTCCGAGATCCAGCGCGGTCACCATGCTGGCGGGGGGCGGAGAGGGAGTCAGCTATCACAGGGTGGGAGCCGCCCGCAGCCGCCTCTCACCACTCATCTTCTCAGACAGATCACGCTGGGTGCCCTGGCCTGGCAGTGGGGAGGGGTGAAAGGGGACTGGGACCTACAGGAAATACTATGGATGATTGCACTCCGCCTCAGTACTAGCAACAGCGCCACAAAACCGCGGTGCCTCCTTCCAAAAGCTAACTTTCAAAAGGTGGTTTGGGAGGGAAATCCTCTCTTTGAGCCTTTCGCAAAGTCTGCTAAGAACGTGAACGTGAGGAGGAGGCGCAAGGCAGCGTCCTGGATCCGAGCCTAAACCTCGAGACCACAGCTCCAAGGAACATCTTCTGTGATATCCTATAGTCCTCCCTTCCTGCCCTACGCTTTCCACAACGCCTGCGATTACAGAAACAAAAGGTACAGGTGCCCTTGTAACTATCTGCTGGGAAGAAGCCGGAGGCAATTAGGGAGGCAGAGAAAGGCATCCATCACGTCCCTACATGAGGCCGGCGAGTGGGTGGGCACCCCGGCTTTGCTGGCAACTCTGCCGGCAGCCAGACGGAGTGAGCAGTCGGAGGAGCCACTACCTACAGGGGCCGAAGGGCCTGCATGAAATGCGCCCTCCCAGCCTCCACGCTAGAGGCGGTCTGATGAGGCGGAAAGCACACCTGGCCCCCAGAATGCTTCACCTGGGGGTAGGGGGGTGCGGCTGGACTGCAGGACTGGGGCCTCTTCCCGAATCACTGGATGGGAAAGTGGGTCTGGCTCCTTCCACCCCAGGACCGGGCCCTGCTCCTCACTCCTCTGACGGGCCTGAGCTTGGACGCCAGCGCCTTGCTGATGTGGGGCCGTAAGGGGCTTGGCAATGACCACCCAGCGGGCAGGGGAAGGTGGTCCAGCCACCCGGTGGCCTTGAGCAGCTCCCTTCCTTCTCTGGGTCTCGCGTGGGAAAGTCCATTTACATCAGGATGTGCCCACACCTGTATACAAACTGATGCCAGGTCAGGCCACGGCACCCTTTCTGCCACCAACGGCCGCCTTCTATCTCCCACCCCACGTTATTTCATTAAAAAACAAGATGCTGGTCACGACCCATTAAACTGATTTCTGACCCACCCACGGGTTGCGATGGGTTTTGAGGGACGCTGGACGGAAGGTGGGGGCGAAGGAAACCTTCCTGGGAGCGGGGACAGAAGGGCCATTGGCAGGAGGGGGAGGGGGCCGCCTCCTGTGGTGTGTGGTCTGGAACGGGCGGCTCAGTGCTCCTGAGGCCCTGTCTCTCTCTCAAGTTGCATGAACTGTGTCTGGTCTGAACCCTGTGCAAGGAACAGTCGCTGAGAGGCAATCCAATCGGCCAGAGCACAGGGCTTTGAATTTGAAGCTGAACTACTGCCCATGGCCTGGGCCCCAGTCCCTCTATCTAAAGGCTGGAGCCCAACAGTCCGGCCCCGGAAGGAAAGCCGCCTTCGTCCAACCTTGGGCGTGGCTCGCGCATCAGTCCTGCGGCTTCAGGTACTTGTCTTCAGACCCAGGTTCAGAAAGGAGACGGGGCCCAGGACACTCCCCGTCTTGCTTCTAGGCAGGGGGATGGGGCTGGAAGGGCACAGCCCCCCTCGCACCTGGCGGAGCACAGCCTCCGAACAAAGCCGTGACCATGGAGCTCTGCAAAGCTGCCTGGGTGCTGCAGCGGAGTGGCAGCTCTGCGCTTTCCGGGTCAAGTGCAAATTCCAGCTCCGGCAGCAGCTTCCTCCCAGGCCCCCGGCTTGGGGACGATGGACGGCGAAGCTGTTTCTGTAAGTGAGCCCTGCGCATGAAGCAGTTCCTCAAGGCCCTGGGAAGGCGCAGGTGGAGATGCAGGGATGCGGGGGCAGGGGAGGCACCCCTCCACCTCCTGACGCATGGGACTTCTCGGGACACAGGAAAACCCCACAGGCTCCGGCCTGCGACTGTCCCTGCTCAGGGCCACCGCACGGCCAGTGGTTGCTGTGACGCTGGTGCGCAGTGCGCTTTCTCGAGCGCTGGTTGATCACTCCTGCCCCCCAGCCCCATTCCGGGCACGTGCCACAGCCTGGGCCCAGCTTCAATAGATACGGAGTGGCCACGGGGTGGCTCCATGCTCATCCCTGAGGCAGGCTGGGTCACAACAGCTGTCCTTTGACTCAAGTTGTATTTTCCACCAGAGATTTGATTCTATATTGAAAGGTGAAGGAGTCCACTGACAGACGAACGGATAAACAACGTGTGGGCTACACATACAACGGACTGTTACTCAGCCTTAAAAAGGAAGCATGTTCTGACACACGCTACGACACGGGTGGACCCTGAGGACATTATGGTCCGTGAAATAAGCCCGTCACAGAAGGACAGACACTGTACGACTCCACTCATGTGAAAGCAGCCCAGCTTCCAATCGCCTCCGGCTTCCACTGAGGCAGAAAGTGCGACAGTGGTTGTCAGGGGCTGGGGGCGGTGGGACGGGAGTGACTGCTTCATGGGTACAGAGTGTCAGTTCTGCAAACGGATGCAGGTGATGGGTGCATGACAATGTGAATGTGCTAATGCCACTGGACTGCACACTCAGAAATCGTAAATATGATGTGTGTTTTACCACAATAAGAGGGGAAGGAGGTAGGGGGCAAGGTGGGAGCTGAGTAAAGGAGAAATCTCCTTTGCAAGCGGCCAGTGCATCACTCAGACCAATGCCAGGTTGAAATCTGAAAGCTGCCCGAGGATGTCGCTGGCGACGCCCACACTTTTCAGACCAGACGGGAACACTCATTTCCGCCAGCACCCTGCCTGGCCCTCAGTGCTCGGGAACAGTTTTGAGGACCTGTTTCTGGCGGACAGCCCACGAGAGGGCCCCTGGGTGCACCAGGGTGTGGCCGGCGGCACGTACCTGGACGGGTAGCCGGCTGCGCTGATTCGGATCGTCTCCAGCACCCCGCACGCTCGGAGCTGCTGCACCGCTCTCTTCGGGTCAAAGCTGCGGAACCACGAGACAAGCAGTGAGTGCCATCGGGAAAAGCAGAACCAGAGCCGGAGAGGGAAGCCCACCTCCTCCCGCCCTGAGCTGCCGGCCCTCCTGCCACTGAGCACAGCCAGGTGAGAGGCAGAGTGAGGACGCGGATGGGCAGCCTCATGAGCCATTTCAGCATCTCCGCTCTGTGCGTGCATTCTTTTTAAATATATTTTTATTGATTTAAGAGAGAGGGAGCGAGAGAGATGGAAACATCAATGATGAGCAAGAATCAATGATGGGCTGCCTCCTACTAAGGATGAAACACGACCTCCTGGCTCATAGGTCGACTATGCTGGGGCCTCGGAAAGGCATCTGGCAAAGGATTTTTGGTCATAGCTCAAATCTTCGTCCCTGCGTCTCGATGACCTGGAGAAGGGACCCTCTATGTCCCTTCCCTTCCCGTGGGGAGGGTGCAGAGGGAACCGGCCCTGGAGCTGCCAGGGTCATGTGGGCAGAGCACTCTCTCCAGCTCCGGCTCCTCCTTACTCAATGGAGTGAGGCTATCTGCCAACTAAAACCCACTGGCTGCTGTGATGACCAGGGGACGTAACAGGGGGATGCCATTAGGAAAACGAAGACACGATACAAAGAAGTCACTGTCATCATCGTTCTCTGTTCACCCCCCTCCACCCTCGCCCCCCGGGACCCCATTAGGAAAACGAAGACACGATACAAAGAAGTTACTGTCATCATCATTCTCTGTTCACCCTCCTCCACCCCCCTCCACCCTCGCCCCCCCGGGACGTGTAAAGACAAACGGGCTTCTGTGTCTTCATCTTATCTCCCCAACAGCCAGGTAAACTCCCTGTCAATGCATCTCGCATTCTGTGAGCGAGACTAGGCGACTGGGAGGGAAAACAGCCCTGCTGGTGAGCACCCGTTTCCCGGTGAACCCCTGGTCAACGTGGGAGGCCCACGTGTGCTCAAGCAGCCTTGAGTCTGGACTGAACAACTACCCAAGATGCACAGGCCCACCTGCGGAACCGCGGGGCGACACTGTCCTCCGGTTACAACGCGCAGGCTCCCAGAGCCGGGGCTCACGGGATGCAGAGCGAGACTCCGGGTGTCGGATCGGTTCCACCCCGGCAGCCGTGCGCCACTTCACCGATCTTGGCACGGCTGCAGGCTCCCCCGCCCCCTCACCAGGCTCTGCGGCCTCGGGGTCACACTGCAGGGCCCGAGACTCTCAGCACTGCTCGCCTCTGCGACCAGGGGACTGGCCTCCGGAAAACCTGGCGGCTCCTCTGAGGAGCCGTCCCAGATGGCCACCCTCGCTCCGGGCCACCGCCTCCTGGCCGCAGCCATCTCTCCCCCTCCCGCTCCTGCCCTTTAGGGGGCAGTCACGGCTATGCCATCGCCAGGTGACTCCTGAAGGATAAGGGATGGATCTTCCTCGCTGTCACTCCAGAGCCACAGGGGTGAGAGATGTTTGTTGGTGTTTAAATAAAGGAGGCGGCAGAGGGGACTTGTATGCAGGAGATGCTATCAATGCATTTAGTGTGGGACGGCGGCTCTCCACTGGGGGTGGCTCGGTCCTCAGGCAGCATTTGGCAACGTCTTAAAACCCTGCAGTGTCACATGGTGGGGGTGCTACGAGCATCGGGCAGATAGAGACGGGGTAACAAGCTCCCCACAGCGCGCACAGCAGCCCACAGCCAAGAATTCCCTGGCCCCAATGTCAGTGGCATCAGGGACTGAGAGAGCCTGGCGGTGCGGGTCAGGAGGAGGGACACGGCACTCTCCTGCGAGGGCAGCGTCAATAACGCTACATTTTCA
>NW_006290631.1:1168069-1173686 GCF_000327345.1 Myotis davidii | reverse complement strand
AGCAGGAACACAGCACGAGGCGGCGCCAGGCTCTGCGGGAGCGCCCAAGGTCACGGCTGCGGGCCCCACGCTGTCTGCTGCCCAGCCTCCTCCCCTGCTCCTGCCCTTCACACATAATCTGTCTTTCACACATGCCGCTCTGCTAGCCGCCCCTTTTCTTCCCGCGTCAGCTGGTGAACAGATGCCAGGAGGGCGGGGGCCCTGAGCGCGTCTCAGACGCCGGGGGAAGGGAAAACAGTGCCCAATCGGCACCCGTCACGGAAGGCTCTGCTAGCCGCCCCTTTTCTTCCCGCGTCAGTTGGTAAACAGATGCCAGGAGGGCGGGGGGCCCTGAGCGCATCTCAGACACCGGGGGAAGGGAAGACAGTGCCCAATCGGCGCCCGTCACGGAAGGCTGGCTCAGTCCTGTCTCCCAGCCTTTTCCAGCACGAGGCCCGTCGAGTGCGAGTCAAGCTTTATCGAGTGAGAGGAGGCAGGGGCAGCTCCGGCATTCACTCCGAGAGTCAGCGTTGCCAAAATAAATTACTTCACAGAAAGCGATTATGCGAGGACCCAAAAGGAAATCAGAAAGATGGGAAGAAAGTGCTTAACATTTTTTAGAGAATGTGTGTTTCTGGCCAGAGGAAACAGCATGTGAGGAGGCTCAGGTGATAGAAGAAGAGGCTGCAGAGGTGGGACCATCGAGGGCTTCGGGCAGCCCTCCAGGCAAGAGAGGAAGAGGGTCTGAGACAAGGTGATGCAGGAATGGAGGCCAGAGGGAGACCTGTTGGCCTCCGTGGGATTCTAACAATGACTGCACACTGGGAGGAAGGCAGGAGGAAGACCAGGGGTGATGCTGTCCCATAGGACAGCCACTAGCCACCAATGAGCATCTGAACATCACTGAAATGAAATTAAGCCAAAGGAAGGTCTTAGACAAATGGGGTGTTCGGACCAGAAAGTCTCTCTCCAAGTCCCCAACTTCTCCCCTTGGGAAGAGGAGGCCCAGCAGGAACACAGCACAAGGCGGCGCCAGGCTCTGCGGGAGCGCCCAAGGTCACGGCTGCGGGCCCCACGCTGTCTGCTGCCCAGCCTCCTCCCCTGCTCCTGCCCTTCACACATAATCTGTCTTTCACACATGCCGCCTCCTGGGGTCACTTTCTATGCTAATCAAGAAAACAAAGTGCTTTCTGTGTAGGAATACGTGCAAATGTAAGAGCCAATTCCCACTGTAAAATTTGGGGCCATAAAGAATAGGTGAGCCCATAAAATCTGGCTCAGTGGCTAGAGCTTCGGCCTGCGGGCTGAAGGGTCCCGGGTTCGATTCCAGTCAAGGGCACATGTCCAGGTTGCGGGCTCCATCCCCAGTAGGGGGCGTGCCGGAGGCAGATCGATAATATTTCCCTATCCCTCTCCCTCCCTCTCTCTCTCAAGTCAATAAAAACATTTTTAAAAAAGGATTCAGTTTCTCAATCACACTAGCCACATTCTGAGCACCCAAGAGCCGCACGGGACCAGTGCTACCGCGGAGGACGATGCCGATGACAGGGCGTCCCGTCATCACAGGAAGCGCTAGTGGCCGCACTGGTCCCGAGCGACTCCCGGGTTTCTAGTTTGCGAGATTGTCTGGTGGGTGGGTGAGACGTCAGGAAGCGGTTATGCATTCACCCCGACAGAGACCATATGAAGAGGAACCTGGCGGGGAAAAGGTGGGGTTTCAGACAGGCTGAGGGGAGGTGGCCCTGGGGCTGCCGTAGGCCTGCAGAAATGATGGTCTGGGATTTGGCAGAAACCAGAGAGGGACAACAATCTTTAAGTATCGCGGCTCTGAAGATTTGGGTAGAATCCACCATGTGAGGGGGACAGAACTGGAAGGAAACGTTCCAGGTCGGCACAGAGGCCGGGTCTGGACCGGAGAAGGCGGGGAGGGAGGGAAGGCGAGCGAGTGTAGACGACCCGGAAGTTCAGGGGCAGTGGGGTGAGAGGAACAGGACCACCCAGTGTGCCAGCACGCCACAGGGCACCTGAGGTCAAGCTGCCTCAATGCCAGGAGCCTTCCCCACCACGCCAGCAAACCTCCGTGTCTGAGCTGGACATCACCAGCATTCAAGGCACACTTCCACGTGGCTCTCTATCGGATTCGAGTATGCACCCTCCGTGACACCACTGTGAGCGCCCCGGGGGGTGGGTGGGGGACTGTATCTTCTGACCCCCTGTCTGGGCAGCAGACAGGTGACCCCGGGAAATGTCTGAGGGCCTGCACTCAGCACAGAAACCATGTGGGGGGCGGGAGGCCAGCCATTCACCCCAGTGGAGACTGCAGACCCGTGGGGCTGTGCCTGCGGCTCCCTGTTCCTCCCGAGCCCCTGACCCCTAAGGAAGCGAGGAGGCTGGGCTGGAGGGGCCTGGCCGCCGACACTCACTGGAAGGGGAGCTTCTCGTCGTTGGGCTTGACGCAGCGGACGTAGTGCGGCGTGGTGGCGTTCAGCGTCTCCATGAGCAGCTGCAGGGAGGTGCGGAACTGCGGGGACAGAGCAGCGCCTGGTCATCGACGTGCCTTTCACGCGATGCAATAAGCATCAAGGCGCGCCCACAGCAGTGTCCGTCACTGTTACTGCTTTGATTATGACTGCGAACCCCGAGGACAGGAAGAAACTCAGAGCCCTGGGTCCGACTCTACCTCGGACCCTCCTCCCACCGGGATGACTAAAACCAGTCCCTCCTGTGTTTTGGCCTCAGGGTTCCTGGAACCAAATGGGGAGAGGCCCCCCCTGCTGTGTCTAACTCAGGGTCGTGGATCAGAGGAGATGACGGGCGACCAAGTGATAGGAGAGATGATCACAGTGCCTGGAGGCCTCGGACCCCTGATTGGGGCTGCGGGGCCTGCACACCGGTGCCGGGTGCCCGGCCGCTGGGAATGGCTGCATTTATAGGAAAGTCCATAATGGGCAGCTCCGGTGAAACAGGAAGCTTAGTGTCGCCAGGGCTTGGCAGGCACTCCCGTCGCTTCTCTTGGGAGACACGCTGGCCATGACATCCCATGAAGACTGCAAGCAGGAGAGGGTGCTTCCTGTGTTCTGGTCCCCAGGCTTATTCAATCCTTCTCGGCCCCTCCCGAGGCATCTGAGGGGCTGTTCCCTGGTCCCACCACAGGCACTGAATCCCCGCCTGGGGCTACAAGCCATCCTCGCCCTCTCCTGCTCGCTCCCTGTAGAGAAGGTTTCGCAGTTTCCTTCTCCAAACAGCACAGAAAGACTGAGCCGGTGGCAGGCTGGGATACGGGGGCCCCCTGGCCTCCCTCCCAGACGTGGTGGCTCCCTCCTCTCCACAGGCCACCCTGCCCGGCCTGCCCACAGTGCCCTGCCCGGCCTGCCCACAGCGTCCTGCCCGGCCTGCCCACAGCGTGCTGCCCGGCCCACCCACAGCGTCCTGCCCGGCCTGCCCACAGTGTGCTGCCCGGCCCGCCCACAGCGTCCTGCCCCCGCAGGCTGACCTGGTGGCCCACGGTCTTCTTGTGCTCCTTGTTGGAGGCTTTCAGTGGGGGCCTGGAGGAGCGGACGTTGATCTTGGAGCCCTTCGCAGAAGTGGAGGGGGCAGGGACAGAGTCCTTGTCATCGTGAAACAAGTCAGCCACCAGGGGGCACTAGAAACAAACACAGGGAGGGCACTGCAAACAAGGCCGGTTGGACTTGAACTTTGCTCAAACTCCTTCAGAGAAGCTCCCCAGTATATACCCAAGAGGCGTGAAAACATGTCAAAACTTGTCCGCCACTGTTGGCAGAGGCCAGCCACCAAGGGAAAGCAACTCCGACGCTGTCCACCGGCGGAGAAACGATACACAGAATGTGGTGTGTCCATACGGCGGACTGTTACTCAACAACATAAAGGAGTGGAGCCCTGATACACGAGACAGTACTATTGGATCTTGTAAAGCTATGGAACGGCCCTGAGCCCTAACTCAGTCACCACATGAAGGCTTTGCAGAGCATAAAGTCCGAGCCGGGCGTAGCCTGGAGGCGCTGGGATGAGCGTAGAGGGGAGAGGGCTTCCCTACCACCTGCCGGCCGAGTGAGCAGGAGCGGGCACTGCGGACGGTCGGGGGTGTTGGTGAAACGGGGGCTACTGGCCTGACCGGAGGGAGGAAAGCCCTTCAGCTCTGTCCCATGAGCTGGGGCATTCTGGAGAATTTGTATTTTAGTTTAAGAGCAACATGTGCTACAGGTCCCTGCTATTGAGACTGCGTTTGAAAGGGCGGGATCTCCGGGAGGGAGAGGGAGCGGGGTGGGTCGGGACAGTAACTCTGAGAAAGAAGGGGCAGGATATGCATTCTACTCAGAATGCACTTTATAAACTCAGTGAACGTAGAAAGGCATCCCGTCTGACCACAGGCCTGAAAGGCCGTGTTTGACCTTGGGCTGTAGGCAGCAGTACGAGACCAGGCAAGAAATAGCAATTACTGCACCGCCCACCCCATCCGCCACCTGGATGAGGGGCTGGGCCAGACAGGCACCTGAGGGGCCCACCTGTGAGCCAACCTCCAGTCTCCATGACTAAGGATTCATGCAAAAGAACACACTTCTGAGTGAGGGAGATGATGCTTTTTCTTTAATTGACTAACTGCACGCAGGCCTTTGCAGAGCTACTGCACAGTCTGTGTATAAGCAGGCTCACCGGCAATGGACCTAATATAATTCCTCTTAAGCCATAAAAAACAGCATCCACCTGGGCCTTTAAAAAAATGTCCCCCCTTCAACCTTGGAAACACTCAGATGATACCTTCAAACCAGCCCAGCAGGTCCCTAACACTTTGCCACTATTTGCTTATCCACAGGAACTGGCTTTGGCGTTCTCTGCTATTCAGGTTTGTATAGAGATTGTAAAAGCCTGAGGCAAACCTATTGGGAAGGGATTAAAAATATGAAAACACTTTCTAAAGACCATTTGACAGTTTAAGAACATTGTCAATTACAGCTATTCACATAGCTGTTACCTTGGAAATCACGTGGATTCACCATTCACTTCTGTTTATAAGAACATAAAACATATTCCCCTTAAAACAGACATGTGAAACTAAAACAATACACTGTAGTAACCATTTGGTTGGGATCTCTCGCCTAGCATCTTCTTTAAAATTCCAGTAAACATAGTAAAAAAATAAATTTTCAATCAATTCTCAGGAGGAGGGACACGGCACTCTCCTGCGAGGGCAGCGTCAATAACGCTACATTTTCATCATGTAAATAATGTAAGTTACCTTCTTGAAGCCATTTATAATTGTTGTTTAACCTCGACTAACAGACAAGAAATGAGACGGAGTAAAGGACTCACTTGTGATTGGCCGAACCGCTGGGGCAGAGTCCAGGTTCTGCGTTGGTTCGGTCCTCTCCCCGCTTTCTTTACTAGGGTAAGATTTTTTTTGGTCCAAAAGGCAAAGGAAGGTCTTAGAATGGTGTGTTGTTCGGACCAGAAAGTCTCTCTCCAAGTCCCCAACTTCTCCCCTTGGGAAGAGGAGGCCCAGCAGGAACACAGCACGAGGCGGCGCCAGGCTCTGCGGGAGCGCCCAAGGTCACGGCTGCGGGCCCCACGCTGTCTGCTGCCCAGCCTCCTCCCCTGCTCCTGCCCCTCACACATACTCTGA
>NW_006290631.1:1152907-1163525 GCF_000327345.1 Myotis davidii | reverse complement strand
GGGGGGGGGGGGGAATCTACACTTTTAAAGAAAGAAATATTTGCACATAAAAGGGTTTTAAATGGACTTTGGAGAAAAAGTCTTAGTATTTCATCCTCCTACATTGGAAAGGGGATGGTCTGTTTATTCCAAATATCATTAGAAGCTTTTCAACTACCAGCACAAACTGATTTTATTTTACTTTATTTTTTTTTAAGTTTTTTGGTTTTTTTATTGCCCAGCTGGCATGGCTCAGTGGTTGAGCATCAACCTATGAACCAGGAGGTCATGGTTTGATTCCGGGTCGGGGTACATGCCCAGGTTGTGAGCTCAGTCCCCAGTAGGGGATGTGCAGGAGGCAGCCAAGCAAATGATTCTCATTCATTGGTTAATTCTCGTATGTGCCCTGACTGGGGATTGAACCAGAAACCTTGGCAATGCTCTAACCAATTGAGCTACTCAGCCCAGCACAAACTGATTTTAAACAGAAAGCAAATTAAACCAAATGCCTTTAAAAGCAAGTGTTTTATAGTATGTCGAATATATCTCAATAAAGCCCTTAAATAAAAATTAATTAAAAATAAAAAATAACGAAAAACACATTAAAAAAATAAAAAGCAAACATATTTGCTCAAAATGGAATGTGGGTGTCACCTGTAAGGAAGACGCCAGCACAGGAAGCAGCAGGTCTCCTTCCTGGGTGAGACGCAGAAAGGAGCTGGCCCTCTGAGCCCCACCGTGACTCTCGGACCCCAGGGCCTGTCACCGCCCACGCGGTTCACCTGGCCTCTGGGCCATGCTGGCCTCGAGATCCCTCTACTGAGATGGAGCAGAGAGATGGCACCCGGACTGCGTGCCAGGAAACTGCCCAGGACGACGCCTGTCACCTGGCACTTGCTGTCAAACACTCGATCCACCGCTCCGCCCTCTGACCTATACTCAGTGCTGCCCTGGAATCGGAAATCTTCAGAGGACAAATATTCTCGTTTGAGGTTTAATATTTCGTAAGCCAAAGCTGGGAGGGAAAAGCCTCCATACCCTACTGTCTAAAACGCATCAGGCTGGAAGAGGCATTTCTTTACTAAGTATTCACGGCTCTCTGACAGCTGAGAAAGCAACTAGCTACACTGTGGCCCCTTAGGCCGGCATCGGGCTTCCCTAGTTACATTCTCAGTATCTCACGGTCTTGAAGGCCCTGGCTGTGGACACTGGCTGTCCCCTGGCTGTGGACACTGGCTGTCCCCTGGCTGTGGACACTGGCTGTCCCCGGCTTCTCCCGCGTTACCTTGCTGGCCTTCAGGATGTTGATCTGCTCCTCATACACCGTGTCCCTGTTTTTCTCCAGGAAGCCGTCTGAGAGGTACTCCACCTGGGCCACAGGGGAAGCACGCAGGAGTCAGTGCTGCGGCTGGTCAGCTTCCCTGGGGGGTGTCGTCGGGCCCAAGCCCACACAGTGTGAACAGGGACCCCCCCACCCACAGCTGCTCCCATTTAAAATGCAAACCAAGACGTGGTCAGGACCTATGCAGAGGGAACTGGGCATCCCTTCTGTGGAAAAACAAACTGTTTGCAAAAGAAATCCCTTTTTTGAGGAGGCTTCCTTTTGGGGGTGTAAACGCAGCTGTCGGCCACACTCCAGACCTGCTGAATTGGAACCTGCGTGTGAACAGACGGCAGGCACCTTCGTGCACATGGAACTTGGGCAGCACTGGGTCAGTGCATCCGGAACAGAAATCTATGGAGAAAAATCCCGTCTCCACCAGCTCCTGGGAAAGGAGGCTCCTGGGAAGAGCAGTTCTGTTTCCCCTTCCGCTTCTCTCTCAAGCTCCAGGAGGGCCGACTCAGGCTCTGTTACGCTGCTGTATTCCCAGGAGAGAGACCTCAGCAAAGGATTGTCAGGCGTACACCTGGGAAACCGTGGCCACCCACCCGCCATGTGGTGACGGGGTGGCGCACACACAGTTGGGGGGGGGGGGGGGGCACCCCACCTAAGAGACTTTAGGCTGCGGCAGCTCCCTCACAGGCCAGAACCCCGAGTCTGGGGCAGGGAGCAGACCCACCTTGTCGGCGAAGTGCGCCACGATGAAGGCCGTGTTGGACATGCGGGGTTTCTGGAAGTGCTGGCAGCCCCCGTGCCGGTCGTACAGCTTCTGGGCCCAGTTCTGGTCAGTTCCTTTGGGGACCTGCAGAACCACAAAACCGGGGGCTCCGTGAAGAGGACAAAGGAAGCCAAGAGCTGAGGCCAGGGGATGGAGTCCGCCAGGAAGTGGACCTCACGACCCTACGTGGACATGGAAAACAAGATTCAACCGCAGGCACGTAGGACCCTGCCACAGTATGTTCCCACACTGAGCCCGGAAGACCCTGCTGGCTGGTAGACGCTGGAAGGGTTAGAAGAGCTTGAAGATCAGCCGTGGGCAAATTACGGCCTGCGGGCCGGATCCGGCCCGTTTGAAATGAATAAAACTAAAAAAAAAAAGAGACCGTACCCTTTTATGTAATGATGTTTACTTTGAATTTATATTAGTTCACACAAACACTCCATCCATGCTTTTGTTCCGGCCCTCCGGTCCAGTTTAAGAACCCACTGTGGCCCTCGAGTCAAAAAGTTTGCCCACCCCTGTGGAAGATGGAGGCCAAGGTCACGGAGGAAAGTCACAACTCAAGGAACAAATCTGAAGAGGTTTCCTCCCCTTGGGCAGGCCAGGAACCAGTGTCACCAAAACGCCCGGCCACCCGCAGCGCCCGCTCTGCTCACGCAGGCCCACAGGCGGCAGGAAAGCCCTCTCAGCGCCTCTGCCCGGCCCGGCTCCAGGCTGCCCTTCTCCCCAAGCCCTGCCTGACCGCTCCAGCTCACTCTGGAATTGCTCCCAGTTAAGCTCTCTCATACATACACCACCTAACACGGCTCATCGCTGGTTTTTGCATACTGTCTTGTCACTACAAACTGTAAGCTGGCTGAGTTCCGGCCGCACTTTGGGTGCGAAGTACCTAGTGATTAAGCTACTTGGTCCTGATCTCTGCTCCCCCAAATTTAACTGTAGATGCAGAGTTTCCCCTACATTAGGGATGCTGCCCCTCTCACTACATTTCGAGGTGGCTTCAAAAATAGCACAGCAGCTTGCTTTGTTGAAAATGTAAGAGTCACTGTAACCACCATTCCAACAGTCAAGGATAATGGGAACCCTGGCGTCGAGAAGGTGCCCCTCCTCTGTCACCCCAAACACCGGTGCACACCCCCGCACCCCAGGTAGGGGTGACCTATGGACTTGCCCGCCCTTCATTAGTTTAGGTTGCGCATTTGGACCAGGCAGGACTGAAGGTGACCCTTGCACTAGCTCTTGAAAAAGAGCTTTGTTTAGTAAATTAATGCAATCTGTGCCACATGGAAAATGCTTACACAGATGAGAACGAATTTCTCAAATACTTTGTAAGCAAGGAGATTTTTCTCAGTGTTCAATGTGGTATAGCTAGTATTGAACATCCAGGGCCAAGTGCCGTAGGAAATTCAAGCAAACTTTCTCTTGAAGGAGGTTACGAATTGTGGTAGGCAAACAAAATAAAATGTATCGAATTCAGCATTTTATATATATACTGTTTTATATTTAGAACCACCAGGTATGGGGGGCGGAGGGGGGTGGCTTGGCAGGGCGGCCAGGGGATGAGCGCTGGTAGACTGGGGGCGACAGGAAGGGCAGCACTGTGATGAGCAGCCCCACCTAAGTCAACACTTGTATTTGGTGGGATCAAAATCATGGTGCCTGGCCAGTGTGGCTCAGTGGTTGAGCATCAACCCATGAACCCATTGAACACTGGCTTGATTCCCAGTCAGGGCACATACCCGGGTTGCATGCTTGATCCCCAGTAGGGGGCGGGCAGGAGGCAGCCGATCAAGGACGTTCCTCTCTCATTGATGTTTCTCTCTCTCTGTCCTCTCCCTTCCTCTCTCTCTAAAAAGCCAATAAAAACATTAAAATCATCTTGTCTTGACAACGAAACTGGACTTCATAATCCTACAGATGCACTAATTCAGACGGGCATGAACCAATGAGCAAGGTCATGTACACACATATTTCCTGATGAGGGTCAGTCTCTCTGCTGACGCCCCATCCTCGACTAAAAATGCGGGGCAGCAAGAATTCCCGATGCAGATTCTCAGAGAATACTAAGAGCGAATGCCCACAGTGCTTATTATTTGCCGGCGACTTTCCTATAGCTTTTGGATGGAGCAACTCATTTAATCCTCACAATAATCCTATGAACTGGGCACTACGTTTAGACACATTCTATAGACAAGGGAGCTGAGACAGAGAGGGCAGGCAACTTGCCCAGGGACACACAGCTGGGAAGCGGCAGAGCTGGGTTCAGTTCAGGACAGGCTGGCTCCGGAGCCGTGTTCTTCCCTCTTATGCTCTCCTGTCGGACAACAGAGTTTTGAAGGCAGCCCAAAGGCAGGGTTAGATGGAATGAAGGCACTTATCTCCAAAAATCTGCCCATAGCAGTAGATTTAAAACGGGCACAGGAGAAAGAAAGCCAGACTTGTGTCCTGATAAAATCTAGGCCGCGGCTATCAGCAACTCTGGAATATGCAGCAAATCGAATCCTTTAAAAAAGAAGGTACAACCAACTATATTTTACCATTGACTTCTGAATGGTGAGATGGGTCTTCTTGAATGGTTAGGAGTTTTTTTGAAGTAGAGTTTTTTTCATGTTTAATTTGTATTTGTAAGATACACACACACGCACTATCCAAATAGCAAAACTGTTGTGCCTTTATTTATCTTTGATTCCAGTCTTGGCAATCGTTTTAAAGAAAAGTACTTTTTAAAAGTCTAGCGGGGGAGGTAAATGTACACGTGGCTTCATACAAATGCCTACACTCTCCTGTCAAGGTCCCGGGAAGAGGGCCCTGGTCAGGAGGGAGCCTGGGTCCCAGCTCTGCCCTCATCTGGTGGAGTCCACAGGAGCCCACAAAAGCTCCGCGTGGAAATCATGGGTCTCACCTGCCACCAGGCCAAGCCTCTCTGTCCCTCACAAGCCACCTGGCACAGCTACGGAGAACCCCAACCTCCCTCTGAGCCTAGGACACTAGGGCATCGAATCCATGCCACCGTCATATCGTGACAATCATGCCACCCAGTATTTGCCAAAAGGGGCAGCATATTTGCCAGTCACAGGACCTACTGGTACCTTCCGGTGTGCAGAACGGACAGGGCTTCTCTCGGCGAACTCCAGCTCTGGGACCCACACGGCCCCGCACCATCCAGCTGCCCTGTCCCACCCCAGCCTGGAGCTGACCTTACACTCCTGGCTTTACCTTACACTCCTCATCCAGCAGGTCTAGGATGCCCAGCTTGGCCTCTATGAGGTCGATACAAGGCTGGTTGTCGTAGAAGTCAATCAAGGTCCAGGGGATCTGCTCCTTCATGTACTCTTCTTGCTCCAGTTTGAAGACATGCTAGGGTGGGAGCGAAGGTCAGGGTCAGGGAGCTGCACGCAGGCCTTCACATCCGCCTGCCCTGAGCTGCAGCCACGGGGTCTCAGTCAGCATGACTGCAGGGAAGAACGCTTAGCCGGTGGCCCGCCCTCCCAGGTGAGCCCCTCTCCACGACATTTGAATCATCGCCTGCAACGCCACACCCCAACCAGCCACAAGAAGCCTCATGCTGCTGGCAATTCTCAAACGGCCCAGACGCCCAGGCTCAGGAGGGCTGGGGTCGAAGCCATCACCCCACTGCCCCATTCAGACCTCCTCTTGAGCAGCGGGGAGCACCTTCCTAAAGCTGGGGTGCCATCAGGAACCCTAGGAAGGTCAGGGCAGAGCCAGAGCCCCTGGCCCTGATGGAGAAGTGGCCGGGCCGTCGCTCTAGGGAAGACAGAGCCCCCACCCTGAAACCCCAGGTCCAGACGCCGAGCCCACCGAGTTGAACTGCTGCTGCAGCTTCTCATTCGCGTAGTTGATGCAGAACTGCTCAAAGCTGTTCACCTCGAAGGTCTCGAACCTGCGAGGGAAATAGGAGAGGACACAGTGAGAGCCGCTTCCTGTGACTGAAGGAATCCCTTCCCTTCCCTTCCCACCCGCTCCACCCTGAGTGCCGGGTCCTGCTCTTGAGCCTGGAGACCGCTGGTGCAGGCACCGGCACGGCAGAGTCCTGCTCAATCAGGAGAGTAAGGACGCAGAAAATTCAGGAAGGGCAGATGGAACAGAGAAATCACCCGGGAGTCCACCACTCCCTCTGACCACCAGCTACATTTCGGTAGGTTTCCTTTCACCGATTTTACGTTGTTCAGCACATTGGGATTACATGTAAAATGAGACCGATTTTTATCACTTAACTCTCCACGGCATGTTCCTCAGAGGCATCTGTTTTAGCATCTGCCCCATCGGCCACTGCACGGATTGCCCCGAGGAGTGCACAGGGCGCCCGGGTGAGGGGGCAGGAGGCGTGGAAATGTAGCTGGTGGACCCCCTACGAGCTGGGAGAGGTTGTTCCACCCAGAGGCCAGCCTTTCCCCAGGTCACACAGAGGCTCGTCAAGGGCTGGCCGTGCCCCGCACGCAGACGAGTCACAGTTTAACCATCTCCTGTTGAGGAACATTTTAACTCTTTTTCCAGTTTTCAGCAGCTAGTGATGCTGTGACAAATACTGCAGGCACATCTTTGACTTCATGATTCTCTCATAGGATGTGATCATAGACGGAGAGACACACCTCAGAGCATCGTTTCTTAAAAGGCAGAAGCAAAGTAACTTCCAGAAAGGAGGAACCAACTCATGTTATCACCCACCCCCGGCCCAGCCTCCCAATGCACAGCCGTGTCCTGTTCGCTCAATCCTGGGTGAGGACGATTTTTACTTTTTAACTACGTTCATGGTCACTGGCTTAGAGTTTACATATAATAAGATGCAGCAAATTGAAGGGTGTACTTCTATGAGGTTTTTGTTGTTGTTAATCCTCGCCAGAGGACATTTTTTCCCACTGATTTTTAGAGAGAGTGGAAGGGAAGGAGGGAGAGGGAAAAAGAGAGGCGAGAGAGAGAGAGAGAGACACATCGATGTGAGAGAGACATTGTTTGCCTCCTGCACGCAGCCGGAGATCTAGGCTGCAACCCAGGTACGTGCCCTTGACTGGGAATTGAACCGGAGTCCCTTCAGTGTGCGGGGGCCGGCCCTCTAACCACTGAGCACACCAGCCAGGGCTACGTGGATGGGTTCTTGACAAATGTATAGAGTGTGTGGACCACCACAACTCAGCTATCAGACATCTTACAAGTTCCCCTGTGTTCCCTGGTCCTCCCTCACTGGGAATGTTCATGCATCACAGCTCTCTGGCTTTCAACTTCTAAAAGCCTCTGGTGACTTGGCACATGAATAATGTTTTTGTTGGAATTTTAATCTCTGGTCCCTAATGGAGCTCAACCTTCTTCTGTGTGCGGGTTCCAGTCATCTCACTCTGTGAACTGTCTTGTATCGTCGCTGATGTCTCTGCTGGGTTTTAACTTTAAAAAATGGATGTGTTTGAACTAATAATACTTTATCAACTCTGTCGTTTGCTGATCAGCTCAAAAGTTTGCAAACAGCTGGATCCCTGGGGGGAGGGGGAAGGCAGAGCAGCAGGAGGCAGAAGAGCCAGTACTTGGACCCACAGAGTCTGATTCCCGAGACCACATTCTTACTTTAGAGAAGAGTGAACGGGTCACTGGGAAGAGAAGGAAGCAATGACCCGGAAGGGCTGTGAATGGGAAGAGCTTCCAGAAGAGGAGGTATTTGAGATGGAGAGTGGTGATGACCAACAAGGGCCCGGGGCTGGGGCTCAGGCTTCCGCCTTCTCCGTGACCTTAAATCTTCACCTCGCTCATTCTTCAGTGTGGACACGGCACTTCCTCAGTCTTACGTAAAAGGATGCCAGTCCTTCCAATGGGCTCTGTAAGGACCACCCCAAACATAAATGTCGGTGCAGCCCTGGCGGGGGGTGGAGACGGTGCTGGTGGAGGGGAAGTGCCCCATGCAGAGGGACCAACAAAATAAATGCATCAACACCCAGCGGGCGGGCCAGTGCCCAGAACACCTCAGGCTTCCCTTCCTCCCGGGGGCCCACCTTCCCCTCTAAGGAGTAAGACTGGAGACACAGAAAGTCACTTGGGGGCCAAAGGAGTGGACTGCTTGCCGGCAACGCCTTAAAGAACAGCCCTGGCTGTGCCTGGAGGAGGCGTCAGTCTGGGTCAGTGGTCGGCAAACTCATTAGTCAACAGAGCCAAATATCAACAGTACAATGATTGAAATTTGCCCTGGGTGGGCCGGCGTTGCCCTGGTCTGCGGCCCTCGCAGCCCGGATGGTGTCCTAGGACCTGGTCATGTCACTTAGAACCTCACTTCCTCCCCGCCCCCACACGCACCCCACGAGAGGCTGCCAATGCCAACCAAGCCCCGGCAGAAATTTAATTAATAAAGCCGAGAAGGAAGATAAAAGAGCCACCCTAGCAACTGGCCAGATAATAGCAATCGCCTGTGCTTTGCAGGGTTTCTACGGAGCTCCACAGATAAAGGAATTAAATATCTCCCGCTTATCACTTTTTAAAGGTTTACAGCAACAGCACTCCACAAAGAACATGCTCATTAATTTGCAATGGCCTGAAATTAGCTCCTAATTTCCCTATTTCTAAGGATATTATCTGGGAACAATTCCTCTGCCATCCAGGGTAATTACTGCCATGCTGAAGGGCCAGAGATGAACAAGGAGCCTGGGGAGCCCGGAAAATGTCTAAGATGACTGATCTCAGGAAGCCCGGGGGACAGGGCACCTTCTCCTCGACGGCGGAACTCCATGGGGAGTAACTCTTCCCACCGACAGAGATGACTTCTTAAAATAAACACAGTGAATCAATTCATAATTCACAACGTTAACACGTCACAAAGACACTCCTATACCAGAGGGAACTGGATTTCCCCGGTAAAATCAACGTCGACGCTATTTAGGCAGATGCCTCGGGTGGGAGGAAGGTCAGAACGGGGACTAAGACCTGAGGCTGAGACCCGAGATCTGTCCTGGTGGGGGTCCGTGTCTCACCCCTACTTCAGTCTCCTCCTCGCTTCCGAAAGCAGGCGAAAAATCATTTCCTTCTCATTCCACCCCAGTTACGGAGTGTGGCAGGGGTCACACATGCCTCTAGGAAGAAGGCAGTGTTTGCTGGAAAGTGAAGCTGCAATAAAAAAACAGGCAGACAAGCCACCCCGAGTTCATTATTAACCGCCACGGACCTCTCACCCAGGGCGGAGAGGCAAGGAGGTGCTGGGCAGTCAGGGAAACAGTCCTTCCTCTGGAGCCCGGGGCAAAGGAACAGCTATCTCTTCGCTCAGCCTCGTCTTTCTGTCTTACTAAGACCGCCCTGACCATCGTGAGAACACACTGTATGAGTCCGAACCTGTAAAGGATCGATTCCGCTCACATGGAGGATCTAAAGCAGCGGACTCAGAAACAGAAGCAGAGTGGCGGGTTCCGGGGCGGCAGGAGGGAGGACGGGAGCGGCTCAACGCTCTGGAGACCCCGCTGCACAACCGCGTGCCTGAACCTAACCCTCCTGAACGGTACACGGGACGATGGTGAAGATGGTTAATTTTACGATAAAGGGTTTTTTTTTAAGCACAATTAAAAAAATTAAAAACACATCATTCAAAAGCACTGAATGAAGAGGACTGGATGCTAATTTTAAAGTTAGGAAATACTGCACGAGGCACAGAAAGGCACAGGAGGGCGGAGAGGGCTATGAGATCCCAGCCAGCCCCACTTCCTGCTTCCTGGGGCCCACGCATCCCTCTCCCCGCTCCGCCCCCTGCCCCCACCTTAGTGTCAGGCAGGAGTCTGTACCCTGCCTTGCTCCAAGTCTCCTCGGCCAAGTCCTCGCCCAGAGGAGGCTGGGCACAGCCAAAGCCCCCGCTACCATGGCATGTTGAAGGCTCAGGTCAAAGACAAATAAATGTGTATTTTTTCCCCAAATTGAAGCCATTTCTTTCTTGTTGCCTTGAGGAGTGAGAGCAATGAAGGATTATGGCTGCAATTAATCAGGCCTGTAGAGGCAAGCGCTGGCTAATGCGACATGAAGAGGGGACCCAGCCAGCTGCCTGGCGCCTTCCTGTTCATCTCCACCCCCTGCCAGGTCAGGAATCCCCTGCAGCAGCATCACGGACCCTCCGCTAAGGAGGGACCTCAGCTTGGGTCGGCTAAATTGCTGAAGGTGCCGCTTGCTCTGCACTGTTTTGGAGCCGGGGCAGGGGAGCGAGGTGCAGGGAAGCCGCCTTCTACTGGGCACTGGGTGTCTGGAAATAAATGCTGGGGAGCACCTGGGGGAAGGGCCTCTCGCCGGGGGTTCCTCAGAGGGTGGTGGGGGCAGCTGTGGCCCATGCACTGTATTCAGCGTTCAGAGCCTTTTCTACCATCTGACCTAACTGCCGGCTAGAACAGCACAGCGCGGGGCGTGCGGGTGACGATGCTGGCCCGTGCACCGTTGGCTTACGTGTGTACAGACGGGAGTGTTTATTCACTCCGGCTGCCGATTCTATAGTAGCCGGTTAAGCATTTGTAGAAAGACCTGGAGTGGCTCATCTGCCCGGCCAAGCTCTCTCCAGCTGTCTGCAGCGCAGG
>NW_006290631.1:1116369-1150229 GCF_000327345.1 Myotis davidii | reverse complement strand
TAAAGGGTTTTTTTTTAAGCACAATTAAAAAAATTAAAAACACATCATTCAAAAGCACTGAATGAAGAGGACTGGATGCTAATTTTAAAGTTAGGAAATACTGCACGAGGCACAGAAAGGCACAGGAGGGCGGAGAGGGCTATGAGATCCCAGCCAGCCCCACTTCCTGCTTCCTGGGGCCCACGCATCCCTCTCCCCGCTCCGCCCCCTGCCCCCACCTCAGTGTCAGGCAGGAGTCTGTACCCTGCCTTGCTCCAAGTCTCCTCGGCCAAGTCCTCGCCCAGAACAGGCTGGGCACAGCCAAAGCCCCCGCTACCATGGCATGTTGAAGGCTCAGGTCAAAGACAAATAAATGTGTATTTTTTCCCCAAATTGAAGCCATTTCTTTCTTGTTGCCTTGAGGAGTGAGAGCAATGAAGGATTATGGCTGCAATTAATCAGGCCTGTAGAGGCAAGCGCTGGCTAATGCGACATGAAGAGGGGACCCAGCCAGCTGCCTGGCGCCTTCCTGTTCATCTCCACCCCCTGCCTGGTCAGGAATCCCCTGCAGCAGCATCATGGACCCTCCGCTAAGGAGGGACCTCGGCTTGGGTCGGCTAAATTGCTGAGGGTGCCGCTTGCTCTGCACTGTTTTGGAGCCGGGGCAGGGGAGCGAGGTGCAGGGAAGCCGCCTTCTACTGGGCACTGGGTGTCTGGAAATAAATGCTGGGGAGCACCTGGGGGAAGGGCCTCTCGCCGGGGGTTCCTCAGAGGGTGGTGGGGGCAGCTGTGGCCCATGCACTGTATTCAGCGTTCAGAGCCTTTTCTACCATCTGACCTAACTGCCGGCTAGAACAGCACAGCGCGGGGCGTGCGGGTGACGATGCTGGCCCGTGCACCGTTGGCTTACGTGTGTACAGACGGGAGTGTTTATTCACTCCGGCTGCCGATTCTATAGTAGCCGGTTAAGCATTTGTAGAAAGACCTGGAGTGGCTCATCTGCCCGGCCAAGCTCTCTCCAGCTGTCTGCAGAGCAGGCTTGACTGCAGGGCCAACAACGCCACAGACAGGGCTGCAGTTCATCCGGGGACAGGCGTGGTCTGTGGACGCGGCCAGTGCCTGCCTGTGGGGAGGGCAGCAGCTCCGCTCTGTCTTTGCTCATTTCTGGCCTGAGAGAGAGAGAGCCAATCCCTTTTCAATATGCCACTTCTTTATGACACGGTTTGACAACGTCAATTAGCTTCTGAGAAGGAACAGGGATGTAGAAAGGAGAAAAGAAAACAGCATGGCACGTCTGGAAGGAGGCCGAAGGGTAGGAGAATTCCCAAGAGGGCTGGCAGGTGGCCCCATGCAGCTGGGCCCCCAGCACAGCTGTCAGGTGTCCCCAAAGGAACCCAGGCCGCTCTCGGACGAGGGAGATGCACAGGTCAGGGGTCAGCACTGGAAACAGGAGGCGGCATCCTCAGGGTCCCCACCCTCCCCAAGGACGAGTCCACCTGTGAGACCACACACAAGCCCCCTGCCACCTGCTTCTCCCCTTCGGGCAGCAACAGGCCTTAGAGAAAAGGAACTCGGCTGTAAAAACTAACAGGCAAATGCAAGCATGAAACCCAGCTGCATGGGATGAGCCCCACTCCCAGAGGCCCCTCAACCACAAGCCCGCCTCTTCTTGGGGGTCCCGGAGAGGGGACGCTGTCCATCAGCCTCGAGGGCCAGCTGGGATGTGTGTGACCAGAACAGAACTGGCCTTTCAGACTTTGCACATCAGGAGCACTGAAGCCAAGATATTTCACCCTGGCCAGTTTGGCTCAGTGGATAGAGCCTCGGCCTGCGGACTGAAGGGTCCCGGGTTCGATTCCGGTCAAGGGCATAGGCCCAGGTTGCACGCTCGATTCCCAGTAGGGGGCGTGCAGGAGGCAGCCGATTGGTGATTCTCTCTCATCACTGATGTTTCTATCTCTCTCTCCCTCTCCTGCCCTCTCTGGAATCAATGAAAATTTTTTAAAAAGCTATTTTTACATCTAATGAGTCTGCATGATAATCTTCCCCAATCGAAAGCTCAGTAAAATGAGAACCTGCCCAGGTAGATGAAGGGATTGCTGCAGCCCTTTCTCTGGGGCCTACTGCAGAATGTACCCCAAAGGTCAGTGTTTGGGGAAATCCAATTAACCTGAAGATGCTCGTGGCAGAGGGAACGGAGCAGAACTAATTACTGCCAGTCTGGCAGCGGGTCTCCCGGGGCACAGGCCGTGCGTGCTGTCCCGGAGCCACCAGGGGGCTGCACACAAGGGCAGGCACTCCGCTGAGCGGGAGCAGGGACCTGCCCAGGGTCGCGCAGGGGAGAGCCCGAAGCCCCGAGGAGGACGCACCTCCTGCTTCCCACGCTGGCGACTCCCCATCCCCGGGAGGTCTCCTCTCACACTTTCTCCTGCTGCTTTGACTGTGCTCCTATTCCTAGTCTCCCCGCCCCTCCATGCTTTCACAAGATCCAGGTCAAACCTCCCCTCCCACAAAGCTTTCCTGGCCGTGCCCACCAGCGTGCTCTCTCCTGCCTCACAGCTCATCCAGCGCTCAGTGCCTGGACCTCGGCCGCCCGGCACAGCTTCTCTTGCGGCCGCCTGTGTGGCGTGGCCTGTGCACAGGCCCCTGCGACGCCAGAAAGCCGCGTCCTTCTGCCGTCACCTCCACTGCACGCGGCGAGGCTGGATGTGAAGCCCAAGGAGGGACAGAGTAGAGGAGGCGCCACGAGGGCCGGGCGGGCGGGGAAGTGGTCACTTTTAGAGGAGACGCTCCTTCACTACGGCCTCAGCGTCAGGGGGGTCTGGCCGATCAGCCCCCGAGCAGCCGTTTCCACGAGAGCATCGCTGTCCTCACGCTGCTCCGCTCTGTGGGTCCGAGTTTCTATGTTAAGACAGAAGCCGTGGCTCCTGCGATGTGAAGACCCCCGAGGACTTTCTCTGTTAGTAGCTCAGAGGGGGCAGGGCCCGGATCATAGAAGTGCACGGGGTGTATGGGGGGTGTGACCCAGCACATCTCCCTTCCCACAATTCCACGGGGACCAGAAAGAACCTCAGACTGGCTCAAAACTTCATGCCACGCTACGAGGACTACAGCGCAGACGGGCTGTGATCTGCAGTCACCCAGGGAGCTGTGGCAGCAAGGAATCCACGCGTCTCCCCCGGCCTCGCCACATGTCTGCTGTGCCTCTCCCTGCAGAACAGGCTGCTGTGAGTAACAACGGCCCTTCCCGCCGGTTAGAATTCTGATGGGAAGAGAAACCTCCCAGAACGAACACACAGCCCAGACCTGCCCGGTGCTGGGCAAGATCATGGCATCAACATGACTCCCGGGACTGGTGACCTGGGGAAGGAAGTCGGGTGGTAGATGTAAATGAAATAAACTGAAGACACGAAACCTGGATTTAAGTTCACAGTAACTTCCAGGCTGAGTTGGGTGAGACACTTTCCCCTCTGGCTGTTTCCTGGTTGTAGAAACGTATCTACAGGGTTCCCAGTGGGGGAGCTACTGGTGTTAGGACAGGGTCTGCTCCCCCTCGGGACTGTCCTCCATACTGTGGGACACCTAGCGCCCTGGCCTCGGGCCACCCCAGTCACCGTGACAACCAGAAACGCCACCCCCCACTTCACACTCCCCCATTGAGAACTGCCTGGGGGTCTCCAGGCCAGCAGCTCTGAAGCAGGAAGACACCCAGCCCCCGGGAGGCCAGGGCAGGGGCGGGCACCCACCCGTAGATGTCTAGGACGCCGATGAAGGAGTGCTGCTTGAGGGCGGTGTGCAGCGCCTTGTTGACCTGCTCCACGATCCAGCCGAACAGCTGCGCGTAGATGTGCTTGGCCAGCGCGTTGCGGGCGTTGACCACCTGCTGCAGGGACATGGTCTTGACGTAGGTCTCCGCCGTGGTGACCAGCTTGCGGTGGCACAGCCAGTGCTCCATCTGGCTGTGCTCCACCCCCAGCAGGCGGCAGAAGGCGCTGAGGTGCTCGTCCTGCGGCTGGAAGATGCACAGGGGTGGGGTCAGGGCAGGGATGGGGTTCTGGGGGGAGCGTGGCGGACAAGCACCCCTGCGTGCCCTCTCCCCGCTGCCCAGGGGACATGGGCCCCAGCGCTCCAGTCTCACCAACACTCGGCTAAGTGGAGAGGACAGCTAGGGCCCGAAGAGTGTCATTCCAGCTGATCATGACCCCTGCCACTGACCAAATGATCAGGGCGTAAGCCAACAAAACTCTCCCCCTTTCCTGTCCCCTCCTCCACCGCCAGCTGGCTGCAGAGGGACTGCAGGGAGCGGGTAAACCATTAGGAGTGAGGAGCTGGGGGCCAGCAGGACCCAGTGGAGGCCGTGCCACCTGCAGAGCTCCATGTGCAGGGCCTGCCCTCAGCCAGAAAGAATCCGCACTGACCAGCGAGGCTCTGGGCGGGACCGGCACGAGTCTCAGCCCCGTGCCAGCAGCGAGCCCTGAGCCGAGCCTACACGGACGGCACCTGTCCGGTCTCCCAAGCAGATGTTCTCTCATCATAGCGCCAGGACCACTAAACCACATGCCACTGAACTTTACAGTCTTAAAGCTCGGGGGGTAAGTGAATCCAGGCGGGAAGCTGGACAAATAGCAAAGTATGGGACTGGTTTTGACCTGAAAAATCACCAGGAACGCGACCTGCTGACGTCACAAGCTGAGAGCTGGGAAAACAGGACTTCCTCCAGCCTAAGTCCCTCTCCCCACCCCCCACCCCGAGAAGCCCAGCCCTGCAGCCGTGCAAGGTCTCACCCAGGGGCCCGCGACCCAGAGAACCCAGCTGCTCCGTTGGCTGCACTTCATCCCGACCCTCCCTTCCCCCAGCCCCAACCACACCACTGGCCTGAGTCACTGAAACCAGATGTCCCACAGGGGCTTGTCTCATTTCACCCAAGGTGCTGTTTCTTGGGTACTCAGGGACCCCCGGAAACCCCGCTTTTCCTCCGAGGTGCTCCATTATTCATCCCCCACCTCACTCCACACGGGAAGTGACCACCCAGCCTTGAAAGGGCAGCCGTGAGAACATGCCGGCCGCCTCCTAATGGCCCTGCATTGCTGGTGGGACTCCTTTTCGGACGAGGCGGCCTAGCAGGCTCTGCATGAGGGCTACCACTTCCCTCTCAACACTCCATCCCCAGGTTGTGCTGTTTCTCCTAGGAATATTTAAAATCTAAGCGGAACAAACACAATTACAAAGCAACAGAATGCCAGAGGAAGAGAGAACCTCCCCAAGTCATTAAGGCCCAAAGCATGTTCTGTGGAGCAGCAGTTACAATAGTTAACTGGCTTTTAATAAAAGGGGAGGGTGGGTGAATCAGGTCAAACACAGCTGTGCTGGTTTGTTAGCCTGTAAGCACCAAGAGGCAGACCCTGCACCACGCACTTCCTGGACGCTTAGAACCCAAAGAGCCCTCGCTTTCCCACGAAATGGCCTAGAGCAGTGATGGCGAACCTCTGACACGTGTCAGAGGTGACACGTGAACTCATTTTTTGGGTTGATTTTTCTTTGTTAAATGGCATTTAAACATATAAAATAAATATCAAAAATATAAGTCTCTGTTTTGCTATGGTTGCAAAGATCAAAAAATTTCTATATGTGACACGGCACCAGAGTTAAGTTAGGGTTTTTCAAAATGCTGACATGCCGAGCTCAAAAGGTTCGCCATCACTGGCCTAGAGCCAGTGGTGGGCATACTCATTAGCCAACAGAGCCAAATATCAACAGTACAACGATTGAAATTTCTTTTGAGAGCCAGTTTTTTAAAACTTAAACTTTATAGGTAGGTACACTGTATATAGGTATATAGGTATATAGGTAGGTACAAAGAGCTGCATGTGGCTCTCGAGCCACAGTTTGCCAACCACATGTGGTCACGAGCCACATGCGGCTCTTTGGCCCCTTGAGTGTGGCTCTTCCTAAGCCTTAGGAGTACCCTAATTAAGTTACTAACAATGTACCTACCTATATAGTTTAAGTTTAAAAAATTTGGCTCTCAAAAGAAATTTCAATCGTTGTCCTGTTGATATTTGGCTCTGTTGACTAATGAGTTTGCCGACCACTGGCTAGGATTAAGGTTCCCAGGAAAACACCTTGGGAATGGTCATTCTAACCCAGTCCTCCTCCTTTCTCAGATGTAGCCCGGAACGAGAATCGTTGTGGGCTGGTGGGTGTGGAGAGCCCCGTCTTTTCACTCACTCAGCAAGTGGGGTTGCCATGGCCACTCTGCACGGATCCCCCATCTGCTCGCTCCCTCCCCCAAACAGAAAGCCATCTGTGGCAAAGGGAGGTGCCTGGGGGCTGCCTGGCAGGCAACAGGTTCCAAGGGGGCAAGTGTCCGACTTACTCATCGGACCTATTTCCAAGAAATTCTTCACTGTCGGGCACAGCATGGCAGCTGGATCCGACATGCAGACGGCCTGCTGCAGCCACGTGGCCGCCCACGCCTGCCCTCAGGTTCCTCCCCTCCCCGGCAGCTCCCAGGTGCACGCAGTGGAGAAAGTGCCGAGCATCACCTGGGACAGGATGGACAGGTTCCCACCCACCGCAGGGGGTGTGGCTCCCCCTGCGTGACCCTCTGCTGACTGTTGATTAAAGGTGCTAACTGAAGCTGATGTAACATCATGCAATTACATTTAGGCTTAATTAAATGATGCTAAATCCATTAACCAGAGCCAGCAGCACAGATCACAGATTAGGTTTTTGGGCCCGTGTGGCCAAATTCAAAAAAGCAAATCGCCTCTGGCGTCCAAGTCACTGCACGCGGCTGCATCTCCCAGGCAGCTCTGGTGGTCGAGGACCACGGTTCCTGCTGTAATTAAAGATGAAAGCCAGCGAGCAGAAGTCACACTGCACACGGATGGCAGCGTTTCCCTGGGAGGCCCACCCCCGACCCCGCGGAATAGACCACAACGCATCTGAAAGGGGACCCTCCCTGCATCCTCTTGGTGAGGCGTTTCTCCGGCACACACTGCGTGCCCAGCACTGTGCCAGGCACCAGCGGGGGCCGTGAGGCCAGGGGAGGGCGGCCGGGGCCCAGGGACGGGCAGTGTGCAGGGGAAGTTCGCTGGCTGGACCTGGGCTTGGCTTTGTGACCTTAGAAAGGAGTGTCCTCCCTCTGGGCCTGTGAAGTGAGGAGGATGCCCCTGGGGTCCCCTCTGGCTCTAACCACATGATGATGGTCGTTAAGAACTGAACTGTGGGCCCCGTGGTAAGGCAGGTGCATCACCCCCTCTGCAGACGAGGAAGAGACCAGGAAGGTTAAGGAACAATCAGTAAGAGTCAGGATACAAGAAGCAACAGTTTCTAAATGCAGCTCAAAGATCACTCCGGGAGGAAATAAAGGGAAATGCTCTTCAGATATTTATAAACTGTAATTAAAAGATAATATATTAGGCCTTAAAAAGTAAAAATACAAAAATAATTGTCTTAAAGAGTCAGATCCAGGATTTGAACCCTGGCAGTCTTGACTCCCAGGTCCCAGCTCAATTAGTTCTCTCCATGGCCTCTAGTTGGAGAATAATCCAAGACGCGCCAGACCGTGGGCCTGCGCTCAGAAGCCTCCGACTTGCAGGTACCTCCAAGGGCAAGGGCCTGCTGTGCCACGTGGTACCCAGACCTCTATCTGTCGGGGGTCCTGCCCCCTCCTCACACTTGGCACCTCCCAGGACTTGGCAACAACTGGGCCTAGAAGAGGCCTGTGATGGCCCCACGCGGAGTCACTGAGTCACGGCAGGACATCGGTCTTGTCAGCACAGCCCAACGAGACACCTGTGAGCACGGCACAGGGCTGTCCGTTCTGCTCCGGCACCCAATCCACCAGTGGCCCAAGTAAACATGTTTTTATGGCCGCACATCGGGTAGCACGCTGGGCACCAGGAAAGTAACAGTCATCGCGAGCATGTACCAAGCGCCTTGCAGTGTGCGATGCCATTACATGGATGTCTCAATATCCCGCCCCTGCTCTCAGGATCTCGGCAAGTGTGGTCAGCTGTCCTATCCCCCCAATCAGCTTGTGAAGCTCCTTGCAGACGGTCACTGAGCATGGAGCCTAACACGCCTTCACAGCCTTCCAGAGTGGTCCTCAGGCGGGAGCTCCTCGCACTCGTGGGCTGATCACATGGGTAGCATTCCGGAGACCTCAGGGCACTTGCAAACCAAACCATCAAAAATATTGAGGCCCAGCCCATGGGCTCGGTCGGTTAGAGTGCTGTCCCCAAACGCCAAGGTGGTGGGTACACTCCCCGGTCAGGGCACATATAAGAATCCACCAGTGAAGGCACCAACCCAATGCCTGTCTGTCTAGCTCTCTCTCCCTCTCTCAAAAGTCAATTAAATGTGCTGAATAGCCACTACATCCCCTGCCCTCCGTGACAGACATTTGATGGCAGCTGATTTGGAAAAGGATTTGTTCTTTCAAAACACTATCAGCAAGGGACCAGAAACCATTTCTGGGAAGAATAAATAACCTACGCGCGCCCTCTAAACGCACAGACGCGTCTCGGTCGTGCGGAACCGCGAGAACAGGGCGAGCTGCGGACATCTGCCTCCGCGCTGGCATGCGACTTACCGATACGCTACAGGAGTCATCCTGGCGCTCGGCCTGAATCTCCACGTTTCCCAGGTGCAGGATGGAAGCGATTATCTTAAAAATGCTTATCTGGTGGGACTCTCTCACTCCTGGGGAAAGAGAACAAATGACACTCCATCTCCACAGCAGGACAGAAAGGGCATTTCACCTTTTTACGGGCCTTTTCGTGTTTTTATTTTCAAGGTTTGATTTGCCTTTCTGGGCCAGTGACTCCTAAAACGATTCCAGCTCCCCACCAAGTAATTGCCACTCACAGCACAGCTCCGAGCGCACCGGGCTCCCCGACTGAACGGGCGTGCCTCCGCTCTGACCGCCCTGATCAGACCAGAGGGGTCACGGCACCGTCTTCCCGTCTCCAGGAGCAAAGGAGGGGCAGCAATCTGCAGGCTCATTTTGGACTTAGATTTCCACCACACGCTTCATGGGTGTCGTGATGAGTTTAATAAGAATGGTCGTTTATCTGCCTTCATTTTCCTCCCAACACAATCTCCTGCAAACATCTGTGGCACCCACCCAAAGTGCCGACGGGGGAGGGGGAGGAGAAACGCCCGGGAGAGCCGTGACGGCTGGGCGGCCAGGGAGCCGCTGCTGCTCCCCACGCCATATGCTCCCTCGCAGGGACAGGCACGCACGCCTTCCCCGAGCCACTGTGGCAGCGAACGCCGTGTCACATTTGTGTACGCGACTAAGTTGCCAAAGACATGGATAACCTCTTACAATGTTCACTTCGCTGTCAGGCATTCTCCTATCTCCTTAAATTGCAAAATATTTCAGAAGCAAAATAAAAGTTACGGAATAACGCAATGAACACCAGTCAACCTACCACGCCGTTGAGGAAATAATACAGTTGTTCCCACATATTCCTCCCCAGCTGCAGTTAATTTTAAGGCAATCGTTTATCAGACTAAAAATAAGTCAGTGACACCTATGTTCGTGGGAGTAAACACGTGTCCTGCCAGGATGGAAACCTTTGCTCATTTAGCCCAGAGAGCGGTGCCCCCTCAAGTTCCCACTCTGAGGACAGGTCAACAAGAAGCGTGGACACCTGAGAGCTGGGGCGGGAGAAGAGCGAGGAGAGACTCACCAAGGACAAGAGGCCTCCCCGTCCGCTGACGAGGGTGGACAAGCCAGGCGGACGTGGCCATGCTTTTCTCCTCCCCATGAAAGGAACCCTGCCGGCCTCCCCCCGCCCCCCAAGCTCCTTACCAAGGAGCGTGAAGGCTTGTCGAGTCTTTTCAAAGTCCTCCGCGTCGTCCACGCCCTCGATGGACGTGTCTCCTCCCTGGGACGTGTAGAAAAAGTCCTCGGCACAGGCTGTGGCAGGAAGGAGCGAGGCATCAGACACGGGGGGGAGCGCCGAGGGAGGAGAGCTTCACCCCCAGTTTACCCGCAGACGGTGATGTGTGGGGAGTCCTGCTCCCTCAGTAAGCCACCCCAGACCCGGTGACATGCCCAGTCCACGGGGAACCCTCTCCCACATTACCTGACCTGACAATGGCAAGTGGAGAGAAAACTTAAATAAGGGAACATAGACAAAGACACTCACAGCCAGGATGAGGTATCATGTTTGTGTAAAGCGGTTCTGTGGCGATCAGGGGAACGGACAGACAAGATGAGCGAGGCAGGGCCATTCACTATGGAGCAGAATTTGCCCCAGACTTGTTTCTAAAAGGGGCCTAACCCACACAGGCAGGTAAGATGTGCACCCACCTGGAATCCCCGGCTCCCATGACCTTCAACGACCTTCGCCTGAGCATCTCTCTGATAAAGGAGGAGCAGCGATGTGCCCAAGGGGACTTGCATCTTTGGTTCGTTTGTTTTACTAAGTTGGAGCACCCCTGAGCCACTGGGCACATGGACAAGGTTGGGACCCTCGCTGTTTGCTCTCATCCCCCCGTTTCATTCCTCTTCAGTCCAGCCTTGGGGGCAGCTGGGGGCAGCAGGTGAGGGCCAGGCCCGGTCCTAGAGTTCAGAGCCCGCCTTGGCAGAGGGAGAAACAGCCACCGCCCGGGGGGAGCATTTGCACCGCGGGGCCGGGAAGCTAGCATTTAAGGCCACAAACACACATGATCAAAACCACCCGAAAAGCACTCACATTTCCCACATACTATGTAGCACCTTCGGGTGGTACAACCCTGCCCGGGACTTAGTATCTCCACGTGTATAATGTCTGATGTCGACATCGGCTGGTTTTCCTCCTCCTCTGAGCATGTGCCGTGGAACACGCATCAGTGGAACATGCCTAGATGCCCCAGTCCTTCCTCAACACCTGACTTTGCAGTTTGACCTCCTACCCACCCACTTCTGAGTCTCCCTCCTTCCTCCACCCTGACTGGGTCCGACCTTCAGCGCCTGCTGGCTGAGGCCTGCTGCAAAAGCTTAGCCAGTCTCCCGCTTCTGCCTCGTCCCTGGAACAGCCAGTAACTCGCTCCCCCGGCTCTCCGTTAAGGCACGTAGAGACCCCTCCTGCTGCCCTCACGGCAGAGGTCAAAGGCCCTCGAAGAGCCTGCTGGGCCTTTCTTCATGAAGTGGCCTCCCCTGCCCCACACTCAGGCCTGTCCTTCCCCACCTCTCCGTCCCAGCGTCCTGCTGTCATTCCTCAGCTCCCCCGTCTGCCCCTTAAATGGCCCTGCTCACCTCTGCCTCCTGGTCGCTCCCCATTTCCCACCTTGTACCCCGTGCTCCACGCCACCGAGCTTTGCCAGTGCCTCCGCTGGTCAGGCCCACGGTGCCAGGCCCAGCTAGGAAGCAAACAGCTCAGTCCCCAGCCCCCGCCTCACACAGCCTGAGCCGGAAGCATCAGGCGACACCTCTGCCCAGGAACGAGCGCCTAAGCCAGGCGCAGCTAGGAAGGAGGGCTCCCTGGAGGAGCCGCTCCCACGCTGGTGCCTGGAGACGCTCCAACGGGAGAGGAAAACGTGGACCCTGAACTCACCACAGGCTCAGCAAAGGGAGAGCCTATGGAGGAAGTCACTTCAGGCCTCTGTGCAGGGACATGCTCAGCCCCCTCACGTCTCACCGCGCCGAGGGCTCTGGCACAGAGCGAGCGAGCCAAAGGCTTGGTGAAAGCACCAGGTCTCATTTCCCTGTAGGCTCGCCTTTCAGAGCACCTCCTGTGAGGTGTGTCCCAGGCCTACGTGGAGGCAACTGAAGGTGCATGCACCTGCAGCGCAGCCCCCACCACCACCACCAGGGCAGCGACGTGCACTCACTCAGGGCTAGCTCCTTCAGTTCCGGGAGGCTGGCCGCCGCACAGAGCTGGTAGAAGATGTGGTAGTTCCTCTCGTCGTCTGCCTGGAGTAGGACAAAGGTCAGCAGTTTTAGGCTGGTTACCCCCACGAGTGCCCCCTCCCCATCCTAACCCCAGGGTGCTCCGGTGTCAGAGGTCAAGACCTCTCCTCCACACCTGCCCCTCAATCCCACCTCCAATCTTCCAGCCTCTCAAGTGGGGCCTTCTCCCAACCCGGGGGGGGGGGGCGTTCCCCTCTGAAATGAAAACGTTATTTCCTTTTCCCTGCTATGAACATCATTGCTATTCCGCACACGGCGCGTCCGCCATCAGCACCCACTCAGCCAGCCGTGCTGCCGGCTCCGGCTCCGGCTGCACAGACACACCTCCCGCTGTGGGCTCCTGTCTCCTCGGCAGGTCTGGGGCTGAGGAAGAGCCCGCTCTGGCCCACCTCCAGGCTGGGCAGCAGGAAAGGTCCCCGAGGGAGGCAGTGGTGGTGGTGGTGGTGGTGGTGGGGGTGGTGGGGGTGGTGGTGGTGGTGAGGCCTGAATGAAGGGAGCCGGGGGGAGGAAAGCTCCTGGGTGCTGAGGGGAGTCTGGCAGAGCCTGGGCAGCACCCCACCCGCACCCCATGCAGTGTGCTGTGTGCTTGGCTGCAGGGAAACGAAGACCGTGGGGCTGTCTAGTCAAACCTGGGAGGTGGAGAAGCAGCCTGGGCAACACGGAAAGAAAAACAACCAAGCTGGCTAAGGAGATCGTGAAGCCATTGCCAAGAGCCAGTGTGGAGATGGGTGCCACGGGACACGAACACCCGAGGCCTCTTTTGATGTCCCCTCTGGAGGCGGCTGGAATGCCGGGGCCAGGAAGCCATTCGCCCGGGGAGAGTGTGCGGCCGGCTCACACCCGGGCACAGACCAGCGTCTCGGTCCCGGGTGGGACATCGAAAGGAGCTGGAGGAGGCCCGTTCTCCTGCTGGGAGCCGACTGACCCCACCAGAGGCCGGGGGGAGGCGGAGGGGCCCCCCAGAGGCCGAAGAGCAGTGGGAAGAAGGGAACGGAAGGCAAGCACAGAAATGAGGAACCGAGTCTGGGGAGGAGCGGGAACCCCATTAATTTGAAAAGGAAACTGGTTTGGTTTTTGCCTTTTTTATAACCTGCCTAGTAGGAAGGTTCCCGGGAGAGCTTGGCCCCATAGACACCGTGTGGCATCCCCTGGCAATGCCGCTGAAACCCACGGAGGACTCCTTCCTCGCGGCCCCATCGGGGTCAAGCACCGGCTCGCACCTAACAGGCACTCAGTACGTGTGTGCCGACTGAATCTGAAAACAATACTCACTGAGAAATAACTGGTGCCATGTTTTCCAGGCATGATGCCTGCAGCACTTGAATGCATACTTAATGATGGAAGGAGAGAAATAAAACCAAAAGAATAAGCGTCTCCCATTCCAGGCTCAGAGGGCGAGTTGCTCTTTGGATGCAGGGCATGGGGTCGGGGAGCAAGTCTCAGCGTCCATGGGGGGAAACATACAGGACGCCCCGTCGCCCCCTCACCTGGAAGACCACCCTGGACTTCTCCAGCAGGTAGGTCCTCATGTTGGCCCCGATGATGTGGTACCTCTTGTCAAAGCCAATCTGAATGTACTTCCCAAAGCGGCTGCTGTTGTCATTGCGGGTGGTTTTGGCATTTCCGATGGCCTGTTCAGAACAAACAAACGAAGATGTGCAAGAGGAGGAGGGCTTGCCCGACTCTGGGGATCGCCGCTGAGGGACTCGCCCGCTTTACCTCACCAGGCTGCATCAGGGAGTGACAGGATGGATCTACACGTACTTTTGAAGTATAAAATGGTGCCCACACAGGGAAGAGGTTGTATTATTACTACCAAACCCATAATCCTACTGTGGGAATGAAGAACTTCCAACGTCTGTGTGTGTGAAGAACTTGCATGTCATTCTCTGGCTTTTAACCCAGGCTGCGTTTTTCTGGTGACTGACCTGGGAAACATGTTGGTGCAGGAGGGAAGCCAGTCCAACTGCTATGAATGATACAAACCCAAACTTTGACCATCACTGAGCCCAGAGTCCAACAAAAGAGGCAGATACGACGCAAGCAGTTAAAACTTGGAAAAGGAGCAAATGATAGAAGCAGGAAATGACAGAAGAAACTCACATGACTGATGAACATCAGAAAAAGACACACGGCCTCAGCGGTCATCAGAGAGCGGCAGGCTAAACAGACAGACCAGAGTGGCAGTAACCAAGGGCTCTGAGACTATGAAATGAGGATGAGGCTGTACGAGTCCGCACACGGCTGGTTCAATGTAAATGGGGACAACCGTCTGGGCACATCAATAAAACTGAACACCCATGCCCCTCACAACTCATCACCGCTACTTCTACACAGCACCTAGAGGCTGCATGTGGCAATAAAAATATATAACCTAAATGTCTACCAATAGGGGGAAGAGACACATAAAATGTGGAACAGCCATACAATGGATGCCATAAAGCTGTTCAACAAAGTACATTGGAGCATGATTCATGGATAAATAAAAAGACGTTGAGTGACAAGCATTCACGAGATGGTGGATAGCATGTGGCTCCTTGCATGGGGAACATCACGGAACAGGCTTATTTGCATGCACACATATGGAGTAAAATAAAAGTGGACTGGAACGTGTCATTTCAATGTAACGGAGATTATTCAATAACCAGGTACCTCCTGGGCAGCGTGGGAACAGAAGGAAGGGAGCCATTAGCCGGGCCCTGCAGACTGAAAACAGCTTCACGTGTCGAATGAAGTGGATGTTAGAGGGCGACAGACTTTTACCCCCAGGGGAGGACGGGGTTCTGACTATAAATACAGCGTGGGCAAAGGAGCAGGGGCATGTGAGAGCATGGGCACGTGTGAAGTGGCTCGAGTATGTGGACACATGAGAGAAGCCAAGAGGAGACGGGATCAGCAAGGGATGCTGAGGCAGATTCTCATACAGAGGAATAGTTACAGGTTTTCTTGTTTCTTTGTCTTTGAAAAAAAAATTCAAGCCCTGAGAATGTGCATAGTAACTGGTCTTAGTTTCTATCCATTTCCCTAACTGAAACCCTGGCCTCCTTTCTTTCTCCCAGGATTTTTTTTCTTTTTTTTGGGGGGAGGTACCCTCTGAGGCTCCCACAGTTGTATGCCAGCAGACTCGTCACCCCAAGCAGCCACGGGACCCGTCGGCCTGAGCTGGGTTCTGCCCGGCCCTAGCTGTCTCCTGATTACCAGCGGCCCTTTAATCAGTGCTGACCGTGAGCAAGTCGCTGCCGGGCTGCCGATCAGCTCTTACACAGAACGGGGTCAGAGAGCTCTGCGCTGACACCGAATCAGGCCAATCCGTCCTCGAATCACTTTTAATTTGAACAACTGCCACTTGGCGCAGCCCCAGGGGAACGCGGCCTCCTCACACCCATTCTCGCCCCGTCTCCCCGGGAGGCGCTGCCGTGGCTGGGCTGTAGACATCATGAGATGAAGACAGAACCACAGCCCGCTGCTTCGTGGGGAGGAGCGCTCCTTCCCCGGGAGGGGCAGAGCCATCAGCAGTCGGCTGTCCCCTGATTAAGACGGGCCTGGCTTGGCCATGACCCTCTGAGGAGCCACTGGGCTCCCTGGACACAAGGACCCGGCTAGACTCTAGACTTATGACGAGTTGGCGACACTCTAACCCCACCCAGAGTTCCTCCTGCCCAAGTTCATATCCAGGATCTCGTGTTAGTCTAACACTTAATAACAGCTCAAGGATGGTAAAATTCTACATTTGACAGAATGAGCCTTCGGGACTTACACAATTTCCCAAGTCCCAACTCCACAAGGCAGAAATTTAATGTTTTGAGCCCAAATGACTGTAGCATTTATTTGCACGACATCAAGCAAGATTAGGCTGGTTCATGTACACACTCCTTCCTCCTTTAGACCTTAGCAACTGAACCCCATCTGTGTACTTGGGGAACATATTGCGCTCACATGTCTCCCATGCCACAGCACCCTGCCTACCCAGGCCATAACGGATACTGAAGACAGAATTTTAGATCACTGTCATTTAAAAATCATTCCCAGAGCAGGAACTCAGGTAGATGCTCGCGTGCCCACGGTCACAGGAGCATTAGTCACAGCAGCCAAAATAATGGAAGCCATTTCTCCCTCGGCAGTGGACAGCAGGCTCTCGGTGAGAGACGTGAGTGCTGACCGCCTGGGGTGCTCCCAAGGGTTCTTGTGAGCAGCCACCCACGGTGGGCACCCAGCAGTCCCGCTGCCGGCGGAAGGGACTCCGACCAGGAAGGCTGAGGGCGCTGGAAGGCTTTACCTCCATGATGGGACTGGACGCCAGGACCTTCTCTTCGATGTTGGTGTCACTGGCCGAGCCGCCCACCGTGGCGAAATAGCGCATGGCGTACTTGGCGGACACCGTCTTGCCGGCTCCGGACTCCCCGCTGACGATGATGGACTGGTTCTTCTCGTCTCTGGAAGGGAAAGCACTGGTCAGGCGCTGGCCGTGGGAAGGCGCTGCTGCCTGCGGCCTGAGCCCGACCAGGAGCGTCTCTGTCTCTTAGGGACGAAGGGAAGGGACAGGATCGGCAAAGTGGGAGCAAGAAAGGAGTTCTGAAAGGGCTTGCGAATGGCACATGCCCTTCTTTATGACCCACAGGAAGGGGCGCAGCCCGCCGGTCACTCGGCCAGGCTCTCTCTAGATGCAACGCCCCTTAGGTCATCGCCATGAACAGATAAATCTCCCCTGAGAATGTACAGATGCATAGTCTCACCCTTGTTTCTGCAATATGTCCACCTTGTGCTGCTGGGTAAGTTATCATATTTTCAAGAACAAGGATCCTTTCTTCTCCCCTGGTAGCTGAGCCTAGCGTGTCGGCGGACAGTTTTGAACACTTCTGTCCATATGTATGTATCACAAAGGGCAGCCAGTCACCACCGGGCAGGTCTCGCCTCAAGTTTCCCAGAAACGAGATAAACAGCTATCAATTGCAATAAGAGGGATTTCAGTCGGACTAAATGGAAGGTAGAAAGAAGATACTCTATGTCAGATAGAAATGCATCTATATTTATCCCTTTAAAACAGCAGGAAGACAGATGAGTAATGGAAAGAGCAGGCGATGAGGTTCAAGGAACATGGATGGTCAAGCAGAGAGCTGAGAACAAATGTTTGGGCCACGGGTTGGGAGGCGAGTTGCTTGTAAGGGCTACACTCAGCCATCTGCCTCCGGTTCACACGCGCACTGCCAGGAGGCAAGCACTTCACTTTCCATCTCCAGTGCTTGGCACAAAATAGATCCTCAATATATACAGTTGGACTAGCAGCTTCTTAGGGATCAACCAGCCCCTCTTTTCCAGATGGAGAAACTGAGATGTGGGAAGGTAGGTTTAGAACTCAGTGCTCCTGGCACCAGCCAAAAACTCTTCACACCAGCACTGTGGCTTGCTGGGCAGAGCGGGTTATAGGAGAATGAGCAGAGCAGCCACCACCTTACCTGGCTAATAACCCAACAGGTAGGCTGCAGTTTATCCGCACAGAGGGGCCGGGCCAATGGCCAAGAAGCTGGGAAAGTGGTGCCATGGGGTTGATGTTAACTAGAGATGGATGAGAAAGACAGAAAAGAGCTGGGAGCACCAGGGAGATGCAAGTGTGCCAACTGGGCGAAGGAAACCTTAACCTTCAGCCACTCTTCAAGGTCAGCAAAGAGCTGTGTGGTCCGTGCTCACACAAACCATCATCAATGGGGAGGGGCCTGAGTGAATCCGGGTGAATGGCAGACTCTGTTGAACAGATGAAAATGGAAAAAAAAAAGTGGATCTTACACAACTGGCTATACAACCAATTGCTTGAAAATGTACTTGGAACCCGAGACCTGTTACTCGGAGAACGGAACAAGCAGCAGCTTTCTGAGACCTCTTGTATTTCCAGGATGTCGCTGCTGTCATCAGTGTCTGCTGCTTCTCTGCCTGTTCCTGTGAAATCTTTACCACGAAAGGTGGCCTCTGAAGAAGCCTGTGGGTGCCTGTATTTCCAATTCTCGTCTACTTTGTTATCTTAATTTTATTTAACATCCACTGGACCCTGGGGACCATGACAGGTGTCATCTCTCTCCTCAATGCCTTCGAAATCAATTCCTGAGAGAACTGTGCAGACAGGCAGCCATCCCAGGCGGCCAGGCGGCTGACAAGCTGAGCACAGACCTCTGCCACAGGCCCGAGTCTGACCTTAAGTCTCTCTACCTGCAACAAGGAGGACTGGATCGCAGAGTCACACCCAAACGTGTGGAATTCTGTATCCAGCTTGGCTCAGGCTGCTGTCAGGAAGGTACCACTACCCCAAACAGGAACAGCCCCTTGAAGGTCTGTGCCTCAGGCAGGAGACAGAATTCTGCGTAAGGAGCCCAGCCATTGCCAGCTTCCAGAGAAGACTCAGCCAGCAGCACCTGCACGTACAGGTACTCCCGGTTCACACAGCATCCCCATCTGTGACACCCGGGAGGCAAGATCTAATTGCTCTAAACCTTTCTCCTGCAAAAATGTCCCATCAAACCACAGTGGCATCTCCCCTCCCCATTCTGGCGGGACCCCCGGGGCTTCATTCTTTATTCTTTCCGACTTTGCAGGAGCCTGAAGCTAGCCCAGCTCAAACCGATCTTCTCTTCCTTGATCTCACAACTCAGTTCCTGGTACTCAATCATCTTCTGCCTTAAGGAGGCTTGTCGTTGACTGTTTTTCAATGTAATTAATCACCTATTTACATCCTGGTCGAACGGTGTACAAAACCCTTAGCCATGTATCGCTTGCTTGGGATTCATAGGTCTTCCCATTTTAAAGAAGCCAAACCTGCAAGCTGGAAAACCAGGTGACAAGCCCAGTGCGACCCCAGCCCACATGCGAACACGGGCTCCCGTCTGCTGCGCGATTTCCCTCTGGGCAGGGCCGTGACATCCCTGTCATGCTTATACCCTTTGCTGAATAATAAAGCACCCCTGAGTGAACTCCCCTAACAAACCTGGCCTCGTCGAAGAGACAGACACGAACCAGGTGTCCTCAGCTTCCTCGCTGAAACGTCACTTCGGGAGCCCTTCCCTGACCACCTACCTTCACAGCATTCACCATACAACTTGACAGGTCTCCCCTCCAGAACAGAAGCCCTTGGTGGTCCATCTCAGAGGCAGGGGCTTGGATGGGCCGGCCAGCACCTGGCGTGTGTCAAGAGGACAGCCCGGCAAGGGCTAGCGCATAGTCTCACATAGAGTGGACCATACAGCTGAGCCCAGGGTCTGGTGTGCAATTTACTCCCCACACATCGGCCGTGGTGGTCTCTGCCCTGTGCCAGTCTCTGGGGCTCGCCCAGGAGAAGGGGTCCGAGCACAGGGGTCCCACGCCTCAGACAGGCAAACTCTACTTCCCTGAACGGGGCACTCCCGAGAGAGGACAGAGAGTTGGGGACCATTCACGCTGAAGCCCCTACCCACAGCGCTGTCTCCAAACAAGAGGGAGGGGCAGTGTGGCTCAGACCCAGTAGGAAGGATGCCCTCTCTGCACACACCATTAAGTCCCTCTGCCGTTTCCTCCTCCAGTGACAAAGCATCCGAAAATTTGGGTGTGTCAGTAGAATACATTCGGTTCCCTAATGGGATCATCAATCTACTGCTTCTTGCCTGCCTGTGCCTGTCTAGCCTCTAATTATATTTTCAACGCCCTCTCACAACCCAGATCACCTACTACTGTTGTGTTTTTAACTAAGCTAGAGGATGGGGACACCAAGGATTTTTAATTGAGAATTTGTTCAACCAAAATGTTTGTGTTAGGACCATGGACAGAGTTAATAACTAGGCGACAGGCTAGGCAGAATAATGAAAAAGAATCTTGGATGCAACGCTAAAAAAAAAAAAGAAAATACTTCTGAAAAAGAAATAACGCCATACTTAAGGATACACAGACAGAACTCTATGAATACAAAATGGTATCAAAACCTTTTTAGAGGGGGAAGTTAGGTCAAGTCACGGGGAGGGCAGATAAGACTGGGGAAACAACTTTGGATTCTGCAGGGGAAAGAGAAAGGCTGGGGGCCAGAGAGAGGTTAGGATGGAGGCTGAGTTAGGGGAGAGGAATACACGAAATTACAGTGAGGCACCCCAAGGCTGGGACGGAGCCCACGGCCACAGTGACTCTAAAGTCAAATGCTTCTTCCCAAGGCGGGAGTCACTAAAGGGCACTTCTGCTGTGAGCAGGGGCTGGACCAGAACACTCCAAGCACGAGATCCTATGGACTCTGCCACAAGAAAGCCCAGCCTCAAGGCGGGAAGGAGACACATCCTGGGCCCATGGGTGAGGGTCCTGCAAGCCCTGGGTTCTAGGCCTGAGGGAGATGGACTGGTGTCCCCGAGTCCTCTGCCGTCAGACACTGATGTCCTACCCCCGTCACCCTCCCTCAGGAAGGGCTGTGCACTCAGGCACAGCTCAGAATTCAAACCATCGAGCAGGCTGTCACTGGAAACAACTTAATTGACACTTAGCGGTCAGAGTCCTAAGGGTCTACTCGGAAAAAAGAAATTAAAGCTCTGACCGCGTAGGAGCTAAGTACTCAGCGCATGTAATATCCAAGGATCATGTTCCCACTCCAGTCCCACGGCGGCCCCTGGAGAGCTGAGTTCTATTTATAAGCCGCCCATGTGGAGTGCGGGGCAGGTAGCGCCATGGGTCCAGCCCTTCCCTTCCTTGTGTTCCCAGAGAGGTTTCTCCTCTCGGATGTGCTGGCGTCGCAGGAAGAACCCCGGGGCGCCCCGAGCCCACCCCCTGGCAGACAAGCAGGGGCAACAGACTGTATGATTCCAACTACATGGCACCCAGAAAAGGCAAAACTGTGGAGTCAGTCAGCAGAGCAGTGGTTGCCAGGGGAGAGATGAAGCACGGAGGACGTTCAGGGCTGTGATGACCCACAGTGATGGGCACACGTCATTATGTATGAGATAAATGTACAAGGACATGGACGTACACCAAGCATAAACCCGATGTAAACTGCAGACTTTGGGTGACTATGAGGTGTTCATGTGGGCTGATCCACTGTAACCAAGGTACCTCTTGGGCAGGGGGATTTGGACGCTGAGAGAGGCTACCTGTATGAGGAAGGAGTATGTGGGAACTCTCGGTGCCTCCCTTTCAATCTTGCTGTAAACCTAAAACCGCTCAAAAAATTATCTTAATGTAAAAACAGAGATATGTTGAGGAAGATCTTAACTACTTAGATGGGTCATTCTTTGCATGCTGTAGACCTCATAAAAATGTCTGAAGACACATTTGAAATCAAATCCTTTAACATGTCCATGTAAAGATACTGTTTGAATTGGATGAATAGTCCATTATGGAATGCTTTACCCAGAATATAATAGCCTACTCATACAGCACCTTCCGCATGCCAGGCATTTTCCATGTGTCCAACAACAGATTCACAGACCAGTCCTAGGAATGAGGTCCTATTGTGATCATTCCCACATGACAGATGAGGAGACAGACACAGAGAGTGTAGGTGCCCTGTCTGAGGCCACACAGGTAGGCAGTGGCAGCACGAGACTCAGCCTCTGGCAGCTGGCTCCAGCATCCATGCTCCGGACCACTGCACCGCACGGCCGCCTCTGAGATGAGGAGGTTGTCATGGTAACCCAGCATCCTAACACAACCGCATGAGAGTGTAACCATTTCAACTCCCACCCTCAGGCTAATACATGGTGTATTTCACAAGCAGTTTTAAAGAATCACAAGGAATGAAGGGAGGGAGGGAGAGAGGGAAGCAGACAGATAACTCAAATGAATGAAAGAGGCAGTGCACTTCTCTCCGCGGAAGCTCAGATGAAGATCTATCCCCCCGTCTCTGGGATCGCCCAGCCTGCACTGTTGCACTTCACTTGTCTAAAGTAAGAATAATGTGAGACCGTGTTACACTCCAGAGCCATTTATTCTCTACTTGGGAGAGAAGGCAGTAAATCAAACACAAACACAGCAGACCTCCACATCAAGCCTGGCTGGCGTGTGAGAAATGAAAAGTTCCTAAACACACTTTTAAAATACACTATTATCCTTTTTGTAAATGTATTGTTGACAGTATTATAGATGTCCCCCATTTCCCCCCTCTTTGTCCTCCTCCACCCAGCCCCGCCCCACCCCAGGCCTCCCTCCCCAAGTTAGTGGAGGAATTCCAACCTATTACACAACACAAAGTGGTAGAAGTCACAGTTTTTCTTAGTATTTTCCTCTATGACGTTTAAAAGGTGGGCCGAAGGGTTGTTATTAAACTACAAATGACAGGACACAAACTAACCAGGGCTCGAGTCTGCCTCCACTGCCCTCCTGCTGGCTTTCAGATCGTCCCAGAATCCACCCACACCGCCTTTCTCGTGTCGGCCACTCTGGATCTAGCCCAGGGGTGGGCACACTTTTTGACTCGAGGGCCACAATGGGTTCTTAAACTGGACCGGAGGGCCGGAACAAAAGCATGGATGGAGTGTTTGTGTGAACTAATATAAATTCAAAGTAAACATCATTACATAAAAGGGTATGGTCTTTTTTTCCCAATAGTTTTATTCATTTCAAACGGGCCGTAGTTTGCCCACAGCTGATCTAGCCTCTCACTCAAGCCCACCTGTTCTTGGTCGAGGCTGTTAGGGACCAGCATTCAAGCTAGCCGCGTCTTTGACAAATGGCCTCACAAACCAGTCATCCATCACTTAGTCTGAGAAACCCGTCGATAGGTGATACCCCTGGGAATACTAAAAAAGGAATCCCTATCATAAAAGATTTGACCTCGAAAGCCTTCCAGTTCCACGTGAGGAAATCTTAGTCGTCCCAAGCATTTCATGAACACATACCCTGTGAAATAAAGCAAGGGGCTCTACCAATACAAGGAAGTCAAATGAACGGAACTGTCAAAATAACAATCGCATGCAAACGAGAAAAGAAATCTCTGTTTTGGGCCGCTGAGCTAGAGTTCATTCACACGAACTCCAATCATGACGGGTCAGTCTGGCAATGACATAAGGAATAAAACTTCAGGGGCCCAGGGACCCAGTGGGGAAGCAGAACAAACCAGAGAGGGAATCCGGGGTGGGGGAAAGCAGGCTTACAGTGTGAGTACGCAAAACACAACTTATTCTTGTACTCTTATTCATTAATTATAGTCTTATTTTCCAAATGAACAATTATACAGCTACTTTTACCCCACCCTCTAGATTGATCCTCAATATCCTAAGTAAAGATTGGTACTAGAAATGTAAAATAAATTCAGCTAGACTCTAACCTATATTCGTCTGTTCTCAATACCCTCTCAGCACACGTGACATGGGAGGCACAGCTGTTATTAGCTGGCAAGGGTGACTAATCAGAGAAGTTGCTGGGTGCGGGGGCTTCCCCCTGCTCTTTCTCGCCCTGCGCTAGGTATAAGGCACTTTCTGAAAAGACATCCCATCACTCTAAGGACTCTTGGTATTGCTTTTCTCAAGAAGTTAATTCCCTTTTTAACTAAAAAGGACATCTTTTCTAAAGCAGGCTATTGATCCTGCAGCGTTTTGTTCTCTGGTTCTGGGAAGAGAGGGGACTGAATTAATTTCTGTCATCTTTTGGCCGTACGTGCCCCTCCTCTGGCTTCCCACACCATCGATCCCCAGGCAGACTCAGAGAGCATTTGGTTTTAAATGCGCCCACTGCGGTCCTACAGGAGGCAGACGCGGGCTCTCTCCAGGATGGGCCGCTAGCCGCAGGCTTCCTCACAGAAGAGGCCCTCGCTTCCCAAGGCCCTGCCCCTGGCAAAGACCAGGTGCATTTCCTGGGTCACACGGGTGGTTTCAGTGAAGTTTTCTCTCTGCCTCACACAGACAGCATCTGGGAGTGAATACCTATCGGCACCTGAGCCCCATCGGATGAGCTCAGCCCCTGCAGGGAGCCTGGACGTGGGCAGCCAGGGTTGAGAATCATCTACTGACACTGAAGGAACTCCCCCTTCTAAACACGCTTTCAACTTCTGGGCCTCTTCCCTTGGTCAAAACCTCTCTCTGCTCCTCACTGGTTTCTGCATCGGGCAATGAGTGATTTTAAACATAATACAGTCGATGCTATGTTCCCTCCAGATAGACTGGCAACCATCTCCCAGCCTCTATAATTCTCCTCTCACACACAGACCTGTAAAACAGCTGGGGGAACCTGCCAGCCACGTGAAGCTGCCTTCCTTACATATTCGCTTGCCCCAGACTGTCCTCGGAGGGCGGCCTGTACAGGGAGCCCACTGCGTGTTGGGTTCTTCTTCCAGCACCACCGTGACATTTTCCTGTTTTTACCTCTTTCTTTAAAAATAAATATTTCGTTGATTTTTTTTTTACAGAGGAGAAGGGAGAGGGATAGATAGTTAGAAACACGGATGAGAGAGAAACATCGCTCAGCTGCCTCCTGCACACCCCCCACTGGGGACGTGCCCACAACCAAGGTACATGCCCTTGACCAGAATCGAACCTGGGACCCTTCAGTCCGCAGGCCGACGCTCCATCCACTGAGCCAAACCGGTTAGGGCCCAGCACATCTTTCTTGGGGGCCCTATGAATCCGTGATAAACATCACCTATGACTCACCATCAGTGTCACCACTCCCACCACCACAGTATCAGCCACTTAACTGAACAGCTGCTCTGTACCAGTCCTCATCCTGAGCATTTTCCATTCATTAGCTCGCTGAATTCTAACCATCTGACCAGTCAGACTGTATCTGCCCCATTTCACAGCTGCAGATGCTGGTGCAGAGTGGGGTTGAGATCTGGAGCTTGCCAAGGTCATGGAGCCGTGTCCTGAGACTCCAGGCCGTTCTGTCCCTGGGCACCAAGCCGCCCCATCTCCTCGCATCCTCCTCCCCCACTAAACTTAGGCACATGTCGGACCGTTCGCAGCCTCTGTCTTCCAGCGTCTAAATATAAACACATGCAGTTAAAACAGGAAGAGTGGCTAAGGTGGCGTGAAAGGCACGACTCCGATGTAACCAGAAATGCCAGCTCACCCTGCCAGGCTTCACATTTTATTACCTTTTTCCACTGAAAATTATTTCAGACACCTTGAAAAACAAAACCTTACTCACATGTCACCATCGCTATGAATTCCAAACGAAACCCACGTGGGGTGACAAGTCTGACTCTGACACCAGGCAAGGCTGTGCACGGGGAACGGCGGGTGGTCCCCTGGGCACTTCCCAGCGCGGGCTCTCCGCCTGGCGCCTCGCACACTTGAACCTGTTTATCTCTTACCATAACCTGAGGAGGGAGGGGCACACAGGCATCCTCGTTTCATTTGAGGACATGGAGGTGTCTTCAGTGAAAGAACTTGACCAGGGGGGGAACGGGAAGGAAGCGGTGGGGCTAGGGTCTGTGCAGGCCACCTCCTCAGAATGGGCACCCCGAAAACCAGGGCTGACAACCCAGTGCGCATGGGTTTCAACAAGGCTGCACAATATAGGCAAGTGCCTACGTTTTCAGTTCTATCGGGTTAAGCTGTTAGTTCCTGGGAAAAGAACTGTGCTGACATGTTACCAAAATCCTTCCAGACGAACACTTCTTCATGGATAAGAAGACAGGCAACAGATTTGTTAAATGTGCATGAGTAATGATTGTTAAAGGTGCAAACTGCATCAAACCAGGGGGACCTGATACATCAGATACAAAAATCAGGACTCAGAAAGATACACTCGCCGCCCTGATGGAACACAGGGACAAAGGGTGAGATTTAATACCGATACCTGTCAGTCCCGCCCAGCACGTAAAGAAATGCACGTGCAAGCGCAGAAGGAGGGCGATACGTCTTAAAGCAGCTCGAATTTACAGTGACAGAAAGCAGGTCAGCGGTTCCCTGGTGCGGGGGAGGGGAGGGATTGCAAGAAACAGGGAAACTTGGTGCCCAGGGACAGAACGTTCATGAAACGTTCACTTTCTGCGCTGTGCAGGGATCTCACAGGTGTGTACATATGGCAAAGCGTGTCCTATTGTATGTACCATCTAATGCATGTCCATGCAGTTTAAACACGCACAGTTGATTGCTGGTATATTAAACCTCATTAAAGTTGCAGTAAATAGTTCTTGTGCATATGGGGGTGGGGGTAAGGGGAGTAGAAATTTAACAGCTTGCAAATTTGGTAAAAGTCAACAATATGAAATGACTGCCAGAAATCAGTGCAATTATAGGCTCTGCTCACAGAAGTCCTGCATGAGAACGTCGCTCTTCACCTCACCTGGCAGGCCTAGGCTCAGAGACCCCCGAAATCAGAGAGAAAGTCCAGCTGGTCCCAGGGTGACCGCATGGGACAGGTCTGAAACCCCCCTCAGAAGGAGGGCAGCCAGGATGCTCGGCCCAGCGCTGGGGAGAGGAGGACCCAGGCCAGCGAGGCCGCCGTGTGTGAGAAGACGCCCAGGGCCCAGGTTCTGTACGGCTGCGCCAGGCGGAGACCTCGCAGAGCGCCTGTAACAGAAGCTCCCGACCATGGCAGCTGCTAAAAAGGGAACCCATTTGCAGGAGTTACCTGTCCTGGGGATGGCCAGGCAGCCCCCAAAGGACCAGTGGCCGGGACGCGGTCTCCCCGCATTCTTACGGCGCACCCAACCTCTACCAGGGGACTGCAGGCTTCCTCCTTCCTAACAGGCTGTGGCTCCCCAGGTACGAGAGAGCCACTGAATACACTGACGCCTCCTCCATCCCTGTGACTGCGCTGCGGGACCTCACACTGTGCTGGGTGCACTGCAGAGAAGCAATTCTTAGCGACATGCACGACCTCTGCAGTGTCAGAGAGGTTAGACCAGCGGTTCTCAACCTGTGGGTCGCGACCCCTTTGGCGGTTGAACGACCCTTTCACAGGGATCGCCTAAGACCATCCTGCATATCAGATATGTACATGACGATTCATAACAGTAGCAACATTACAGTTATGAAGTAGCAACGAAAATAATGTTATGGTTGGGTCACAGCATGAGGAACTGTACTTAAAGGGCCAGAAGGTTGAGAACTACTGGGTTAGACCAAGGCCATGGCCCAGGCCTAGTCCTTTCTGACCTCAGTTTTAAAGGATGACAACATATACGTATCAGTGTCTTTTAACATAGGGATGCCACGAGTGTCATTCACTGCACAATTAAACAACTTTCCGCTACACTCAGAAAATTAAACGATGAAACTAGAATTTCAGCCCTGGACAGTGTGGCTAGGTGGATAGAGTGCCGGCCTTGACCAAAGGGTGAAGGGTTTGATTCCCGGTCAGGGGTGCATACCTGGGTTGTGGGTTCGATCCCTGGCCCTGGTCCCTTCCTTTCCAATCTAATAATCAATGAAAAATATATCCAGGTGAGAATTAACAAACAAACAAAAAACCCAAAACTAAAATTTTAAACATAATAGGTAGAAATATAGAGAATGCTCTATAAAGGATCTAAGAGCTTATAAAGGATCAAAATGACACCACAGCCCTAACCGGTTTGGCTCAGTGGATAGAGCGTCAGCCTGTGGACTCAAGGGTCCCGGGTTCGATTCCGGTCAGGGGCATGTACCTTGGTTGCGAGCACGTCCCCGGTGGGGAGTGTGCAGGAGGCAGCTGATCGATGTTTCTCTCTCATGGATGTTTCTAACTCTCTATCCCTCTCCCTTCCTCTCTGTAAAAAATCAATAAAATATATTTTAAAAAATGACGCCACAGACCTCAGCACTAGGGGGCCCCTGAGGAGGGTGACGGGTGAGTGCTGGCACGGCTGGGCGAGAGGGCAGGGGGAGGAGAGCGAGGTGGGCAGGGACCAGGAGGCACAGGTGGCGAGCACAGTGAGCCAGCACCCCTGGGAACCACTCGGGACAGGTTGTAGGAATAAGAGATGAGAGACCATGTCAGAGCGGAACTGAGAGGCCGTTCCCGTGTACAGATATCTCAAGCATCTCCTGTCCCGCGTCCTAAAGCAACCTGGTCCTGACTTGACATCACAATGAACAGAAAGGAAAACAGAACTTCACCCGAAAGTCAGGGATGACCGAAGCCATGGTTTCAGAATCGACTGCAAACATTCAGCAAATCGCTGCTCCCGATTCCTGGCCTCACCAGGGATCCTATCGTTCAGCCAGTGACCTCCCATGGAGCAACTGGCTTTCACATTCGCCCTAAACTTTCACTGTGCTCCAGGCTGTCCTCCCTCGTGTGAAGAGAGTAAATGGATGAAGATGGAATCAGACTGTCTGCTGAGAAGCTATACGGCCTCCTCAGTGGCTGCTGCCAGGTCCAGATCGTCTTCCCGAGAACAGAGTGGCCCGGGGTCCTCGGGGCACCGCGCGGCCAGCAGCAGACCTTTCCCCTCGGTGGTGGAAAGTGTCTCAGATTCCACGGTGAGGCTAGAGTGTTGGTTCATTTTTCTAGCCTCGCGGGTGGGACCGAGCCATCTTACTGGGCTGGCCAGGTCTGGTTCCTTTTGTGAGCTGTTTGTTTTTCTTGAAAGAGAGTGAGGATGCTGCAAAGCAAATTTATTTACTCAGGCAGTCAAGGTAATTGCACACACACATTTCCATCTGGCTCCGCTGTGCTGCAAAGCTGTGACTAATAGTGGAAGATGGGGCTGTGGTTGCCTGGGAAACGGGGGCGGGGCATGCAGCTAGGCACACCTGGGGCAATGGGCCCGCAGGTGACAGAAAGACCTGTGTGGGTGGCCGTTCCTGGGATGGGGAGGGGCGACCGGAGGGAAAGCCTGTGGGGAGGGGGTGTAATTCATGAACCCTGGTTGGGTCCCCACAAGTGTGTAGTTTGGAAAGAATTTGAAGGCCTTCCGGGGAGCAGCGTGGAAACCAGATTCATAGTGGGAAAGGGGCTCCCCAAAACACTAGAAGCATTTCACTTGCATACACAGGCGGAAGAGAGTCTGAGGCTGAGGGAATGAGTGGAAGAGAGGGGGCCGGCCTCTGTTGCCATTGACAACCCGAACGCGAGCCTGGAGAATTGTTGGACATCCTTAAGTCTCTATCCTCACCTGTAGGGTGGGGCTAACCAACCTCACCTGGTGGTTTAAAAACTAAAGCACTAACGTGCTGAGCCTTTCTACTCTTCCTGGAACGCCAGTCAGGTGCCCCGGGTACAGCTGGTGATACAGGCACGGAACAACCCACGCACCACCTGGCTTCAAGCTTGATCCCTCATTCCCTCTCATTCATTACACAGACCCTATGTACAACAGACAAAGTGTTTCCTCAAGCATTTATGTTTCTCCGGAGATGTCCTCATCCTGTAAACCAGTGGTTCTCAACCTTGGCTGCACATTAGAACCACCTGGGAATCTTTTTTAAAAAATATATTTTATTGATTTTTTACAGAGAGGAATGGAGAGAGATAGAGAGTTAGAAACATCGATGAGAGAAATATCAATCAGCTGCCTCCTGCACACCCCCTACTGGGTATGTGCCTGCAACCAAGGTACATGCCCCTGATCAGAATAGAACCTGGGATCTTTCAGTCCACAGGCCGACGCTCTATCCACTGAGCCAAACCGGTTAGGGCGACATAAATCACTTTTACATGAAATCCCTTGGCTCCTCTGATAACACCTGGGAATCTTTTTAAAATCCTGATTTCTGGGCCTCATCCTCCAGAAATTCTGTTTCTTTGTTATGGGGTGGGGCCACAACATTAGTAACAAAGAAACAGAATTTCTGGAGGATGAGGCTCAGAAATCAGGATTTTAAAAAGATTCCCAGTTGATCCTAATGTGCAGCCCAGGTGGAGAACCACTGCTCTAGATGTTTCCATTCCTCCCGGCCAGTGTTTCCCAACGAGTGCTGCAGGGAACATCCGCCCCTGGAGATGATCCCTGGACACAGTTTGTGTAGAAATATGATCTGCAAACCCAGGACAATGCACCCGCTCTGTGGAGACTCAGACCGCACGTCCACCTGCCTGCTCAGAGAGGCCCTGCCTGAAGGAAGATGTTTCATCTGATTAACCCAGGGTTTCCTGAACTCCTTGACCATCTTTGTACCCTTAACAGGACATACTTTTCTCCCAAAGTTCACTCCACCCTTCACAGGCCTCCACAGTCTGGCCACCGGGTCTCTCACTGCACGTCCAGGACTCTCCGACAGACCCGCTCCCCTCGGAGTTGAGCTCCCCTGGGTGCTGTCCCCTGACCATGCCCTTCTGGGCATAATAGCTTCTTTGGGCTCTAATGCACAGAACACACACTTCTCCCATTTTAAAGCATGCAATTCAAAGGGTGTTTGCACATTTGCAGAGCTGCGCAGCCATCACCGCAATCAGTTTTAGAACCCTTTCATCATCCCCTTCCCTCCAAAAACAACATGTCCATAAGCGATCACTCCCCACCTCCCCTCAAACCTCCAGCCCTAGGCAGCCACGAGTGCACCTTCTGTCTGTGTAGATTTGCTTGTTCTGTACATTTCCTATCCATGGAATCTTACCAGACAGGGGGTGGACAAAAGTAGGCTTACAGTTGTAAACTGTACAAATACTACAATGATGAAAAAATAATACCAAGAATAAACTGTACTCACAACTGTACCCTACTTTTGCCCACACCTGTAAGTGTTCTTTTGTGTCTGGTTTCTTTCACTTAGCACAATGTTTCCAAGGTCCACCCATGTGGAAGCACGTATCAGCACTGTGTTCTTTTTTTATAGCCAAGTCATATTCCACTGCATGAGCACACCATATGTTGTTTATCCATTCAACACTGGGATAGTTAGATTGTTTTCACCTTTTGGTTACTGTGAACAATGGTGCTATGACTATCTGTGAATAAGTCTGGGCCCGAACGTATGTTTTCATTTCTCTTGGGTACATATTTAAGCGTGGAATTGCTGGGTTGTGTGGTGGCTCTATGTTTAACCTTTTGAAGAACTGCCAGGCTACTTTACAAAGCAGCTGCACCACTTTACATTTCCACGGGCCGGTGTATGAGCTTTCTGATGTGTCCGCATCCTTGCCAACACTTGTTTTTCTCTCTTTTCCATGACAGACATCCCAGTGAACACAAAGCGATCTGGCCATGCCTTCTGATCCTGATGCTAGGGTCATGATCACTATTCCACCTACGCCTTCTTCTCCCTCTATGCATTTTACCAATTTGCCGAGGTCCAGCTTAATGCCTACAGTTTTCTTGGACCATCTGTGACAGTCACATCTCCAAACTCAATTCAAATGACCCCGGGCCTGGCTTCTATGTACAATCCCTGCAGGTCCAGCTTCTGGGCCTACTCATGTTTTCTCTCTCCAGCCAGACTGCAAGCTCCCTAAGATGTGGGAGGGTCTTACGTTTCTGTGTTCATTCAGTAAGACGCCTACCAGGTGACTGATGCTTCACAAGGGTTCACTGGTAGCAGTTAATGTAGGAACCGAGGCTGGAGGTAGGGCAGGTCAAAATGAGGGAGCGAGCGTTTCGGATCTCAGACTGGGAGAGAGGAGCAGAGTCCAGAGCCAAGCAGGGGAGGTCAGCTCCTGTCTCACAGGAAACTACAGGTTCTTATGCAAAGGACAGATTCAGGGATTTGATGTTTCCTTCTTCACTATGGATACCAGTTTCTTCTCGTCTAGACTTGGTGAGTTCAACAGGGATATGGACAGTGAGCACATCCTCCTATGGCATGCCCTCTCCTTGCCTCCAGCACAGCGGGACCTGTGTGAACTCTCAGGATGGAGAGGAAGGCCTGTATCCCCTTGAGCTCCAGAGTCCGCACCCCCGCCCGCCCCCCGCCCCACATTCAGATGGAGAGTCCCCTATGAGCATATCGAGAAAGAAAAGCCAGTCCCCAGTGAATCAAGAGAAAGAATTGCTGAGTCCAAGGTCAATTGAGTTATAGCCTCCAGAGACAGGAAATCATTAGCTTTTGTTTCTCACACCCTTTATTTCACCCAGCTGTTCCAGAGGCTCCGATTCAAAGTGCACTGTGCTGGGCTATGGCTACTCAAATCACATAATTATTTCAGTAACTACTGATGAGTCAGGAAGAGCACAACACACAGTCGGCAAGTCCTGCTAAATGAATGTGGCCTAGTATTCGACATTGACAGAGAAGGCCCATGCTGGAAATGCAGCAAGAACTTTCCCTGCCCCTGAGTGGTGGTCTCCTCTTTCTTTGCACAGCAAGGATTCTCCTAAAGGCATCTCTCAGATCAATAACAGAAGCCCTGAGCTGCTGACAACAGAACATTCAAAAATAGCTCTCTCCTGTGGCCACGTGTGCTGGCCTTACACTTCCAATGCACATCGTGAGCAAAAACTGCTCAAGAATTTCAGCAAAATTATTTGGCTACACCCTGGGACCCAGCAGGTAAAATGAGTATAAATTTTAAAACCTTAAAGAAAACCCATAAGGAGCAAATCCTCCTCCAACTTTAACGTTCAAACCCCTTAATCATCAACGCATTGCCCTAAGCAAGGCCGGATCACCACCACCCTGGATGCCAATGCCCCCTTCCTTCTAATGGGTGTGAATAAGGACCCAAAAAAAGTGAAGTAGCTCAAGTGTAGAGTAGCCATGGCCCCAGCTTCAGGCATGGAAGGGAAGAATGGGGCCATCTAGTCGAGAGGACCTATAAAGTGAATAAAGCTGGAGGTACAGAGATTCTCAAAGCTATAGGGGGATCTCAAGAAGTCTTTGATGAAGAAAGGCAACTTCTGATACATCTAAGTGCAACTGGCTAAGAAATGAGGATGGGATGAAAAGCAATCAAATATCAATAGCATCCATGAGAGGACAATCTCAGAGAGCTGCCAGAGCGTTAGCATGGTAGAAAGTCATGAGAACCAAGCCACACTCGCCTTCTGTTTCAGATAAAAAACCATCCCGTAAAGGAGGGGAGATAGTTGTCTTCACAAGAAGCAAATGGAGACTCAGCTTAAGTGATTCTCCCAAGACACAGAAGCCCGTCCAGACCCCGGGTCTCCCTCCGCTGTGCCACACACTTGACCTCCAACAGTAAAACACAAGCTGGGCTGTGGGCTACAACACACTAAGGCTCGTTCTTCTCTCTGCAGGCTCTGACCTTGAACCAACCTTTCCGTCAGAAGGCGTGCATCAGTAGGTTACACCAAGCTAAGTGACTCCTAGTCAAGCCCTGATAGCACATTCATATGCTTCTCATGGTATTCAAAGGGCCAACAGTTGCAACCGTTTTAGCTCCACAGTCTCTTATCACATTGTGGAGAAATGAAATGGTTACAGATCATTGTATTTATTAAATTGTTTAGTTCCCTAACCACAGCTTATTGTGAATATGGTCACTGTATGACTATAATAAAGCCAACTTTTTATACACTAATCTGCACAGTCAGCAATAAAACATTACAAATCAGTAAGAAAGCCTATGAAGCAATCTCCCCTCGTGGGAACTTTCATTAGGATGAAAATTATACTTGAAAACCTGCTGGATAAACAGACCACCTTAAATGGGATTCTCCTGTCACTCCTCTCCCTAAATTAGCCTAAGCGAACCCCCAGCTCCCTCCCAAGATCTTGCCTATGAATGCTGCCGGCTCCACAGGTATTCTCCAGAGGTGGAAAGGAAGATTTGGCTGAAAGGATACAGCATTTTAGTGTTAACTGGAATATGCATTTCCACTGAACCTTCGATAAAACTGTCTTTCCCTACATTATGCCTGAAGAGTTCAAAGACCAACACTGTGGCAGTGAATTTTGTGTGTCAACTTGGCTAGGACATGGTACCCAGGCATTTGGTCAAACACTAGTCCAGATACTGCTGTGAAGGGATTCTTTAGATGAGATTAACATTTAAATTAGTAGACTCTGAGTACAGTTGATTACCCTCCATAATGTGGGTGAGCCTCATCCAATCAGTTGAAGGTCATATGAGAAAAAATCTCACCTCTTCCAAAGAGAGAACTCTGCTGGTAGATTGCCTTCAGTCTCAAAATGCAACATCAACTCTTTTCTCTAACCTGCAAGCCTTGAGCCAATTCCTTGACATAAAAATCCTCACTCTCTCTCTCCATACACAC
>NW_006290631.1:1095885-1114524 GCF_000327345.1 Myotis davidii | reverse complement strand
CAACACTGTGGCAGTGAATTTTGTGTGTCAACTTGGCTAGGACATGGTACCCAGGCATTTGGTCAAACACTAGTCCAGATACTGCTGTGAAGGGATTCTTTAGATGAGATTAACATTTAAATTAGTAGACTCTGAGTACAGTTGATTACCCTCCATAATGTGGGTGAGCCTCATCCAATCAGTTGAAGGTCATATGAGAAAAAATCTCACCTCTTCCAAAGAGAGAACTCTGCTGGTAGATTGCCTTCCGTCTCAAAATGCAACATCAACTCTTTTCTCTAACCTGCAAGCCTTGAGCCAATTCCTTGACATAAAAATCCTCACTCTCTCTCTCCATGCACACACACTTCACATTGGTTCTGTTTCCCTAGAGAACCCTAACAACAACCACCTAGCCCATCTTCTGAGGAAATAACCTGCACCTATCCTTCAAAGACAGGGAGGGAAAAGAGCAAAAGTGAAGTCTACTTAAATGGCTAGACAGAACTCCACTTCCAGGTGAAAAACCCGAAACCACTATGCATGACTATTAATTTGAAATTTCTATTTCAGCCCCAAATGCTTGTCATCTCAAGAATTTGCCAAAAGTCCTGGTTCCTTTGAGAGAGAGGCCTCAGTGAGATCTGTCAAGGGAATGGTGATGCTATAACAAGGATTCATCACAGCAGGAGCGGAGGAGAGAGGGCCAAAGGGAAGTCAAAGAGACGAAATGCCAGGCATTTACTGCATTGCTCAATGTGATCAGTCTCAGGAGCCACCGCTCAAGCCGAGGTTCGGGCTCACAAGAATACAATGAAGACATGAGGAGACATGTTAAGAAGCAGGACCTGGGCTGGTTTGTTTCGAAGATGTTTCCTCAGTTCTGGAACCACCCTTCCCAGCCTTGAGCTAAAGCAGCAAAGTCTGCCCCCACCTCCCCAGCGACCCAGGAAGACTTCTGGGCTGATGTGGCTCTTACCTGGCCATCTGCTTGTAGGCTTCTTCTGCCACAGCAAAGATGTGGGGGTCCATATCACCCATGTTTTGGCCGCTGTAGGCATAGATGACATCTTGTCCATAGATTGGCAGCTGCTCATAAGGATTAATGGCAACAAGCACAATACCTGCAAACAGGCAGAGCAATCAGATTCCGGAGCACAAGGGCCCCCAGCACCAGCTCATGAAGGCCCCTGCTCACAGGGTAACAGAATGGTCCTAACCAATCACTCGACTAAGTCAAGACGTATGTGTGTATTTACCAGGCACTGGCTGGCAGAGTTGTATAAAACCCTCACTCATGTGTATTCAGCTCAGATTCTGGTATGACACGCTGCGGTCACACATTGTCCTAAAATGTCTCAGCTCCCTCCAGGGCAGAAATGAGTGCCTCTTACTGAGTTGAATTCTGTGCTGCACTAGCCACTCTCACAGCCGAAGCATCTGGATAGATACGTACAGACACCAGGACCTCTCTTACAGGGGATGCTTTTAAAAAGCGAAGCTGATCAAAGAACTTATATGCACATGTGCAGAGCCCAAGGACACAATAGTGTAGCGAAGGCCTGGGGTGGGGCAGGGGCTGGGTGGAGGGGGGAAGGAGGAGGGTAGAAAGGGGGACGTCTGTAATACCGTCAATAATTTCAATAATAAAAATAAAAAGTGAAGCTGATGGTCATTTGTCATGTTCTCCTAAAAGGGGAGATTTTAAAAATCTTGTTGATAAGAACACTTATGGAAGGCTCTAGTAATGGATGGTTTCTTTCAAATAAACTCCCACTTGCAATTCGGATGAAGGAGCTTTTGCAAAACTACCTCACAAGTGCCGAAATAAACCTGCTATTCGCCACTTCTCAAAGCTGGCAGGAAAGCTCACTCTAACTTAGAAGCTAAGGGATCGATTCCAGCCCAACGTGGAATATCAGGGTGAGCAGGTCCTTCGTGCCCTACAGCCCCACCCATGATCACAGACACCAGGCTCTCAGCCCCACGAGGCAGCTCTCAGCCCAACGCCTCAGCCTCCTAAAATAAAACGTCCCTCCAGCAACAGCTTACAGGGCTCCTGTTTCCATCACACCACTGAACGATACTCTGCAAAGAGGAACCAACATTTAGAATGGGAAACTGAGAAATTTCTAGAAAAACAAGTATGAGAGAATTCCAGGGCTTTTAGGTGGAAGCATTTGTCATGGCTTCTGTTTATGAACTTGACAAATGTTTGTCATGCACCATGTTGGTATCTGGCTGGGCCAGCGAGAGGGTCAGAGAAAAAGGTGGTCCTTTCACTGAAAAATAAGCCAGGTATAGACACGGGAGTGCGCTCGGAGGCGAGAGAGACGCCCGAGCTAGGACAACGTTCTCCTAAGACTCCAGGCTGTGCCCAAGGCAGTCAAGCCACACAGTGTGGGCCCTACTCCCTGGGAGAGCTGGGTCAACACAGTCACCCCACAGACAAGTAGGGCAGCCCAATGACACCCCATCCACTGTCTGCAAACCTTCGCAGGGTCTCAGATGGGAGGTGCTTATTATACAAATGAGAGTGAAAGTAGGATTCTTAACCACTGGAGTTTCACACGGAAAACCTGAAGGTTGTAAGCACGTTCAAAGGCACGCACCCAAGAGACGCCCCCACTTACCACAGTACGTGTAGATATGGTTGGACTCCAGGAAACGGACCTTTAAGTTATGCAAAACGGCAGGCTCGTGGAGATAGCTGAGGGCAGTGAGGTCATTTTCTCCCACCAAGATGTCTGGGTTCCGCAGGAAGGGCAGCTGCTTGCTTTGGGCATCGATGGGGTATTCCTGAATCTAAATGTAAGAACAGACGCAAAAAGGCAGGGTGATGAAGCATGCAGCCTGCGTTCCATTCCTGTTTTGTTGGCTGGGACCACTATCCTAGGGTGATCACAAGTGATGAAGATAAAGAACATGTTTTAAAGAAAGGCACACTGAACAAAATACCTGTGCTGGACAAGACCCCAGCCCAGGTGGGAAATCTGCTGATAACATAATCCCAGGGTATCAGGTAAGAGACCCAATGACACGAGAAATTCAGGAAGCACAACCAGATGGAGTAAAGCGCTCTGCTTCTCAACGGAAAAAACACTTACTGAGCCTGTAATTCTGGTTGCAATAGGAAGACTGCTGTCTCTCCCACCCAGGAAACCTTTGGTTGCCCCACTGCATGCTGGTGTTTCTTTATTCTCTCTCCCATCAACCAGCACTTTCACTGTTTACTTGGATTACCTTGCAACTGACACACTGCCCTCCGTAAGTGTCTGCAAGATGTACATATATTTTCCACACCCTAACTGCAAGCTACTCTAGGGCAATCATTGCACTTTGACCTAAAGTATAATAGGAGCTTGAGTGTGTGTGTGTGTGTGTGTGTGTGTGTGTGTGTAAAATCAGGGAGTGTGAGTACACATTTTTAAGTTCAAATCTCAAGTGCAAGGTGTACCCTTGTGCTCTTAGCACATGGACTACATAAGTTGACTGACAGGATATAATTATAACTCTGATCACATGTGCACCAATATATACATATAATTACTAAAAAACGGTGGTGGTGTTTTTAAACATTTAAGCAGGAAGAATTTGACTACTGTTTTATCTAAGTGTACGTTTCTTATAGGGCTCTTAAGAACCATCTGAGAGCTTATAGAAACAGTTTCCCAAATACAACTTACATTCAGGAATTCTGGGTGGGGCCCGGGAAGCTGAATTTTTAAAAAATCCCCAAGTAGTTCGAATACAGGTGGTTCATTATTTTAAGAATCACTATTCCGTATAAGCCTTTCATGACATTCTATGTTCATAGCCTCAAGTTGCTGAGATAACAGTCAAATTCTGAGAGAATATACAGATCAATGCCCCCTCCTATCCCACTCTTAGAGGGGCTTGGGTCACCAGATCCTAAGGTATATTAATAAAGCCCACAATTAAAGTGCTATCATACTAGCGCTAACATAGGCAAATGAGTGAAATGGAATAGCAGATCCGGAAATAAATGCAAGCACTGATGGAAAATTTGTTCATGATAACATCAAAATTGCAAATAAATGATTAAAAGGGCTTTTTCAAGTAAGAGTAGTAAACTAGCAGCCACTGAGGAAAAATATTGGGCCAGCGTTCTAGTCTCACTCCTTTACACCAAAATAAATTTCAGAGAGAACACATGAAAATTAAAAACCAAAAAGGAAAACAAAACCAATAAGAAAATATGGGCAAGTATCTGTAAAAGTTTTAGAAGGAATTGCAACTTTTAAAGATCAGTGCAAAAGCTAGACTATAATTTGACTATAATATAGAACTTTAAAGCCATCATAAAACACGCCATATGCAGAATAAAATGGGAGAAGGGGACAGCAATTCTGCATTATATGACAAAATTAATACTCCTAAAATCCAAAATGTTTTAGGAAATCAGAGCGAAAACCAACACCCCAACAGAAAATTGTGCATAGAATACAACACACACACACAGTACTGCCCCACCCCCCCGGCAAATGTATACACACTTTAATAGCTGATAACTCACTTAATTTTCACTTCTTTTCAGGTTTAACTGATTTGAAATTATGGGTGAAGCCAGACTAAACTTTGAACAAAAAAAATTTATCCATTAGACTTTTTTATGGGGATACATAAAAGATAAAGTTTACAGCACAAAACCAGCAACAGTTGACAAATTGAGGGTGCACAAATACCAAATGAAATGATTCTTGATGTTTGCGATTCTGTTGCTTCCTGTTATCGGCAGTGCCTGGACCAGAACGGTTATCAGTTTGAAAACAGGCATTGACAAAAAAAAAATGCTCATTTGTATAGATTCTCCTAAATTTTGAAAATAAACACTGACTTTATAAGCATTCAAAGTGTGTATACATTTTTTGGGACACCCAGTAGATATTAATCAAGGCTCCTTTCTGCCAGGGTTCTTGTCCCAACGTCAAGAAGGGTTCAGGAATCTGGAGAAGGCTGTGCGTAGATGACATAGGAATCCAGAGACTAATAGAGTCTGGAGACGAAATATAATTTTGAAAGGCATTGGGGGTCAGAGGAGCTTAGCTAAAGGAGCTAAGATCTAAGGTCTTAAGTCTAAGGCCTTCGGATCTCTCCGTCTCCAGGACCCCGTGCTTTTTATTAACACAGCTTGTCCTGAGGCGAGGCAGAGATATACACTTCAAAGGGTCAGGGTTTGGTACAGAGTCCATTGTCCGAATGGGGAATAGCCTACGGCTGTTCAGGTGTTTGGCCAGTAGGAGGCAATAACACTTAGATTAAGATGCCTTTTAGCTGTCTGGCAGCAGCAATCAGTTTCCTATTCAGGTTTGGGGAAATGCCTTTAGCCATTCCCAATGGGTGACTACATGTGTGACTCAACCCTGTTGAGTCCCCAAGTCTCATCAACCTTTTGATGAAGCTCTTGAAATGATGACCTGCTGGAACTGGTCTCCGGCACCTTTCTTTCTGGGCAAAGCTCCTTTACTTATATCAACCTTACTCCACACAGGAGACAAGTAAACACTATATGAACGTGATGCAGACAAAACTTCCAAAAAGCGGGAAACTAGGGGAAATGAAGCCTTGATCTTTATCTCAGTAAATTCTAGAGTGGCTGGCTCCCTTCACCTCCTGCTGAGCAGTGGTACCCCTGGGACCCTAACCAGACCTCCCTGAGCCACTGCAGAGTTCCCAATGGACCATTCCTTCCCCATCCTGCTCCCCGCTAGGAGCACATCTGCTCCCCAACTCCTCCCACCCCATTCCCCCACTACCCGTGGGGAAGAGGCACAGGGAACAGCCAATAGCAGGGCCGCAGAAGTCACCCAGCCAACTCCAGCTTTCAGATTCGAAAGCTGGGCCCTGAGCCCAGAGCCTGTAAACCCTGAAGCAGAAATGCTGGCATCCCATCTTTTGTCAGATGAATCTCCCCTCAAAATACTCTCCAGCAAGTATGCAGAGGGACGCGCATATGCATGAAAACACAGCCCACAAATAAGCGCGTGGTATTGGTTACAGGAAAATTGATAAGGAGCAAAAATGCCCAGAGCAGCAGAAAAGGGGCAGAAGTGCAAGCTCAGCATGCAAAGCCACAGACTCCCGGGCCTGCGCACACCGCACACCGCACACCGAGACGGGCGGCGGGGCCTGAGAGGCAGCGGATCTTTTTTCTTTAACAGGAATTTGATTCTAACGCTGCCACAAGTGTCGAGCATGGACCACTAACAAGGTTTTATTCGAAATCTAAGTGTTTATGATGTGATCAGGGATCATGAACTTTTTGGCACAAAAGACTGCACTACATAATAGCTGGGCCTTTGGAGGTGGGAAAAAAGACTGGATGTTAACAACACATCACAAAATTAATGCTCAGCCACCCACTTGGAATGGACCCCAGCCTCCGCCCGAGACCAGGATCATGAACGCAGCAGGGAACAGGCCGATGACAGACATGCACCTGGAGACGGATGGCTGCACTGCAATGTCAACGCCCTTGGTGCACTGATCTGGGCGCTTAGACACGGCTGGGATATGCCAAGACCTGGGTAGAGCACGGCCCCCTTTTTAAAGTTCGTGTGTTCCCGTCTTTCTCTCACTAAGTCTGGGCCCCTTGCATACAGGGAGTCCTCACCATCCAGGTGGCTGCTAGATAGTGGATACAGAATTTAAATGTGAAACCATGGAAACGGGGAAGTTATTCCGGCCACCAGAGGGCAGAGCCCGGCAGTTTGTAGGGGGTTGGGGCAGGAGAGAGGACTGCTGGGCAGAGTTCCACTCCCCTCCTGGCAAAGAATGAGGAAGCTACACTTATCTCCACGTTATGCATTCACGGAGATGCGAGAGCCAGTTCGAAAACAGAGCCCTGTGCAGCTGGGGAGAGAAAGAGAAGACACTGTCCACGCAGGGCAGGACTCGCTTGCAGCTGGGGAGGCACACATCGGCTCGGTTTTGGCCACGCAGATCACTCCTCACTACCTCCGGACAACTCTTTCAAAACACCCACCCACTTAAAAGACCAACTGAAATGCAATCTGTTGGCGAGGATAAACCATTTGAGCGGGTGAATTAATTTCACTTTGTCTCGGGCGGGGCGTGGGGTGGGAAGTGTTCGACGTGGTAAACACGGTTCCATCTGCTGGGAATTTTCTTTCTCGCTTCCAAACGAAGGGGCGGCTGGCAGAGCCGCCCGCTGGGAAGGGAAGGGAGCGGGCACACCTCGGAGTCAACATCTCCCACAAACTCCCTGGTCCAGCTTCACCGAGGCACGCGCTCAGGTGGATACAAACCCAAGCGAGTGGGGGAAGGATGGTCACGCGTCCCACTAACCAACGAGTTAATCACCAACCACAGCAGATGCCATGTCAGCAAAGCCCAAGACACGGGCCATTTCTCAAGGGGGGTCATTAACGAACTAGGAAGACCAGACCAAAATGCTTGAAAGAAGGAAAAACGGTGAGAGGGAATGGTCAAGGGCCAAGGATGGGCACAAACTTAGTGCTCCTGCAGCTCAAACGGAGGCAAATGCCCCTCCCACCGTCCTCCAAGCAATGCCTGCTCCGCAGCCCCTCACACTCAACCCCCGTTCCGCCACCACACTCAAAACCTGCTTCCTCCCAGGCTCCCCCACTGCAGACCTTGCACGGTGACCTCTGCCTGCACCCTCCCCACCACTGGCCCCTTCTCACCGGTCCCACCAGGGGCACTGGCCCTTCCTTCCCTTCAACACACCTAAGGGACACACGGAGGCCTCGGGCTTTGGCACACACACCTGCCCGGGCCCACGGCACCTGAATCGTCAAAGGCTGGCTCCCCCCCTGCTCCTCCCTCAACATCCCCACTCAGCAGGCTGGCTCCTTTAGGTTCCCTCCCACACCTCGCCCACCTGCCTCTGTGACTCCTGCCACTTTGCCACACCGTGCTCATGCTCACTGTGGCCTCGGGCACTGAGCTGCTCCCCCGAAGGGCCCACAACCACTCCCCCATGCACCCCCGAACCCAGCCCAGAGCGAGCTTTCAAATAGTTGTGAAACGCACACATCACAGAGGCGGCTGGTCACAAAGGCCCATGGAAAGAGAAACTGAAGCAGACGCAGGAGAACAGGACTTCACCGTTACTACCTGCCTTCCTTTCCAGCGAAGCCACCCGAAAGCCAACTCATGAGAAAGAAATCTCACTGCACAGCTACCACATGTCGACTGCCCAGGCTCCAGGCTCCAACCCGGGTCACACTGTAACTCATCTCATCCTCAGAGTGCCCCAGGCAAACTACCCCAGACGAAGTAACAGGCACAGGAAGTGCTGATCTGCAGCAGGCACAGAGCTAAGGATGGCCACGCCGGGACCCAACCCAGGCAGGGGCATCCAGCCGGTGCTCCCACCACGGCACCATGCACTGTCTCTGTGTAATAGCTACCCTGTCACCTCCCGGGGTTGCCTCCCCAAAGAGGACACCCCTATTCCCCCACTCCACTGAGAAGAGCCTGGCCTCAGCCATCAGTGACCTCCCATCTGCTGACACCCAGAGGCACGTATGTTATGTGACATCCACGGAGCAGTTTCACGGTTTGGCACTACCACGCACATTATCATCAATCAGTGACAGGAAAGATGCCCGGGGTCCAGAAGCCCCTCCTGCAGGAGAAACCCAAGCCCACCGGTACCGCCCAGTCCTGCTCAGCGGACCCGGCAGGCCCACCCCTCGACCCGCACTTACAGTGTCATCTTCCAGTCTGAGCTGGAGGCTCCTGTCCCCCTCCTTGTAGTCCCTGGTTAACTCGGCCGGGCGCCACACGTCCTCGGGGTCAGGGATCCAGACCCTGGTGCTCTGAAAGATTCAAACAGAAGGAACTTAGACACACAAGGCAGCATCCAGGTTTCTAATCACCGCCACTGTCTAAGGGGCCCCAGGAGAACCGAAGCCCCAGACACATTTCCTCCCTCTCCTTCCAGGACCCACAGAGACCCAGCGCCCTGGTAACAGTGAAACACTCACAGGGAGCAGAGGGCAACCTCTGGGTCTAAGAGGATTTCACACATCAGTGACAGCAGAATTCTACCAGGGAGACCGCAAGCCTGCCTTTGGCTTTGATTTTATCCAGAGGTTTATCCATCATCTCCAACGGCCGTACAAAATAGCAGTGTGCCACAAACCACAAAACAACATGTGCAAAACCCAACACGCCCGCACATCTCCAACCTTCCAGATTCTGGGAATCTCTGCTCTGATACTCAGAGGAATCAGTGAGGAGAGAGTGGCATCGTTGGACACCTGGTGTACACATAAAACATACTGTGATAAGCACCCTGTAATCCAATGCAAACATGGAGCTCTGTCCTCTGACCTTAAGGCACATGTAACCTAGTTGGGCAGGTAATTCACATAAAAATGTACCCTGAGGGGGGATGTGTCTGTTTCCTCAAGGGAGAGCAGTAGCTCCTCAGTGGGGGAGGGCAAGACGAGAGAGGGGAGGCAACAACAGTTAATGGCGACTTAGAAAGAGAGGAAGTAGACGGCCAAATTCTCCTATAAGTTTTTAAAGGGTGGCGTATAACAGACCTGACTGAGCAAGCTTTAGACTCAACCCAGTGGGCATCTAACATGTGCCCCCTCTGTGCCAGCTGTTGCCTCTTCTCCTCCGTCTCCACCATAGAGACGCACGTGGCTGCGTGCTGAGATGACAGCAGCGCGTTGTTACTCGAGAACAAAGTAAACGCTGTGTTGTGAGAGCGCCCATGGGTGACGTCTGCAGGCAGGTCCCCTCGGCTTCCTGTCTCCTCCCTGCCTCCCACCTTCATCCTACTCCATGGACTCTCAGCTTAACGTGCCTACGAATTACTCAGCAGGGCTGTGTACCCAACGTCATGCAGGCCACACTTGATGAGCAATTTACAGGACTTCCAAGGGCAATTCTAACCATAATCAAATTTTGCTTTACGTGCTGCCTTTGCAAACAACCCCCACCGCCTCTTTCCTCCTCCTCCACCCCCACCCCACAAAGATGCATGGCCTCTGTAGCCCAGCGCCAGGGGAACATGAGAGAGAACCGATTGAGAGAGGGAGGGACAGCACCACAGCCCCGGCGAAGACTGGGGGAAGCAAGGCGTGATCTTCACGGTGGAGATGGAAAGAGCTTGGAGGGAAGGGGTTCCCTCAGGGTCAAGAAAATGTTTTTAGCTAGAGAAAGGGGGTGGGTATACAACACTCTTTTAAATGCCAATGAACTGTTCACTTTAAATAGTCAACTTTGTGTTATGGGAATTTCACCTATTTTTTAAAATTTTTGTTTTGGCTGCAGACACTCCCTGTACACTGTCCGCGGGCACGGGCTCTCCCTGCTGGTCTCTGGGAAGGCGATGAGATAGAATGTATGCTTCCAGCAGAAGCTGTCCTTTCTGAGAGCCAAGCAGAAACGCTCTAGAACCAAGGTTCTTTGTTGCCTCTTCACGTTCTCATCTTTTAGAAATTCCTCTGAACAAATCTGACGTCTCGCAGCTTTCCTGGCGGCAGCAGGCTGTAGGGAAGACAAGCTCGCATACAGCACTCATTCCAGCGCCATCTGTCCCTGCGGGACCTGGCATGGCCTTAAGGGATGGGCATGTTTGCTTTCATCATATCGAAGCAGAGTAACAAGTCAGCTCAGCTCACTTCTTTCTCTGCAGGGCCCACACGGGCAGTTCTCGGATCCACGGCTGCAGGAACTGGCCACCTGTGGCCACAGTGCTCCACCTTGGAGGCATGTCACATCCCCGGGAGCTGTGCCAGCTTCCCGAGCAGGCAACCCCTCAGGCCCACGGCATCCATCTCCAGGTGGGAATCAGGCAGTGTTCTCAAGCTCCCCGATGCAATGTGTGAGCAAGTTTGAGAACCACGGGCCATGTGGTTTGATTGGGTAACTGTGGCTCCCAGGGCACCATGGGCCCTAGAGGCTCCTCCCACCAGCCGGTGGTGGAGTCTTTCTCCCAAGCTAACGCACTGGCTTCAGAAAGCCAGGCTGAGATGAGAATTCGATGTTGAGGAGCGGAGAGCACTTTCCCATGCACACTAAACACCACGCAGCGGGGGTGTGATGGAGCGCGTGGGCTCAGGGCCAAGCAGCCGGGTGGGAATTCCACCCCCACCAACACGTGGGCAGGTTGCTGAACGGGTCTGAGCCTCGGTTTCCTCGGCTGTGCCATCGGGTGAAAGTCAGACACTCACGAGGCTCTGAGAATGAGATGAGATCCCACGCCTCAGAGTATGTGATGCAGCGCGAGCAAGAGTGACGGGGATGAAGGTCCGGGTCCTGTTCCGCCTGGAAGGCAGGATCCGGACGGGAGCTTGCACAGGATGGAGGGGTGGGAATGGGAAAGTGACCAGCCTCAGGTGACCCACACAGGGGGCCCCTCTGGACGTCCCACAAGTGACAGGACACAGGTGGCCACGCCTTGCCTCTGACCAGTTCCTGGATGCTGCCTTCCACTCCACCCTGCGAGAAGCGGTTCTCAGTACGGACTGGCATTTAAGAGCTACCTGCACATCTGAAAAACAGACCAGCAGCCCCGTGTCCCACGCTCGAATAATGAAGATGAAAACTTTGGGAGCAGGGCCCAGCACTGTGGTTTTTGTTTTGTTTTGTCTTATTTTAAGCTTCCCAAGTGAAAGCTGTACCGTCCACGTCGAAACCACTCTTCCAGAGTGAGCCTCAGCGCCAAAGGGAAGAGAGCCCTGGGCACCTGCTCCCTGGAATGACGGATGCCCCCCCTATAGCCTTACACTAATGTGAGTAATTTCAGGCACTGTAATCACTTCATGTTACTTTTAACACTAAGGTAAGGTAAGCAGGGTTATGGCTAATATTTCAGAGGAAAAACTGTGGGTACAAAGTACTAATTTGCCCAAAGTACTAGTTTGCCCAAGAGTGAGTTTGGAGCAGGAGCAATATTTCTCCGTCTCCCCCTCATGGAGAAATACTGACTTTCTGGTAGCAGCCCAGGGTCACCGCGTATACATTTCACAGAGTACAGTGTCTTGTAATTACACATGAGCAAGCAGTGCCAGTGCCCACTTAGAATGACACTCCGAAGGAAGCCACCAGGCGGCTCCAGCGTGAATGACTGGGCAGGTGGAAGTTTGGGTTGCAACCTCCCTTGCCTTGAGGCATGGCAGTCGGTCAGTCCCCTGGGAATGGACGAGAGGGGACCCCGCAGCTAGTCCAGCTGCTGAGTGGGTAACTGCCTGTCCGTTCCCACTGTGTTTGGGGGACAAGGACAGGCCCACCTTGTTCATGGCTGTGCCCTCACACGGACGTGAGGCCAGGGTTTCACGGGCACTCACCTCTCTGCTCTGTAATTAAAATCCGGGCTCTGAGCGGGTGGGGGGAAAAGGAAGTCTTTGATAAAACAAGGAAACAGTCAATAGCATTTGCTCAGGACATGAGTTTTGTTCTAGAACTCAGTGGGAAAGGTGCAAGACCTTGTTGACCAGCTTCCATCGCTCACGGAGCACAGAAGCCACCACATGTCTCCATACGGGACCAGTCTGAGGTCCATCCCAGAGGTTCGGGGAGGGAAGGAGACCTGGAAGGCTGTCTCCAGGGGCTCAGACACAGATGACCCCCACAGAACCTGTGCACACAGCCTCCCGGAGCGCAGGCCCTCCTCCCTCCTGTCTGCTGGGGAGTCAGTCCATCCTCCTCCCGCAGTGGCAGGTCCAGCTTCCTGGTTTCCTGTTTACTCATCCATTAAAAGCTTCCTGGACCATAATACCTTCCCTTTTCCCTGAATGCCAGAGGAATTAGATGTCACACTACATTAGAGATGCGTAAGTACACTGTTTACCCAGAACTAAGTCACTGAAAATCCACCAGTAATTTCTGGGCTACTCAGGTGGGCTCCTGAGACCCAACCAGATCCCTTCAGAACTTGCTCCTGACTCTGTTCCAGGTGAAGAGGAGCTGAAACTCAATGTGGAGACGGGGAGCAAAACCACGCAGCCTCCTCAGGTCAAGGGGGATGCAAACAAAGCAGAGAAGCAAGCTTCGTTCTGTAACGTACGAAATGCACGGCTAAATGGCAACGTTGTACTAAAACCCAATGCTTCCTTTTACTTAAACAAAACAAGAGTCAAACATGCCGAAGGCAGGGCCATCTCCATGTCTCTGGCACGGGCCAGCCCACACAATCATATCTTTGATATTTGCTACCTTACATACCAGACGCTGTGCTAAATGTGTTACATACATCATTATATGCCCCTGTCTTCAAGGTGTCAGACACATCATGTAATTCATCTACCGGAAAGGGCGTAACTGCTTGGCCAGCACGGAAATCCATAGCATGTGACGGGACCTAACCTCGTCCGGGTCACCAGGACAGGCGTTGCTGCAAAAGCAAGATTCCAGCTGAGCCTGGACGGACAAGGAGGAGGTGGACACGGCAGGGAGAGAAGAACGGCCTAGGCTGAGAGGGTATCAGTGGGACAAGCCCAGGGCGGGAAGGCGTAGGGCTCGCAGAAGAGCTGAAAGCGGCCAGTGTGGGTGGGACAGAGGTGGAGCAAAGGGCTTGGACTGACACAGAGGAGACCTGCAGGGGGTCCCCGGAGCCACGTGGCAGAGTTTCATGTGACTGCATGGCTGATGGGAATGTCTGCACAGGCTTTAACCAGGAGGAGAGACATGGTCCAAACCACACAGTTAAGGGATTGGTACTTTCAGATCAATGGGTGAGGGACAGAAGCCGGTCTCTGGGTTCAGCTAACTCTTCCAATGTTGGTGCTCCAGGCCTCCACCTCTGTCCTCCTGTGAACGCGCGCGCGTGCGCGCGCACACACACACACACCACCCCCCAAGCAGCCTGTCCCTGTAGTTCTGCCCCCGAGTGTTCCTGACTACACCACTAGGTACTTCATCATTCCGGGCAGCTAAGCGCCACTCCCACGATACATCGCAGTGACACGCTTCCACGGGCGATCCTCTTCACCCGCGTCTCACTTTATTTCATCCTCAACCAGGTCTCCCTGCTTTTTCCCACGGTAGGGCCCACCATAAAATAAAAATGTACGAAAGGAAGAAAAGCTATCGCCCCGCTTTGGTACACAGACGGAGTCACATTCATGCTTTCCAAGATGACCGAGAACGTGGACCTGGGACGGTCCAGCAGGGGCGACTGCGTCTTGGTGTGCAAGGTGTGCTGGTCTGGTAAGCAGGTTACCGGGGGCACGACCGCCCTCGGCGTCTAAATCACAGAACGGCCATGAATTCCAAAGCGTTCACATTCTCCAGGCCCTGGCTTCCCCAGTGAAGGCTGAACTAACGAAGCTCTGAACGCTACGTCTGCATTTATCACTCAATCACCTCTACCCTTTCGCAGGTGAGGGAAACAGTGCCCAGAGCGCACTGCTCTCCAGAGTTAAACAGTGGCCCGGCCGGTGTTGCTCAGTGGTTGAGCGTTGACCTATGAACCAGGAGGTCATGGTACGATTCCTGGTCAGGGCAAATGGCCTGGTTTCAGGCTTGATCCCCAATCGGGGGGGTGCAGGAGGCAGCCGACCAATGAATACCTCTCATCATTGATGTTTCTCTCTCTAGCTCTCCCTTCCTCCCTGAAATCAATAAAAATATACTTTTTTTTTTAAGTGCCCTGAGAACCAGTAGGGAATGGGTGAAAGGACAGAAGTTCCCTGGTAATAAATAATTAGATGTTTAAAACAGACCACTTATGGGTCTCCCCTCTCCTGCTGTACCCACCATCTGCTTGTGTTTAACATGGCACCTTCATATTTTGGTATGAAGCCTGTTTTTACTGCTGACAGAAGGATGAAGAACAGCAGCACATTACGACAGCTTTCCACCCCTCACAGCTGAGATGTTAATCAACAAAATGCCTGCAAATTTCTCCCTGCCGCGTCCTGTCACCCCACCCCCACACTCAAGGGCTTCACAGGAGCTGGTGCTGTCCAGCCTCCGGTCCGCTAGCCCACAGCTGGACGAGGCACACGGCCACTGCTCCTCTGTGTCCCCTCTAGAAGCCATGGAGGTCTCCTAGGCACCACCAGGCCCTGCCAATCCTGTAGACTCCCTCCGATCCTCTCCGGGCCCCAGCAAACCCTGCTCTCAGCCCCGTGGGAAGATGCCATGAAGGAGAGCCACTCCGATCGCCCAGGCAAAACGTGGCTACACTCTCCCCGCGCTTTTCTAACCAGAGCCCATCAGAGAAAGAATGAAGGCTGAATGGCCCTGAGCACTGGCCTGTGGCCTGTGAGGGCTGAGGAAGAGGCCACAGCCCAGCTCAGGCTCCTCCAGGTCCCAGGGATCCAGTCCAAAGTCTGGAGAGCATCGCAGGCTGATGACAGTCAGCACAGTTCAGGGAGGTGACGACAGGAAACCATGCACGGTCGTGTGTTCAGGGAGGACGGGCTGAGCAAACGTTAGGAACGGGAGTTGGTGGTCTGCAGGCTGGTCCCAGTCGGGTCACTAACTGCTGCGGGACCGGGACAAGCCCCGTGCTCATGGAGGAAGGCCCACTTCCTTCCTCAGTTTCCTCTCTTGTAGGAACAGCCTGTCCTACCTCACAAGGGCACCAGAGGAGAAACATTCCAACCAGACATGCTACCTCTCCCAGGGGCAGAAGACGACACTGTGGTGGGAAGTCTTCTCAGACATGGTTTGCCCTGGGGGAGCTAGCAGCAGAGGTAAGCGAAGCATGCAGAAGCAAACGTGAATTAAACATCAATTAAAGGTAAGTGGCGGACAGGACACGGAGTAATGGAGATGGGCGCAGAATTAAATCCAGTGAGTGGCACCAGCCCTCAGTGACGCCATGGGAGTACTCTCAGCCAGAAGTCCAGGAGGAGTCCCCAAAGAGGACCTGACCTGCGTGGCCCGAAGCACGCGCAGGACAAGGGCTAATACTCCAGGCGGGAACGGGCGAGGCCACCTGGGCTGAAGCCAGGGACGTTGGGCAGGTGTGCTGGGCTAAGTTCAAAAGGCAGGTCGACGTCCCATCAGAGCCGAGGACTTAATTCCTCATCAAGGGATTCTCACCTGGGCCTTTACCCAGAAGCAGCCAGAGAAAACAGATTAGCAGCCGGTGTTGAGTACAAAGTGTGTTTATAGCTTCCGAGCATCACACAAATGCTTTGTCACCACTGCTATTCTCGGCACCTACCCCTGCTGCCCAGCACCGTGTACAGCAAGCATGTCAAACTCAAGGCTAACACGGGCCAAATAAACACGGCATGCGGCCCGAGGGCTGCGAGTTTGACATGCTTGGTGTAAAGGATACCCAGATGGCAGAATAAACACATTAAAAGACAAGATAGACCAGTGGATAGTTTATATCAATTTAATCACTGAACAGGACTCTGCACCAGATGGAGCAGGCAAGGTAAGAAAAGCCTAGAACCTCTAGAGCAGCGGTTCTCAGCCTGTGGGTCGCGACCCCTTTGGGGGTCTAACAGCCCTCTCACAGGGGTCTCCTCAGACCCTCGGAAAACACATATATAATTACATATTGTTTTTGTGATTAATCACTGTGCTTTAATTATGTTCAATTTGTAACAATGAAAATCCATCCTGCATATCAGATATTTACATGACGATTCATAACAGTAGCAAAATTACAGTTATGAAGTAGCCACGAAAATAATTTTATGGTTGGGGGTCACCACAACATGAGGAACTGTATTAAAGGGTTGCGGCATTAGGAAGGTTGAGAACCAGGGCTCTAGAACATAAGCAACTGAACTCAAACCAACCTGAGTTTAGAATGCAGACTTTCTCTATGTGAATGTACCCTTAGAAGCCGGGGTTCTAAATCAACTTTCTTTTTTTTAAAACTGTTTTTTTTAAAAATATATTTTTATTGATCTCAGACAGGAAAGGCAGGGAGAGGGAGACAGAACCATCAATGACGAGAAGCATTGATTGGCTGCCTCCTGCACGACTGGGGATTGAGTCCACAGCCCGCGCATATGCTCTGACCAGGAATCGAACCGTGACCTCCTGGTTCACAGGTCAATGCTCAACCACTGAGCCACCACAGCCGGCTTAACACAACTTTCTTGACCACATTCTTGGTCCTCCTCCTTCTCTGGCCACGTCACTGCTTAGATCACTGCCTGTGACCCAGGACTGAGGTGCAGACGGGAGAGAGTCTGTGGATTCCGTGGGTCTGGGAGACGTCACAGAAAGAGACAGGCTGGTGTCTCAGGTGCAGGCCAAGGCACGGAGGAATCCCAGTGTCCAGCGTCTACTGGAGAGTGACGAGTGGGAGTGGGGCAGGCTGAGCCGGGGAGCAGAAGCACCAATTCCACAGCCTGAATCGGGCTATCGTTTCCCCCTTCACAGGTTAAAGGAAGGGACTGGCTTTCTGAGCATCACTGTGAGTCGGCCATCACACCAGGTGTTCTCTGTTCAGCCTCACCTAATGCTCACAACTCCCCCCATGGAGCACTGCCCCCTTGTTTCTATCGATGCTGGGGCTGCAGCCCATAGCGGGCAGGTCTCTCTGCCCAGGGCCATGCGGCCAGGGCAGAGCAAGCCCGGGTTCCAGCAGGCTCGAGGTCCTTCCCACCCCATCCACGCCATGTGCGCTCCCCCAGAAAGACGAGGAGCTCCAGGCTTCTGGATTCCCGGAAACAGGCACCAAAAGGTGGGAGGGAGCACAGGACAGGAAGCCCAAGTCCCCCATAAACAAGCTGTGACGGGTGGAGAACAGCTTTCTGTCCCTCGCGTGAGCTTGGAGCCAGAAACCTGGGCCAACGCCTTCCAGCTCCGGCTCTCCTCCCTGCCACCACAGCCCCATTTCCAAAGACAAATATCAGTGGCAATCTGAAGCCCTACCAGTAAACGTGCCTCGGGCCAGGGCATGCCAGGCTGGGAGTGACCAGAAGGCCGGACTTTGTTTCAGCAAGTCCTACCTCAAACTGCAATCCGCATCTAAGAATGCCTCAAGGATAACCTGTTAACCTCCCCACATCTGCGTGAGCTCATTGCTTGAAAAATCATCTCCAGTGAAGCCACAGCTGTGGGAGCAAGAAGGTGGGACTGGCAGGGTGTTTTCCTTCTTTAATTGCAAACGATGGATGTGCCAATGAGCAGCCTTTAGCCAGAGGCAGAGCCCGTCCCTGCGAAGGGAGAAGGCAGAGGCTGGGGGTGAAGTCCAGCCCCGCAGGCTGTGGGAACTGAGCTCACACACTCGAGGCGGCAGCATGGGCCCACCCCACCCTGCTCCCTCCAACACCCTCAGGGTGAGGCACCAGGTGATGGAGGGGTAGGACTCGCCTCCATAGGATGGAGCCAGAAAGAAGAACGCTCTCGATGCCCGTTGCTCCAAAGCGGACATTTGTATATGATGTGGTGGGAGCCAGTGGTGATGTGCCCCCGACAAGAGGCCAGCAGACCTCCATGTGCCACACATTTGACGTCAGGATAAGGCAGTGGAAAGAGGGGCAAACAGAAAAGTTGCTACGTCATCAAAATCCCCATGGAATTGTGCTGAACGATAAATCTACGGAGCATGTGCTACGTACAAAGCCCCGTGCAAATCATTAGGAGGAGCCGGGTTCCCACGTGAGGAGCATTTCACAACAGGTGGGGGGGAGGGGGGACCCCCATCCAATGTCCTGAGGTGTCCCTGCGGCAGGGAGGAGAGTGTCTGAGAAGCCTTGGGTCACCTGA
>NW_006290631.1:1090795-1095753 GCF_000327345.1 Myotis davidii | reverse complement strand
TCAAAGCGGGTGTTTCTTTAAAACCCTGAATTTGATCATGAACCCTAAAAATGACCAGGAAGTGGGAGCTAAGAAAAATACTTTCATGCGTCTGGTAGCAGCTAGACCTGGGGGAAAGTTATGAGTCACCTGAGACTGGAACATGCCTTCCAAGAAAGCATCTGCCCCGTGTTCTCCAGGCTCCGCCGGCAGGCCCTCCCTCCTCCTGCTCCACCCTCCACAGGCCCACAAAGCCTGCATTCAGGTCAGCCTCCGCAGGGGCGCCCTCCAGGGGCGAGCAGCCCTCGGGATGAATCATCCTAACCTAACTCACCAGGGATTGGCTGGTGGCTCTCCCAGAGCCTCAGGGACACCCCCTGCCCCCGCCCATCCACTAAATGGGATGATCTTCAACTCCTAGGAAAACCAGCACCTGCTACTTGTAAATAACTCGCTAACAGCCAACAAAGGCTAACCAGTGGCTCAGGGCGCTGCCAGCTGATTCACATCCGCCACACACAGGTGACTGGTCCCCCAGCCCCTGCAGAGGGGGCGGAGGACAGACATCCTCCTGGGGGAGGTGTAAACACGCTCTCTCCAGGCTGGCTCCGGAGCTTTGTTTGTCAGCCTACAAATCAGGTGCTGGGCGTAATGACTCACATGAAAAAAAGTTATATTTCTGGGCGAATTTTTCAGTGCAAGTAACACTGAGTATTCTGATGTAAACATGCAGCCTTCTTCCCCTCCCCTCTGGTGCGTAAGCTTTGTTAGGAAATAAAACTGAAACCTGGAAAGTCACAACTTCCCACACAGAAGCACACAGAGGGGAAGCGAGAGGGTTTAAAGCCGGTCGAGGGACCCTTTGTGCCCCATTAACTCTTATGTCACATTTCCCGAATTCTTGGTTAAGACAGCTTGAAATTTTACCAAAAAGCGATTCGTTTGGTTTAACAATATTCTTTTCCAAAAATTGCAAACATACCTCTAATAGAAGCATGGTATATTGGTGATTCACACCCCCTTCTAACAAATCAGTTCAGTGCAGTGGTTCTCAACCTTGGCTGCACATAGAATCACCTGGGAATCTTTTCAAAATCCTGATTTCTGGGCCTCCGGAAATTCTGATTTTTTGTTATGGGATGGGGGCCACAACATTAGTAACAAAGAAACAGAATTCCCGGAGGATGAGGCCCAGAAATCAGGATTTTAAAAAGATTCCCAGGTGATTCTAATGTGCGGCCAATGTTGAGAACCACTGGCTCAGTGCCATTTGGAGAAAAAAGAGTTGAGAGCAGCTGGGAGGGAGGGAGGTACTAGTGGGGGTCACCACCCTGATCCCCAAGACCAGTGGTCAGCAAACTCATTAGTCAACAGAGCCAAATATCAACAGTACGACGATTGAAATTTCTTTTGAGAGCCCAATTTTTTAAACTTAAACTATATAGGTAGGTACATTGTTATTAACTTAATTAGGGTCCTCCTAAGGCTTAGGAAGACCCACACTCAAGGGGCCAAAGAGCTGCATGTGGCTCGCGATCCGCAGTTTGCCGACCACGGCCCAAGACCATCAGGGGTCTCTGACTCGCTCATCCTCAGGCATATTACCCCAGTCCACTCTGAGGGAGACGTACAAGTGAAAGTCCGTTACAAACTAGGACTCTGTCATTTCCCTGAACAACTTCCATGGAGGTGTCACGTCAAACAGACCCAGAGCCAGGCTGCCTGCCACTGAGGAGCTGTGACTGGGCCAGCTGCTAACCTCCCTGGCCCAGCGTATCATCGGATCCCCCGGAGGGTAGGCGGGGATTCCAGGACATAACACGGGGAGTTTTTAGAACAGCACCCGCACCTGTTAGCTGGCACTTAGCAACGCAGGTCACCCATTTGAGCTCAATTTTCTCACCTGTAAACAGGGGACAGAAACCAGAAGGCATGTGCTCCTTTAGCCTTTAGTCCAGGAGGAATCAGGTGTAGATTCCGACACAGTGGGGTTTATCCTCTCTTAGCTTTCTCTTTCCAGGTTGTACTTTTTCTTTCTTGCTGGCTTGGGTGTGTGTGTGTGTGTGTGTGTGTGTGTTGCCAGATGGTAGAATTTTATGGTTTTATTAACACAAATGCAATGTGCACACAAGCTGTCACCTCATTTTCTTTGCTGCGCAGCCTGGCACTGGGACTGGTGACTCGGGGCAGCTGGGCTGCCCTCTCGCAATGTGTGGTTCGGGGAGACACGGTGGGCAACGTCGGCACGTCAGCAGCATGTCAGGCTCCGGGACCTTCAAACGCCATGGGCAGCGTGTGCTTTGTTTTCCTGTTGCTCCCCGAGCCCGTGTTGGCCATCAGGATCAGCCTGGAGTCCTGCTGACCTTATCCTGGAGGGATCGGTGTTCTTAGCTTTCTCCTTCTGGGTTATAGTCATTTTCTTAAAACTCTGCTTCAACCCCTTTTAGTGTTCTACCGCTCGCTGTGGATTGGAAGGTGGAACAGCACGTTCACAGGGAACATAAGCTCCATCATCTGAGGGTGCAGCGGACCCAGGAAAGGAACCTGCCACTCAACGTCCAATCCCTTCTCCCGGCGCTTCGGCAGAAAGATGGTTTGGGCTTAAATACCCCCAGAGCCGGGAACTCCTCGTTCCACAGCAGCTCTGCGCCCGCTGGAGACTCCCCGGTCCTTATGCTCCTACCCTCTGCGAACATGTGGCCACATCTGTGCTGCCACAGACGCCTGATGCTTGTCGCCATGGTAATGGCCGCAGGCGGGTTACAGTTCGGAGGACTTTAAAACGTTATCGAGTTTGAACCTCACAACTTCTCTGAGACGTAAGTAGGGCAGGTGTTATTCCATCTCCAGCAAAATAAAGGTTTGGAGGGAGGGCTCGGCAAGTTCAGGTGATGCTGCCCACTTTTCCTATGAAACTGCAGAGTCCGGACCCACGTCTTCTAATGCCAGGTCGGGCTGTCGGTCCTTTTCTGCCCCCCTGGCAGCGTAGAGCCGTGAGGTGGCCGTGTTACACCTGCCCGAAAAGAACAGCACCAGCAGCTCTCCCGGCCCCTCCTGCTGCTCCGTCTCCATGAGTCATCATTCGAGGTCAGCGGGAGTTTTGCCAACATACGAACAGCTTTAGTATATTACTTTAATTAGGAAACCAAAGGCATAACAGGAAAGGTATTCAGACAGCATATTTCCTAGAACTTCACAAAATCCAACCTACAGCAATAATTAGCTGGTGGCCAGCTCCGCCTCCACGCCCAGGCTAAACAGAATATTTTAGCCAGTTACGTTCCCAGATGCCAGCAGCCACTCATCTCTCACCACCTCCGGAAATTACACATAACATAGAATTAAGATAACTCCACCGGTTAGAGCTCTGCATTATATGGTGATATAATCAGCCACAGAAGCACAAAGATCATCTAACACGTGGAGGGCGTTTATGGCAGAGCTGTTATCACCCACAGGGAAGGGCAATCCTTCACAATAGAGTATAATTTGCCTTGTTTTGCATTTCTGAGTGGCTGTATTTCCTATGTCAGTGTTGACCACAGCAGACACGTGAGGGGTTAGAGCAGCCGTGGGCAAACTATGGCCCGTGTGAAATGAATAAAACTAAAAAAAAAAAAGACCATACCCTTTTATGTAATGATGCTTACTTTCAATTTATATTAGTTCACACAAACACTCCATCCATGCTTTTGTTCCGGCCTCCGGTCCAGTTTAAGAACCCATTGTGGCCCTCGAATCAAAAAGTTTGCCCACCCCTGGGTTAGAGAGAGGACACAGTTATCTTATCCGCCCGTCCCCATACACTGCCATGTCCCAGGAAGGCTTTCGCCGCCTTGCTGTGGGGATGTGGTCCTTTCTAGTGCCGGAGACTGGGATGCTGCAGGCTGAGCTGACAGGAAGTGCTCCACATGCCAGCGGAGTGGGGAGGAGGAGGGGAGCCCGTGGCCGAGTCCGGCCGTCTCATGGTGCGAGGAAAGGGCTGTGGCACCTGCGCTGGGGAAGCTGAGGAAGGCAGCCAGGCAGTGACAGCAAGCCCCCGGTCTCAGCTCAGAGCTCAGGGTCTCCTACCATGGAGCCTCCACAGCTGCTCCCGGGAAAGCCTGCCAGGCGGGGCTCCTTTCCAGGCTCTTTGTCAGAGTTTCCTACACCTAACAGATCACCTTTGACTCTCGGTACACAGGCAGGAGGTGTCGTCCCACCTTCACTAACAACGCCACGTTAATAAAACATACTTGGATCCATTCATTCAAATAAATATTGAAGCGCCCGTGTGGCCGGTGCCAGGACAGATGCAGGAACGACTCAGGTGCAGTTCCTAGTCCTCAGAGGCACCTCTGAGTTGCACCCCAGTGCATGGTCACCTCTCCTCAGCCCTCTGGGGTCACACCTGACGTGTCGTTGTGGGCATCAAACGATCGTGTGAGGCCCTCTGGGATGACAGGAGTGCCCACAGAGATTCTCCTCAAAGAGATGCCGGACACTGGCATAGCGAGTGGGCCCTGAACACTCGCCGGCTGTCCTGTGCCCGGGAGACAGCTTCACACCCACGTGCAACCGGCAGTGAGTGTCATGGTGGCTGGGAAGTACGGTGATTTATAAAACGTTCTAGGTCTGAGTGTGATCGGATGCCCTGAGGGCGTGGAAAGGTGGGTGGGGCAGAGCCATGGCCTCGGGGTTCATCTGACACAGGACTGTGACCTCGTCCAGTCCCTACTTCACTTCTCGCTGAGGCTCACTAAACATACTTTTGCTGATCTATGACATATCACTGTCTTTTCTTTTTTAAAAAAATTGTAAAGTATTACAGACTATTTTTTAAGTACAGAGATATTAGAGCAGACATCCATATCCCCAACGCACATTTTTACATATTTTACAGCCTCCTCCTACTTGCTTTATACATCTTTTAAACAAATTTCTAATTACTGTTGAGGGTTCCTTCCCCATTCCCTCTGCCTCGAAAGATATCTTGACAA
>NW_006290631.1:1082262-1090742 GCF_000327345.1 Myotis davidii | reverse complement strand
ACCATGTGTGTGAGCCATGACCAAATATACATATATATCCCTCAATACACAACATTGTTTGACTGTCCACCTTAGATAAATGTAGCATGTCCCACATAGGCCATACTTCTGTTGTTTCCCACTCGCCACTGATATTTGCCCTTGTTGATACGATACATGTAGATCTGGTTCACTCATTTCAGTATTCCACTGCATGTGTGAGTGTGTGTGTGTGTGTGTGTGTGTGTGCGCACACGTGCTTGTACATTGTTTATCCACTCTCCCATCAACGGACCTCAGCAAGTGTTCACTAACTTACTAATTCATCAAACATTACTCAGATTCTACTATGTGTGCCATACACTATGCGGGCACCAAAGACCTACAAAGAAACTATATCATTCTTGCACTCAGGCCAAAGGTACAAAGCTCCTTGTGGACACGCCACGGGTAGGGGAGGCCCGCAGACTGTGCCAGCAGTCAGCTGGGTGTTTCTGTCTAGAGCCGTGGACAGCAAACCATGGCTCGCAAGCCACATGCGGCTCTTTGGTCCCCTGAGTGTGGCTCTTCCACAAAATACCACGTGCGGGCGCGCACATACAGTGTGATTGAAACTTTGTGGCCCATGCGCAGAAGTCGGTATTTTGTAGAAGACCTGGTATTTTGTGGAAGAGCCACACTCAAGGGGCCAAAGAGCCGCATGTGGCTCTTGAACCACGGTTTGCCGAGCCTCCGTTTGCCGACCACTGGTCTAGAGCCCAGGAAGGAGCGACGACTTAGCCACGAGCCTAGAGGTCTCGTGCTTCCAGGGGGAGAGGGAGACAGCGAGAGCCTGCCAAGGGGAACTGACCAGCCCACCCACTGCAACATGAGTAATAAAAACATGGTGGGGTGTTCGCTCACAGTGACAGATAACCAAAACAGGAGGTCACTCCACCAAATCCCCAAATCAGACTGACCGCGGGGGTAGCCCTCCCCAGCAAGTCCCATAGGCAGCCCCCCGTGATGGTGCGTCTGGCCCTGCTGGCGTGTCTGACGGCTGCACAGAGTAACAGGCACGCTGACAGCTCCCATCAACATTTTGACACGTCCTCTCACACAACCCACCCTTTGTCTGGCCTCCAAGAACCAGCTCGAATCTGTATTTTAGACATTACCAGGTTTTCCTAATTGTCTGGATGATGTATTTGAGACTATTGCCATTTAAAATGTAATCATTCATGTATGTATAATTTATATCCCTTGTCTTCAAATAAAAATAAAAAATAAATACATCCCCCATCTTCCGAAAAAGATTGGTAGCAAAGCCATTCATTTTATACTTTTTCTCAGTCATCGTTTTGCATCTCTATCTTAGCTCCCCATCTGCAGGATAAAGTCCCTTGGAAGAAGATTGTATATTATACATCTTTTGTTCTTCCAGTATCTTCAGTGCAGGAGAAGGCTCACGCCAGTGCCTGACAGAGACTTGTTGGTTGAGCTCTATCGCTCCCAGCCTTGGTAACATCCTTTGGGGGAAATGTCTCTTTAAAATGTGCGTAATTCCTGGCCAGTCACCGGCAACGGTATCCTTCCAGAAGGCAAGCCAGTTTCCTTGTTAAGGATCATTTTTTAAAGTTCATCTAAAGCTCAAGTGATGGGAACCCTTCCTGCAAGAATTGGAACTGTGCAAAGCAAAGCGTCCCCGGGAGGAACTAAAAAAGGCGTCCATGGGGGACAGACTCCAGGTCTGTGGTGAGAACGAAACCATGGCCGGCTGACAGGGTGCTGTGGACTGATTGCTGTGTCCCCCCAAAAACACAGATGTTGAAACCTAAGCCCCAGTGAGATGGTGTTTGGAGCTGAGGCCTTTGGGTCTGATTAGGTCACGAGGGTGGAACCCTGCTGAATAGGGTGAGTGCCCTGAGGGCTGCAGAGAGCAGAGCTCCCTTCCTCCCCCAACGAGGACACGGACACGGTGAGAAGACAGCTGCTAAGACCCAGGTAGCAGACCTCCCCGAGGTTGAACCCGCCACAGCCCGGATCCTGGACATCCCAGCTCCACAGCCGTGACCAGTCAATGGCTGAGTTTATAAGCCACTCGGCCGATGGCAGTCGGTGGTAGCAGCCCACACGGACTAAGACGCAGGACTCCAGGAAATGACAGCTACAGGTTGTTAATGACTATCCCTCATTCATCACCACATCCCACTGGAATTCAAAAACCAGCATTTATATGCTCTACAGTCAGCATTTATTCTAAACTGGGAAATCACCCCACCCCACTACGGGTGGGTTTTCTGCTGCTGTTCCTGCTAATGCTATTGTACTCTCCCTTTTTTTTTTTTTAATCCTTGGTTTAAAAAAAAATCACGCTCAGAGGTTGAAAGTCGACCTTTGAACCAGGAGGTCACGGTTCGATTCCCAGTCAGGGCACATGCTCAGGTTGCAGACTAAATCCCCAGTGTGGGGCCTGTAGGAGGCAGCTGATTGATGTTTCTCTCTCATCATTGATGCTTGTATCTCTCTCTCCCTCCCTCTTCCTCTCTGAAATCAATAAAATATACACTTTTTTTAATCACTGAGAACATTTCAAAATATAATTTTAAAAATCAAGGCAGAGTAGCTCCCTAGCGTCTTATGCCCCAGACTCTTCCTACAACTGACCTGGCGCGCATTACAGTGCGACACAGGGGAGCGACTACCTCGAGGATCCATTGGGAGAGAGCCGCAGGGTCCCACCTCGTCCCGTCCCGCTGCAGCACTGGGCGGGGCTTCCTCATCCATGTGCAAGCGAGCTGTGTTCTGAGTTCTGAGTCTGGAACTCAGAATTCACTTTTCCATAGGAACAGCCCTGCACACGATAGGCTCCCAGGAGAGCCCACACAGCCGACAGGCCCCAAACAGGGTAAGCCTCTGTCTCTATGAGGAAGTGCCTTTCAGCACGCGTGCGCTGGGCATCTGTGCCCCTCCGCTGGGGCGGGGCGGGGGCCCTTGTGCAGACAGACCTGATGCTTTGCAGTCACCACCCCCTGGTCCCAGGAAACTGGACAGCGTCCTCGACTGTCATTCAGATGCACTGGGCTTTATGAAGGACTTGCTAAAGCTCACAGCAGCCCACCTCACGGCGGTTTTGAGCCATCGATGTGCCTTTAGGAATATAAATGCTGCACACTCCCGCCTGTTCCTGGTTGGTAGAAGTTCTCTCCTCTCGCGTTCTCTAGTGCTCTACCTGAAGTCTCCCAGGGGACTTACCCATTTTACTCACTTTCCACTTATTTGCATCCCTGCCCTTGCATCCTCAGAAACTCAGTCACCACCACTGCACACACGAAAGCTATCATTACCATTTGGGGATGGCACCTCATATTCTTAACAAACACAACTCTCACCCCTCCACCCTCACAGCCCTCCCCTGAAGCAGGTACACTCAGCCAGTGGAGGGATGTACCCCAAACTGGTAGTCCCCAAACATCAACCCAAATCCGGCTACTCTCCAGCCTTCTCTCCCTGGCTCCAGGCTGCTTCTCTCCTCACGCAGCAGGCTCTCGGGGACACGGGAAGCCATCTGTTTATCAAATGAGCCACATGCCCCCGCCACCTGACTTATTGCCATACCCTGTTTCACGCAGCTCAGTACCCCTGCCTTCTGTGTGGTGTCTGCTTGCTGCTTCCGCAGATTTAAACTGCCATTTACATACAGGTTTGTCCTGAAAATGTCCCAACCCTTTTTTAAAATATGTTTTCATTGATTTTTAGAGAGAGGAAGTGGGAGAGAGAGAGAGAGAGAGAGAGAGAAAGAGAAAGAAACATCTATGTGGGAGAGAAACATCTATTTGGGGGAGAAACTATTTGGAGGTGAGACCAAATCTGAAACCTGGGCATGTACCCTGACCAGGAATCAAACCTGGGACCTTTTGGTGCATGGATGATGCTCGACCAACTGAGCCACCCCGGCCAGGGCTGTCCTAAAGCTTTTAATACTAACACGTTAAAAGGAAAAGCGGGTAAATGGGACTAGAAGGGCAAAGGTCTGGCCAAGGGATGATGATGCACTGAGGCCGCCCTTAAAAGTATGAGAAATCAGGGACCAATATGACTGCCTAGTCAGGGCAGCCCGGTCACGCGCTGTCACAGGGATTACAGCCCAATGGTCTGGGCTATTTGAGGCTGCCTCTTCACCAGAGTCCAGCATCTGTTACGCCTCTAGGCTTCTAATTTCAGTGGCAGAGACAGAGTCCAGGAAACGAGGCAGACACATCTAAGGGCCTGAGAAACAGAGAGAAGGTCCAAATACATCACTGCCTGCCTCGAAGGGATTTCAAATGAGAGTCTCGAATGATGGAAAGACAAGATGAGAAGAGGAAAATGACAGACAAGAAAAGCATCGCAGCAGAGACAGCCCTAAGCCGAAATTCAGAAGAAACGTGCAACAGGACGCAGCGATGGCAGCGGCACTCAAAGGGCGGACTGGCTCTTGCACTAAATTAGTGATTCTCAACCTTCCAAATGCCGCGACCCTTTAATACAGTTCCTCATGTTGTGACCCCCAACCATAAAATTATTTTCGTGGCTACTTCATCACTGTAATGTTGCTACTGTTATGAATTGTCATGTAAATATCTGATATGCAGGATGTATTTTCATTGTTCGCGACCCACAGGTTGAGAACCGCTGAGAGGAGCCGAGAGAGGTTAAGCGACGAGCCCACAGCCACACGGCGTCACAGGGAAGGGAGGTGGCGGGCAGAGCTCCTGCTCGCGGGCACTGTCCTAACACAGCTCCGTGCAGCAGGGTGTGCTGGAAGCCCGTGACTTTGGCTAAGAGTCAGTTTTTAATGAAAAAGTGCCCAGTCTACGGCGGAGCTATAACAGGGTCATGAAGGTGCCGCGGTGACCAGGAGGTTCCTGGAAGAGGTCGGTCAGATGCTGAGCTCAACCATAACTTGCAGGCTTTCCGACGGGATGACATTGGATTTCCTAGAGCCACCGTCCTGAACGACTGCCAGCCACACACTGGAGCTGAGAATGGAATTAAAGGGGCGAGGAAGTGATACTGTACTAAGGAGAAACAGAACACTTAAGTAGATAGGCCAATATTCGTTAACTTACGGAGTCACCGAATAAATGTCAAGACTGTTGGGCTCCAAAAATAATCTCAAGAATTGAAAGCCTGCGCTTGACATAAAATTCAGAATCCATAAAGAAGCAACGGACAGGTTTGACAGCACTCGTTTTTTAAAAGGCTCTCCGTAAACAAATTCATAAATGAATGACAGAAGATGGGAAGAAACACTCGCAAATGTACAGAGAACGGTTTAATATCTTTTATTCCCGAAGCGCCTATACATCAGGAACAAGACACAAATGACCTGTCAATAGGCAATTCATCCCAGAGATACCCGGAGCCAACCAACAGAGAGAAAGATGCGTGGCCTCACTCAGGATTCAAGAAATGGCCCATAAGCAATGAGACACCATGTGTGAACCTACACGTTTTGCAAAATATCAAAAGACTGGTGGTACCAAGAGATGAGGACAGAGAGGCAAACTAGATGAAACCTGGGAGGGCGGCTTGACCTAGTGAGGCTGAGTCTAGGAGTCTCCTCCCAAAGCAGCGGGCCTGATGAAGACGTAAACACACGGAGACATGAGGCCTGGCCTAAATTTCCACCAGCACGGGGTGGGGTGGGGGGCAGCATGTTGTTAGTGGTCGCTAATGTGCAGTGGTAGACTAATATGGGTGATTTGGAAAGATAAGGTGTGTTATATGCAAAATGTAAGTTACAAAACATTTTAAATAGTATGATACTTGTGTGTTTTGTTTGTTTGTTTAAAGTGGACCTATGATGACAAAGGGCTAGTGTGGAAAGTTTACACCAAAACCTAACAGTTTATCTCAGAGCAGAGCAGGCGGAATGAGAAGGAAGGAGATGTGTTACATGAAAACCAGTGAGATTGTGGATGATACTTTATTGTTTTCTGTGTCTTCTCGGTTTTCTAAAATACGAGCTCTTTTGTAAACAGGAAAAAACTCAGTAAAGATACTGAAGATCTCATCATGACATATGTAGAAAACGGCAGTTCGTTCTGTCCAGGGGAAACGCAGAGACAACCCTCACTCCACACTATTCCCCATGAGGACGTTCACCGAACGAAGAAATGAGTGTATGCAGACCAGAGCCGACTTTATCGGAGACGTAACACAGCCTGCGTCCTCTGGGGTTCCTGGAAGTCTCCACCTGCACGCCTGATCACGTCACACACGATGCCGCTGGGCGTGGCACCGACTCTTTCTGTAACTACTACGCCACTGAAATCTGAAGCAAGGACCCACTGTCTGAGGCCCAGTCCCATGATAAAAACCTGCATGGCTTACACATCCCACACCGGGGGGCTCTTGAATGCAGACTTTGCAACCGAGTATCTCCCGCTGAACTGTCCCCATGTCACGGTCTGCCTGACGAAGCCATTCATCCTTTGGGGACTGACGCCTTGGCGGGGCCTGAAATTCTACCCATGAAACAGAAGCAGGAGCAATTCCCTGCACTTCCCTCTCCAGCACACCAAGGCCCTCGTTCACCCGTGGAATCGGAACTGAAGGAAGATCTTAGGAGTAGAAAGATGGAAGCCTGCTTTACCACCGTGTGTTTCTGCTTCTCCACTGGACACACAGAACCTGCTTACATAGCGAAGCCGCGTGCACTGGGCTCCAGGAGTGAGGACAGACACTGTGCCCCAGCCACACCTTTGATTCCCAGACCTACTGCTCCCCGGCCCCTCAGAGGCCCTCAGACAGACTTACGTCATTGCACTGATGAAAAGTGTGTGGTCCACGTCTAACGTACAAAATGGCTTGAACGCAACCGTAAGAGAAGTCCTTGAACCACAGCAATGTGGTCAGAGAAGCCCTATATGGCTTTTCTCAACAGTAGAACGTATTTAGACGTGGACGTTCTGGTACGTTTGGGGGAAATCATTCACCACTTCAGAGCAGCAGAAAGTAAGGATTATTTTCCAGGTGATAAGCGTGATGGATTCGTAGACACGACAGGCAAAAGGCTTTAGGTTCTGAGCAAGGTGCCACCGAAGGACACAGCCAGCGGTTAGGGAGGGAGAGTAACTCCTGGTGCCAGCCCCGGCCCTGCCAGGTCTAGAGGTGAAGCCCTGGCAGCTCACGGAGCAGCTGCAGGTGCCAAAGGCCCTGATGCCAACAGGGAAACCAGGGCAGCAGATCACAGACACTGGTGAAACCAACATTCGAGCGAAACCAAGATACAGCGGCGAAACGGGAGACGGCAGTTTGGGGCTGACAAAGAAAAGTCCGCGGCCAGGGAACTGATCCTCGGCCCCAAACAAAGGTGAACCACACCTGAGCTGCCAGAGAGGCTGGTAGTGTGAGCCAGGAAAGGGCAGGACCAACCAGCCTCCCCAGAAGTCCGGGCAGAGACCGCCTCTCAGGGTGTGCGTAAACAATCCGCTGCAGGAGAAAACCCTGACTTTCACAGTGCCTGCCTCCGGGATGCAAAGTGCTGACAGCTAACACTCTCCCTCGCGCTGGCCAATGCCTGTATTTACTCAGCGGTATTCATAGCAGTTAACGCTCCCAGATCCATGGGGGTGCTACGCTGTCAGTCGTTTACCTCACCATATATTGCTCCAATTGTTTAAGGGCCAAGGTGTCCACCGGCAATTGTTGCCTTGGCGCTAACAGTTGCCATGTTCTCTGGATTCTGATTATAACGTTCATGGACGATGTCCCTAAGATCCCCATCAAAACCAACACTAAAATGTCCGTCAACTACACCAAGCTGGTTGCTTCATGAAGAAGAGAGAGAGGAAACACAGCCCTTGCTGCACGGAGCTCGTGAGCGACAACTTGCCACGTGTGCTGCCGGAGCGCCCAGCGTGAACCATAACTGCACTTCCAAAACAGCTGAGGGTCAGGAGAGGGCACAGACGGCAAGTGCAGAAGCGTGGGGGCTGGGTCAGCTGGGAGGGGCTGCCAGAGACGGTAGGATTTATTTTAGACAGAAGCAAGAGAAAGGCCAGAGGCTGAGGGTCAGGAATGAACCAGTGCAGACAACGGTGATGTAAGGTAGACAATGCACACGGTAAGCCCTCCTGTGCAGTCAATGCAGTGACTCGACTACCTGCTCTTGGAGCACAGGTACCTCGGGGAGCAGCAGCGACTGAGGGGGTGCTCGGGGAAGAGCGCTTCACCTGAGGGAGCAGGTCAGACTGTGGAGCCTCAGGTCCGGGCGGCCTGCTGCTGTCTCCAGGAAGAAAACCCGAGGATGCCGAGGCCTCGGCTCCCTGAGGTCTCCCCCAGCACCCACCGCCTGCCCCCAGCACCCACCGCCTGCCCACAGCACACCTTCACACTCCCCCGGACGGAGCTGGAGACCAGACAGCAGTGGCCTCCATGTGAATGATCCAAGCACAACTCTACGGGCAGAGTGGTCCTCAGCACCTGCTGTGAGACTTCAAGCACAAGGTCCCTATGTAAGGAGTCAGTTATAG
>NW_006290631.1:1080441-1082085 GCF_000327345.1 Myotis davidii | reverse complement strand
ACCCAATCAGTGTGTCTCTCGCACATTGAGGTTTCTCTCTCTCTCTCTCTCTCCCTCTTCCTTCCACTCTCTCTAAAAAAATCAATGGATAAATATCCTCAGGTGAGGATTACCAAAAATAATTAAAAATAATAAATAAATAGACTAATAGATAAATAAAATTTTAAAAAGGAGTCAGTTATAACTAAGATCTATAATAGTCATTATAGTGCCTTCCATTGCTGTATGTTTGCAGGATGTTTTACAATTTCCACCAGTAGTTATTAAGGTCCTTAAATTCTCTGCAGTTTATGCTGGCAAGTTCTCTCATTAAGGTAAAACTGTCAGGTGACTAACTGAACATGAGGGCTGGAGTTTCTAAGTCTTCGCCTTTTGGGTCATTCCTTTGATCTCTAAAGGACTGCCTCTTACCAACTCATCCCCTCTTCCTGTGAGGCAATGTAAGCTTCACTAGAGTCACTTGGAGACCTTTACGTGCTGCATCTATGGGGCACCTACTGTTTGCCAGGCAGGCTCTACACATTGGGGTGCAAGGGGAGGGATAAACAAGGTCGCTGCTCTCCTGGAGCTCACACATCCTAGTAGTGAAGACAGACAAAATCAGACACACAGACGCCTGCCACACAGAAAAGCAAGGCCTGGTAAGGGGCTCAGGAACAACCCAAGTGTGGGAATCAACAATGTTATTCAGACCGAGTGACCAAGGAAGGCCGCTCCACGGCAGTGTCCACTGAGACAGGAAAGGACAGACATGAGGAACAAGGCCCGTGGACACCAAGCAGGGGAAAGCGTCATGAAGAAGACGGAAGCCCCTCAGAGAGGATCTGGGAAGGGTCTAGACCAGTGATGGCGAACCTATGACATGCGTGTCAGAGGTGACACGCGAACTCATTTTTTTGGTTGATTTTTCTTTGTTAAATGGCATTTAAATATATAAAATAAATATCAAAAATATAAATCTTTGTTTTACTATGGTTGCAAATATCAAAAAATTTCTATATGTGACACGGCACCAGAGTTAAGTTAGGGTTTTTCAAAATGCTAACACGCTGACCTCAAAAGGTTCCCCATCACTGGTCTAGACCCACTTTTACAAAACACAAGCAAAGCAACTCTATCACAGGTGCTTGAGGAGCCTCGTTAGAGAAACACTGCAATCGGATGAACACGGAGTCCCTCTGTCCATAGCAGTGAGATACTGACCCATCACGGAACGTACAGCATGAACAGAGACGTCCCCCAAGATAAAGACAAGGCTCCTACCGAGCCAGCCAGCCACTTCCAGCCACCAGCGCCACAGGCAGACAGGTGGTGGGGGCACCCGTGTTCCTCAGCTCAGAAACTCCACGGCGCCCGAACCAGCCTCGCACGACCAGCTGTGTCTTCCTTTGAGAATCCACCGGCGTGATGCTGGACATGGCCACTCCCTACGAAGACCCTTTTCTGTCCGCCCCAAGTAGGCGCAGACCCTTCTGGTTCTAAACACATACTCCCATCGTAGCAATGAACTCTCGTGGAAGGCTTCCAAACTGGCACGCAGCAGACACTCAATAACCGGTCAATGATAAATAACAGTGACTAATGACAGTGAAACGCCTACTGTCGAGACGCGTATGAACACGAACCCGTTTCTAACAGCACAAC
>NW_006290631.1:1068855-1080391 GCF_000327345.1 Myotis davidii | reverse complement strand
ACTAGGTCATTTAATTCAATAAGATATCTGCTAATGCAACACCACCATCAAACCCCAAACACACAAGCCTATCGCCGACATTAAACGTTCAAATCGCCTCATTTAATTAAGGTTCTGTGAGTGACTGCTGATGAATAATGCACTGTAGAGCCCTTTCCCATCACTAGGATTTAATGGCTGCTTCCCCGAAGAGACCGTTTCCACTGCCCCTCTCGCCCTCTGCCCTCCCCCGCCGCCCCGCCCGCGCCGCTGGATGTCAGTGGGCATTCTCTAAAGCTCCCAGCACATTCTCCAAAAAAATACCCGCTCAGCGCCTCCGTGACCGGCACTGCTTTCAGCACTGGGCGTGAACAGTGAACAAAACAGGCACACCCATTACACTGTTAATGACACCCTAACTCATGAAGGAGGGGATCTGCCTATGTAACCACAGACGGGAAGGGGCGGGGGGAGGTGTGATAGAAAAGCCTAGAAAAAAAGCGTGGCAGGGTAAGAAACGCTAAAGTTGAACTCTTACCAGGAGGAGGAGATTTGAATTTTGTCATTTATCATGATGTGAATCCTCAATCTTTATTAAACTTTACTCTGAATATAAAAACAAAACGAAAATGGTCCCCGACGGCCCGGCATCACCAGGGCTGGATGTCCAGCCAGAAGCCTGCCCTGCTCTCCCAAGAGGCCCCGGCGCCTCCCTGCAGCTGGGGCAGGTTGTGCCCTCTCGCCACCGGCTCACCAGGACCGGGAGGCAGATAACCACGCTGCACATCTGTGTAAAAATCAGGGGCAAGTGCCCATCGGAGTGAAAGCTCACGGCCGGGCCTGGGACGCGGCTCTGATACGGCTTAATGACTCAAGTCGGAGCTGCTATTTCCTTTTCTTCGTGTCTGAACAGCAAGTGCGGCCTTGTAATTACCGGGTTCAGACAGGGAGTTGCAATTCGTTTCTGCACATTAAAGGATGTGCAGCCCTAACCGGTTTGGCTCAGTGGATAGAGCGTCAGCCTGCGGACTCAAGGGTCCCAGGTTCGATTCCAGTCAAGAGCATGTACCTTGGTTGTGGGCACATCCCTGGTAGGGAGTGTGCAGGAAGCAGCTGATTGATGTTTCTCTCTCATCGATGTTTCTGGCTCTCTATCCCTCTCCCTTCCTCTCTGTAAAAAAAAAATCAATAAAATGTATTTTAAAGAATGTCCCAAAAAGCATCAACTGCCCAGAGACAGGCACTGCGCAGCCCGTGGGCTGAAGTCAGAGGTTTCCATTCTCACCTGAATAGCCTCTTTCCCAGCAGACACAATGATCTTCTTAAAACACAATCAGTGCCTCCCAACAGCCTCCCTCCCTTCCCACTCCTGTCCTGGCTTTCACTATTATCCTCCGTGGAGCAGCTCAACGACTGTTCTTATCCCCCAGGCATCTCGAATGCTATTTTGGCTTAAAGTACATGGGAGTTTAGCTTTTGTCCAAAGCTTCAAGAGCAGCTCCGCCGGTGGAAAAAGCGCTCACAATTAATTTATTTCATTGATTTCCCAGGTTAAGTCCTGAGTCCGAACAAATGGGCTCAGATTGCAAAAGATTAAACTTCCATCTCGCAGCCCCATTTGCAGCATTAAAACCTACCCACCACCTGAGCCTGACCGGTGCTCCTTCCTCCTCTCTCTATAGCACCCAGCACGCCGGGTTCTCGCTTCGCTGGGCCCGACGCCGGCTCTGTGAAGGGAGCAGGGGCCGTGGGCAAGGGCTACTGCCACCATTCTGCAGAGGAGTAACCTGCGGCACGGGTGTAAGAAGAAAGGGGTGGTGGGACTGGGCTTTCTTTTTTAAAGCCATCATGCTGGTAGTGTAATAATGAATGTATGCCACGTGAAATTTGGAGACTGTACAAAAAGTCACGTCACAGCTGGCCAATAGGAAGCCCTCTCTCCACTATGGCCTAAAGCTTCAGCTGGTGGACGGGGAGGAGGCCTGCCCACTCGCCCACGCTCCGGTCATTCCCACCAGGCCTGGCCAGCTGCCCCACGTGCCCACAGAAGGAAGGGAAAAGTGCCAACCGCCCCCTTTTATATTGTATAGACGGGCACTTGCAATCCCAGAATCCATATCCACAAGGGTATTTCCCCAAAGCCTTAGTGCTTGGCAGAGGGCATGACATGTGACTGAAAAACATGTGTTCAGTTAGAATGCATGGCAACTGCTGTCATTTAGACCAGCGGTCGCCAACGGTGGTCCGCGGACAACTGGTGGTCTGTGAGGTCCGAAAGGTTGGCAACTGCTGGTTTAGACCAAGAAATAGCCTTCTACTCGCGGCACAAAACAGAGGAAGGGGAGGTGGGAGGAGGACAAGGGAAGAGTGTTAGAGAAATTCCTCCACCATGAAGTCCATCCAGTGCAGGCTGAGGCCACAGCTCAGCACCGGGAACGGGCCTGCTCACCGGTTCACTGTCCTCCGGGACCCAGACTGCACAGGGGTCCAGTGCAGCCCCCCAACCCCCAATGAGGGCAGCAGACCTGATGCCAGGCCTCCGCGTGCCATCTCCTCCCCCTTTGACTCTGGGTGGGTTATGGGTCCTGGGGCCCAGATCCCACATTTGCAAACAGGGATCCCAGACACTGGAGTGTCGCCTCGTAGGGTGACCATGAGGATTCATTACTGTGCTGGAAGCAGTTCGCACGAAGCCTAGCACAGGGCACGTGCTTTCCGTGTGTTAGCTGGTATCCTTGCTAAATCCCGAGTGAGGCTTTGGAAGGCTGAAACCTCAAACGATCTACAGTGAAGTACCGTTGATGAAATTCCCGAACTGCCACAGACAGGTGCTTTCGGAAACTACGATAAAAATGAATCGCTAGAGAAGTCACAGCAACGTCAAACGCCTAAGTTCTAAGCACCTTCAAGCTGAACCACGGCCTCAACTCCACTCAGGTCCAAGGGGTGCAAACGATCCTCAAAGACCCCCCAGGGCAGCCCGCTTCGAGGGCAGCTGGCTTCTAGTTAAGGGGTGTCCGGGGCCTCGAGGTGGGCGGGGGGGGGAGGGTTATGTAATAAAGTTACATAACCCGTCCCCAGTTCAGACATTTGTGGAGCTGGGCAAGCGTGTTCAGTGTCAGCTGACCCCTCGAAGCCTCAGCTCACACTGACCCAGGGAACTTGGCGAAGAGCCGTGGGACCAGGCAGGGGAGCTCATCCCGCATCCCTCCACCTGAGGGTAGTGCCCCTGCCCCGGGAGCGAGCAGGCAATGGTCACGGGAGGCGGGGAGGTGCTGGGGGAGAGGGAGGCCTGGAAGACCAGCGATGCTGGCACTAAGTCAACAGGCGGAGATGGTTGGGCGCTCACTCCTCAAAGAAGCCTTCTCTTCGGAGCAGATACACGTGGTTACCCACCTGCCCCCTTCCTCACCTGGAGGCTCCTTTCGCTCTGAAGAGCGTTCTGCAAATCACAGACGGAACAGAGGGACAGTGGGAAGCCAGACACCAGGGTTCTACTCCGGCTCTACGACTAACAGGGGTTTGACCTTGGACATGTCACTTCTACTCTGAGCCTCAGGTGCCTCCAGCACAGACTAGAAAGCTGAGGTGGCCGTCAGGACCCCGCTGACTCCATGACCTGCTGGCCCGACCGGGGCTGCCCCTCAGTGTGCACTGGCCCATCATTTACACCTGACTCCGTACCTGTGCCTCTGTCCTCGGCTCCATCCCATTAGCGCCCACCGCGCCCACTGACCCTGATCCCGGGAGGGCGGGGAGTGGGGGTAGCAGCCTGAACTGCTTGCCCTCTCACTGCATCTCTGCTCCCCACACACACTGCAGGGTCCTCTCTCTCCCGCAGGCCTCTTCCCCACACCCCTCACAATACTCAGGAGCGGGCCCTAGGCTGATCTTCAAAAACGTCTGTGGAATTGCGTCTCAAGGCTAGACTCGGCCTTATGTAAGGGAGGCTGAGCGTTATGTAACCGCTTCCCTTCAAAGAGAACGTCCACTCCCCATTCATCAAATATGTATCGAGCACCTTCCGGGGCCAAGCCCTGTGCCAGGCTGTAGAGCAGCGATTTTCAACTGGGGTGCACAATAATTTTTAAACAATATTTATTAAATTGATTGGGGTGACATTGGTCAACATGAACATATAGGTTCTAGATGTGGCATTGTTACCAGATCTGTATACTGTACTGTATGCCCACCACCCAAAGTCAAATCTTCTCCTGTCACCTTATATTTTTAAAACATGCAATACCTGACGATTTAGCCAGGGGTACTGACCTCTTTTCCCTTAAATGATCGAATAAAAATAAAAATGACAACAGCTAACACAACAATAGCCCTCCGGTGTGAACAAATCAAAATTATACCTTTTTTTTTTTTTTGTCAGATCGGCAAAAAAATATTTTTTGGTGTGCCGCAGAATTTTAGTAATTAGTTCATGTGCCATGAGATGAAGAAGGTGGAAAGTCGCTGCTCTAGCAAGAGTGGTGAGGAAGCATGGGCCCTGTCCTCAGAGCTGAGGGGGCTGCTGGGGCTCAGGCCGCCACTGAGGAGGGAGTCTAAGCACTAGCCTGGCCCCATCTCTCAGAGCCACATCCTCGGACCCCTCAGGAGCCTGCTCCAACGCGTGAATGCCTGTTACCAAATCATCTGCTCTTAATGAGCGGAGGGTTTTCAGGAGCAGTGATCAGGGTTTTCTGGTGAGGAGTGTGTGTGTGTGTGAGTGAGTGTGTGTGTGTGTGAGTGTGTGTGTGAGTGTGAGTGTGTGTGTGAGTGTGAGAGTGTGTGTGTGTGTGAGTGTGTGTGTGTGAGTGAGTGTGTGTGTGAGAGTGTGTGTGTGTGTGTGTGAGTGTGAGTGTGTGAGTGTGAGTGTGTGTGTGAGTGTGAGAGTGTGTGTGTGTGTGAGTGTGTGTGTGTGAGTGAGTGTGTGTGTGAGAGTGTGTGTGTGTGTGTGTGAGTGTGAGTGTGTGAGTGTGAGTGTGTGTGTGAGTGTGAGAGTGTGTGTGTGTGTGAGTGTGTGTGTGTGAGTGAGTGTGTGTGTGAGAGTGTGTGTGTGTGTGTGTGAGTGTGAGTGTGTGAGTGTGAGTGTGTGTGTGAGTGTGAGAGTGTGTGTGTGTGTGAGTGTGTGTGTGTGTGCGTGAGTGTGTGTGTGTGTAAAAGGGTGGCACTGCCTGAGGTTGGGGGATTTTGTTTACTTTTTAAAGGTAGGGGTTAGCTGCTGCCCTTCCACTTTTGGAAACCCAGGCTTGGGATGTTTCCAGCTACAACTAGTAATAGATGACAAGAGAAAGACACAAATGATGCAGCCTCATCGCCCTGCCCACTCCTACCTGTCCCTTCCCAGCCTCCCCCTCTTGCCAGGACTCAGACATTGAACTAAAACATAGTGATGTTCCTAAGAAGTGGACTAACGTTTTCCTGGAAAATTCAAAATGGATCCAATAAACTTAAAAACATTGTAGGACGGAAAGTGTAGGAGGGAATCCTCTGCCTAATCGTGCCACACGTCCCTGTGGTCCTGAGAGGCCGCAGTTCTCAGGTGCTGGACATACAGCCATGCCCATCACTCCAGGCAGGCGTGGCGGCTTTCCTCTCTCTCAGTCCCCAGGGACACAAGGAGGGCTTCATCCCCCCAGCAGCCTCTCTCCGCTTTTCGGATGGCGTACTGCAGGAGCAGAGTGGCCTCGTCATTTATTTTCTAGTCCACAGCCATCCTCCAGGCGCACTCCAAGCAGTCTTTAGAAGTTCGCCTTCACTCAGTGATTAAAAAGAGAGCAGGGTGCTTGCTCCCCAAATCCAAGAGAGAAAAGCTCAGGCAGGAGTTAGGAAGCAGTTTTTCCAATAAAGGACACGGGCTGGCTCTCGCTGACCCAAAGTGGGATCTGCAGCAAGAGACAAGGTCAGCTCTAACGCCGAAGAACACAGACCTGGGCGCTGAGTTCACTGAGAATTACGTGCTCAGCTAACCTGGTGGGAGACAAAGGCAGGCAAGACGGCCCCCGGCCCCGGGGGCTGAGCCCTTGCTCTGGTTAGAAGGCAGCTCTCCGAGTGCGGTCCCTGGGTCCGCGGCATCACCTTCACCTGGGAGCTGGTTGGAAATGCACCGGTTCAGGCCCCACCCTAGACCAGCTGAGTCAGAAGCTCCAGGGGTGGAACTTGGGAATCTGTTTCGCAAACTTCCCACGTGACTCTGAAACACACCAAAGTCTGAGACCCACCGAGGGACAAAAACAGAGCCCATGAAGCCAACGATACAGAGCGTCAGTGTCCATGACAGCTGTTATTTTATTTTTAATATTTTTGTCTTGATCTCAGAGAGAAAATGAGAGGGAGAGAGAGAAACATTAGTGAGAGAAAAACATTGATTGGCTGCCTCCTGCACGCCCCCCTACTGGGGATTGAGCCCACAACCAACCGGGAATCCAACCATGACCTCCTGGTTTATAGGAGAACGGACGCTCAACCACTGAGCAACATCGGCTGGGCCATGGCATCCTTTGGATAGGAACATGTTTCCATACATAAGCCACGCTTACCAACCTTTTTGTCAACGACGCACCTGACTGCTATAGGCAATTAATAAGTGTTATGAAGTACATCCAGCAATTGCCATTTTGCTGTGAGGTACGCTACCATCCGTGCTGTTCTCTTTAACCATTTGTTCGCTGTAAGTGTCTATGGACGCAAGCGGCGGACCTCTTTAAATTAAATTCAAAATACTGTGGCAGTTAACTGGTTAATGATGAGCAAGCTCTGAATATTCATTTGTATTTGGTAACTCTTTTCAAAAGTGCCCTTTGCCAAGATATGATTGAATATATTCTTTGGTCCCGATTTGGGACTAAAAAAAAAGGAACTTAGGTGAAGATGATCATGACTAAGTTCCTTTATCAAAAAAGCAAGGGCAGCAGTAGGTTTCCAGAAGTACGTCTGGGAGGAAATGTCAAACTCCCATGAAAAAATTGTTCTGCGCATGAACCGTACGTTCTCGGGGTTTTTTCTTCAAGGCCCTTCCAGGAAGAGTCAACATCTCAAAGGCCTGGGACAGCACCTCCAGCCCCAGTCACACACCAGGGGAGCCTTCCACGATCTCTAACCACAGTGCAGACCCAGCAGACATCAGGACGCAATCTGAAAAATACATTGGATGATACAGCTCCACACACCATACCACTGCCCCTGCCTCCCAGGGAGTGTGGTTTTCTTCCTCCCGAGAACCACAATCTATCTATAATAATAAAAGTGTAATATGCTAATTAGGCCAGATGTCCTTCCAGGTGACCTTCCGGGCGAAGCCAGGGCTGCGAGGGAAGCCCGGGTCCTGGGTGCCAATGGGAAGCCGGTGCCGGCAGCCAGGGGAAGGAAGGCCTACTCTTGCACGAATTTCAGGCCTCCAGTAATCTATAAAATGGGAGAATGAGCAATACCTAGTGGCTCCTTACATGCTCTGAAAAGCCCAGAAGGGAACACGAGCATGAAGGACATGGGGCCATTTCTGCCTGTAGGGCCTGGCACACCCAGCAGAGCAGGAGGGAGAGGAAAGTTACACGGGGCAGATGCTCAAAGCGCTTTCCAGCTTCAGCTCGTCAATGGAAATGCTGTTTCTAAAAACATCCTTTCCTCTTTTGGACCCTCCCTGCCTCAGGCGTGAGCCCACAGAACAGGTCTCTCGGCTTATGCAAACTCCGACCGCGTGGCACGCCAGGCTCGCATCCCAGGGGCTCGCACCCGGCATCGCACAGTGACCACTCACGGCACAGAAGGAGCAGGCGTCAGTGTGGGCCGTCCCGCTCCCGCACTGGCCGGTCTCACAGGAGAAGGAAGGAAGGGAAGGGGAATGGACGCAAGCAGACGACAGCCATTCCTTACCCCAGGCTTAGGGAAAATCGCCCTTTTATTACCGCCTCAGCCTCCCACGCTCAGTGCCATCCAGGAAACATCTGTCAATAACTCCAACTTGGGAGGCTACAACCAACTTCCCTTTTTTGGGACCCTTCAATTCTCGGGCCGGTGCTCTATCCACTGAACCAACCCGGCTGGGGCAGAAGAACCACTTTAGGGCAGTTCCCGGGCTCCTCGCACGGATCCAACAGGTGTGAGGTGGGCGCTCCTTTCGGGAAGGTGCTGATTCTGCAGCTGAGGGGACGCCCTCAGCAGCTGTTCCCCACCCCGCGCGGGGCCTTGGGCAGAGTTTATATCAACGGAACACGGAGCTGAGCAGCAATTATGCTGCAGGCTTTTCAGATCGTTCAGCTTAATGTTTTTTTTAATCTTCAACAAATTCTATTTTCTCTCCTCACTCATTACACCAACGGCTGCATTCCGCGTCCCTCTGTCTGTGGGTTCAGACTGCTGTCACTGCAGACAGAGTAATCTCACGGCTGGAGAAGTTCCTGCTCAGTGGCTGCCCGGCTCCCGTGGCAGGTCGGCGAGAAACTCAGGCGGGAAGGACGCTCCTCACTCTGAAGCTGAGAAAGACTCGCACACGCAGTGGCTTCACCAAGTTCCAGTCAGTAAGTGGGAAGAATTTGTTCTCTTGACCGTCAGCTAAAGTCTTTATATGTGTCTCCCATCCCCCGCCCCCCTCCTCCCAAGGGAGGGTGTATTAAAGGGAAACAAGCCCAGCCAGCATGGCTCAGTGGTTGAACGTTGACCCATGAACCAGAAGGGCCCAGTTCGATTCCCGGTCAGAGCACAGGCCCGGGTCGCAGGCTCCACCTCTAGTGTGGGGCGTGCAGGAGGCAGCTGATCAATGATGCTCTCTTATCATTGATGTTTCTATCTCTCTCTCCCTCTCCCTTCCTCTCTGAAGTCAATAAAAATATATTAAAAAATGAATAAAAATAAACAAATAACGGGAAACAAACCCACCAAGATAAACCAACCCAAGTTGTGAAGTCAGGCCAATCACTGAGTCTCCCTCTGAGCTTTGTCAAGTACTTCTCCCACAGCTTCTTGGAAAATTCTAAAAGAAAATAGGATTAGGTAGAGAGGAGTGTGCCAACGAAGGAAAAATGTCGTCTGCTTTGGGTCCTCCTAATGGCACAAACATTTCACATGAGCTAGTTAACTCCCTGCCTCAGAGTGGCCTATAGCGGGGAGCTGGGAGGTGCAGCCTCCTGCTCATGGCTCCCGAGCTGAGAGCTGGGTTTGCCAAGAACCTGATTTTCAACATACTTAGCTTCTAGCCCGTGGGCATTCAGACAGGTATTAAACAAGAAACCACTGCCAGCTCCACAGACGGAGTATTATTATGTGCACACGTTTGCTAAGTTTCTTAACCATCTCAGCAATCCTCTTCAACTTCTGCGGTCTAGAGGCAAGGTCACGGAGCACTGCCTTTCATTTTAATTTCTTTGGGGGACACCGCACCAAGTCTGAAACTGGTCAGCTTCCCGACCTTCACCGCCAGCCTTCTTCCTCTGCAGGGAACGCCGAGTTTAAATGCGGAAGAGGCTTGAGTGGGTTTGCAGGGTAAATCCGCTTGGGACAGGCCTCCTACAGAGCCCATGCCCCTGTGGGCACAGGCCCTCCAACCCAGAAACCCTCCACCCTCCACCAGGAAGCAAGATCGTGTCTAGGTTTCTAGCGTCTGTTTCCTGAGACCCACCCCAGGTTCACTGACGGTGTGACATGGAAGAAGTTGGGGTGGCATGAGGGAGACACCTCCCTTCTCAGGGCAGCCCTGACCTGCTACTGGGACCCACAGAACCCTGAATGCGGTCCCCATGGGTCATCCCAGGAGGCACTCCTGGAAAGTGGAGCTGTCCCAGCTGCCAAAGCACTGCTCTGCCGCCTGACTGGGAAGACGATCGGGTGCCAGGGCGAGGGGCTGAGGCTGCTGGGGGGAGTCCGCCCTGCTAGTTCACTCCTCGAGGCTGGTCCACCTTCAGAAGAGTAACCGAGGAGCCCTGCGGCTTCCTGGTCGCTGGTGACGAAGAGAACTCACCCATGGGGTGTTTAAAAGCCTAGGAAGCCCTAGCGGGTTTAGCTCAGAGCGTCCGCCTGCGGGCTGAAGGGTCAGGGTTCGAGTCTGGTGAAGGGCACAGACCTCGGTTGCAGGTTCAATCCGGGTGTCGCTCAGGGAGCGTGCAGGAGGCAACCAGTCCGTGTGTCTCTCCCTCTCCGTCTCTCTAAAATATCAATGGAAAAATACCCTCAAGGGAGGATTAACAAGAAAATAAATAAATAAAAATAAAACATGTTTAAAAATAAATAAATGAAAGCCTATGAACCAGGAGGTCACCGTTCAATTCCCCGTCAGGGCACATGCCCGGGTTGCAGACTTGATCCCTGGGGCTTCTCTCTCTCTCTCTCTCTCCTTCTCCCTTCCTCTCTGAAATCAATAAAAATATATTTTTAAAAACTAAAAAGCCTTCACATATTCCAGGAGCTTGTAGGCCAGATTCAGTAACTGAGGGTCTCTTCTGCCCACCCCCAGCCTCCCTGCTGCCCAGGCCCGGCCAGGCTACAGCTTCCGGGCGCGCTTGCTGCCAGTCCTGTCCTAAGGGCCCCTGCAGACACCACTCCCCAGGCTCATCCCTCCGCAAAGCTGTCTGTCCTGAGAGTTCCCTTTCCCTCCCTCCGAGAGCTCCCTGAAGCCTCCTCTGCACTCCCCAGCAGCACTGTGAGCCCCCGCTGCACCCCTAGTGGACCCATGGGGTCTTTATTTTACAGCCTGCACATCGCCCCCCTTCTAAGAGTTATAAGCATCTTACCGCCCCAGTTCTTTCCTCACCCCCATGTCAATTAGCAAAGTGGCTTAAACACTGTTAGAATCCATGACCTAAGATACCTCTACCCAGTTCGAGGGCAGGTCAGAGGGAAACATCCCACCCTAACTGGGCTCCTCAGTAAGACAATTGAGCTATAGCATCAACGGCCTGTTTAAGTAAATGTCCTGTTTAAGTGTTGGTGTATTCCTGCTAGACAAACTTAAAAAGTAAAAATCCGATTTACCTGAGAGAACAAAGGGCTATTTATGTCCAAGAGGACTCCCCGGAGAGCTGTTTTTTAAAACATCACCTGCCCATGCACTTAAAATAACCTTCAGTCTGATAAGTTTTCAGGTTCTGGACATTGTCACATGTAGAGGTGGTCACTGTACTTGTGCAGGTAGCAGATAAGTGGTGTGTGTGCGTGTGTGTGTGTGTGTGTGTGTGTGTGTGTGTGTGTGGAGGGAGAGAGAGAGAGAGAGAGAGGAGGGAGGTTAGTCGGTTGGTTGCATCCTGATGGGAGACCTCTTGCCCCTTTAAGAGGAGACTCTCGCACGCCCTATGACTTCATCAATAGCTCGGGGAGCAGTTCAAAAAATAAAATATGTTTTAAAGTAAGTAATGGCCTAACAGCCCACAGAAAAGGCTGCCCACCAGAGCCTGAGAAGCTGAGGTCGTTGAACACGTCCTAACCCCTCCCTTCACCCCTCTGGCCTCAGTTTCCCTGCCCACGAAGTGGAGAACTACCGTGCCGTTCCCTCAGGGAAGGCCTGCGAGGATGAAATGTGAGCCGGGCAAGGACACTTCAGCATGAAGAGCCCCGGGCGGAGCAGGCACCCGGGAAACCG
>NW_006290631.1:1060969-1068839 GCF_000327345.1 Myotis davidii | reverse complement strand
AACCCGCCTTGGCGTGCCGTCCCCCAGGCCCGTGTCAGCCGGCAGCCCTGGGAGAGCGGCTTCCTATGGACACAACCCCCGAGGAGCCCTCCGTGGAGCACACGTGGGCCCTGACTCGTCACCGGAAACAGCCTGCTGATCTCGGCGGGACCTCAGCTCGCACCTGCCTCCACCCTAACGGGCTCGGCTGTGGGCAGGAGCCGGGCTGCTCGGGGAAGTCTTAGGACGCGCCAGGTCGCGCCCCAGCAGTGAGGCAGATGGATGGGTGGCTTGGAGGTGCAGCCAGAGCAAGAGGGCGAGGACCTCGAGGAAAACAGTTCCTGCCACTGGTGCTGCGAACCCCCTGGTTACAAACCCATGGGCTGGGGCACACTCGCCGCGAGCCCGGGGCACCCCCACCCCTCCAGGAACGATCGTGTCGTTCTGTCCTGCAGACCACTGCCTGGAAGACCACAGACACCTTTCGCCGGGACAGGAAGGGAGACGGGAGATGTCAAACTCCAATAAAGCAGAAAACTCGAAAAACTCGAGTCACGATTGTCCATTCAACTTCAGGGAACGCAGCCCCCTGAGGCGCGAGCAGGCTCACCGTGGAGATGGGATCACAGCAGCTACACTGAGAGCTTACGGTGCCCAGGCCCTGCTTCCTGGGGCCTTTCCCACGCTGGCTCCTTTCATGCTCACAGCCCTGGGAGATCGTATTTCACAGCCAGGAAACTGAAGCATGAAGTGGTGACTTCAGATGCCCAGGGTCACTAGCAAGTAAGCTGGGATTCGAACCCGGGCAGGAGTCTGGCTCCCAAATCTGTGTCCTTGAGAGCAGCGGTCGCCAACCGGTGGTCCGTGAGGTCGGGAAGGTTGGCGATGCTGCTGTAGAGAGTGCCGAGTGCGGCATAAACTCTCTGCAGGTAACGGGGCCACACATGCAGGGGCTTCTGCCCAACAAGAAAGGTCGGAGGAGCGGCTTCCTTTTGTCTGTCTTTCCTGAACTTCCCAACGTGCATGTGCTACGCTTCCTGCAGCACAAAAACCAAACCCGCTGATTCGTTTTCAGTGGCTCCCCACCCTCCGTCAGACCCCCCAGGCGGCCGCCAGGAGACAGAGCAGCACAGCTGAACCCTCAGCCACCTGCACACAGAACCAGCTCAACTAGCTCGTCACCAACCGGACCGTCCCTGCAGCCCCAGCGACTCGGGGAGCCAGGCAGGCTGCACAGAGACTGGGCTGGGAGTGGCTGTCAGCTTCCTGGTGATCCACCTAGGAAATGCTGGTTAATGCTGGGAGTACAGTTAAAACTACATCAGCCCCATCTAAAACGAAAGCAAAAACCCTCCTGGGACTTTTTCCAAGAACTTACTCAAAATGCAAAAGGCTTCGCTGGTTAACGATTAGCCGGCAGAAGGAACTGGGATTTCTCATGAGGACTTTTTGGAAAACTCCCCAGCTGCCCCGCAGATGGATGGATGACAGTCAACAGAGAGGGCTTGTGCCTGAGAACACCCTCCCAGTTTCGAGGGAGAGTCTGGGCTAGCTCCATCGCCTCTGGAAGGTACGCTGATAAGTGCACATACTCGGTTCATTTTTGGGGGGAGGGGGCCACAGAAGGTCCTACTGGGCACTGGGAAGGCTCCTTCAAAGGAAACAAGAAGAATGAGCACCAGCCGTGACCAACTAGCGGGCGCTGACAGAAATCAGGAAGCAAAAGGCAGCCTCCGTGGTTACATGTTAATCAGGACGCCGTGGAGGGCTTCTCTGTCCCGGGGAAGCACACAGGCTGTCATCTCTCCCACCCACTGGGAAAGGGCTCTGGGAGCCAGTGGAGGGGTGGCACCGAGGAGCCAACAAGGCCCTCTGTATAGGGTGCCACCAGTCCTTCCCCGCACATATCCCATCTGCCCTCCCCTGAGCTCTAGCACCCTGGGGCTCCAGCACCCTAAGAGGGCTCCTCGGCCCCAGTCCATCTACTTCCAGTGCACTCTGCAGCCCTCCCTCTCGGGGGCCTTTGAACTCTAGACGTCATGTATCCCAAGCTGAGCAGGTACACAGGCAGGAGGAACGCCGGCCTGGCCCTAGGCCCACCGTGTCCCAGCTGGAGAGTGTGGGGCACACCTCTCCCTCCACCTCAAATTCTCCCAGCGATTGGACAAGGACCAGGTTCTTATGCTCAGGACACGGCTTTCTGTGAGAACCGAACGAGAGGAGTGTGTCATGGCTCTTTAAAAACATCAAAGCCCCATGCTGGCCAATGTCAGTCATTGCTGCGTTGAGTCATAGAATAGCATGCATCCGGAGTCCTCGTGTTAAAACCACTTAATACGTAAGGAGGACTTAATCGTTAACCAGCAAAGCCTTTTGCATTTTGAATAAGTTCTTGGAAAAAGTCCCAGGAGGGTTTTTGCTTTTGTTTTAGATGGGGCTGATGTCGTTTTAACTGTACTCCCAGCATTAACCAGCATTTCCTAATCGGGTCACGAGGTAGCTGACAGCCGATCCCAGCCCAGTCTCTCCACAGCCTCTGAAGGAGAACTTAGTCCGTCACGCTGAGTGGAATCCAGTTCTCTCGTTAATGAGCAGAGAAGGAATAAAACGAACCTGTTGAGGGCCAACCCTTACAGGGGTTATAAGGAGCTTAGGCACCGCCCCTGTAAGAGGACACCCCACACAGGCGCTGCCTTCACCAGCAGGCTCTGGGTGACGTCTGCAAATGCGACTGCAACCTCGAACATTCCGGGCAGAGAACTGAGCCTGTGCCGCTCTGGGTACCAGGCTTGCTAGGAGTGTGTTGTCACCAATGCCACGGATCAAAGGCAAAACCCTGGCCTTGCCTGGGACACACAGGAAGAAGACAGAACAAGCACCCAATGTTGTATTTCTATAAAATGCGAACTTGAAATTAGAAGAAATAAAACATTGCTTTTTAATGATCCCCAATAAGGTACAATTATTCCCCTAAATCATTATTTCATGAAGGTATGGTCAACCTAATTATATATTGATATGTCCTTGTTTTCCCTCCTCTGTCTTTGTTTCCACCACAAAGTCCTACTGAGAAAACCTGATTTCCTAAGGGTGACTCTGTTCTAAAGACTCAAGAAGTCCCTGGCCGATCTGGCTCCATGGATAGAGCGCCAGCCTGTGGACTGAAGGGTCCCGGGTTTGATTCCAGTCAAGGGCATGTACCTCAGTTGCAGGCTCCGGCCCTGGTCGGGGGCAAGCAGGAGGCAACCAATCGATGTGTTTCCCTCAATCAGTGTTTCTCTCTGTCTCTTCCTCTCCCTTCCACTCTCCCTAAAAAATCAATGGGAACATATCCTCGGGTGAGGATTAAAAAATAAAGCCAAAGTCAGAGTCAAGAGAAAAGTAACAGGTGTAGGTCCCCGGCCCACCTGCCACCCCTCTAAAGGCCCACCAGGTTAGCCTCCCTTCTGACACTGGCCCCAAGCATTTCAATACAGGGCATTTAGCGCGACCTTCGCACTTCCTGGAGCTAATTAGCATCATGCTTGTTACTATGCTTTGATAGCAAGGTGAGCGGAGTGGTGCTTTAAACACATTTGGAGCTCAAGAAGTATGGGGCAGACAGGCAATTTGGAAGCATTTAGCTGGATACCGAGATTAGTGCAAAAGCCTATTTGTCACCGTGACAGGAGGTGATAATGTGACATTTCACAAGTTTCAAAACAGCAGGGGAAACCACCTCCCCTCTATTATTTGCAGCATTGCTGGGCTTCCCACTCCAAATACCCTCTCCTCGTGAACTATGAGTCACTCTAATTACTCCGCGGCCAAGACCGGGCCAACCACGGTCCGCAATCAGATCCGTGCCCGAGCCTTTTGTGACGAGAGCATTTCCAGCTCCTGTGCCTGCAGGGTTCCCCACCAGCACCATTTTCCCAACAAATAATAATTTGCAGAATTCTTTATTGAAAGGGGCTCCTGCTTCGACAGTGGGCACTGGCAAACACATTTCCTGACTTCTCCCCTCCCCAACATGCCAATACTTTAAGAACTGAGTACTTCTCACTAAATCAAGGACAGAAAATTATCCTTGGACACCACCACGTTCTCTCTGCTTCGAAGCAGCGTCGCTGTGGTGCTTTGAGGGGTTCCCAGAAATTTAAGGACAGTGACCCTCAGAATGCACTTGGCAGGGCAGAGTGTGGTGTTTCTGTATCAGGGGCTCAAATCCTGCTTCTGCTGCTGCCTCGCTGTGTGATCTTATCAAAGTTACTAACCCTCTCTGGCCACAGTTTTCTCTGATGTAAAACAGAGATCATAGAAACACCCCTCCTTCCACGGTTGTAAGGACTGAATATGAGATTACTCTGTGTCAGGTACAGTTCAGTGTTAATTAACAACAGTAACTCTTTCTAGGACTAACGAGCCTGACCAATAGCAGGAAAGGCTGGGGAAGAAAATGCGCATTAAGTGCTCGTTTCCCTGTGGCCAGTAACATGCTTATCTCTGCCAAGCTCCCCACCCCTCTTCTCTACCATCTCTCTTCTTGAAACTAGGCTGCCTGCTCAGAATTTGTCCACTAACAGATGACGGTGGTTGTCACCGAGCAAATGGCAAGGACAAACAGGCATTGGCTTAAGCTCCCATGTTTACAAACCGTTAAGGAGGGATGTGAAACTCAAGAACTTTAAGTCCCTCAACTGAAACGTAAAAGGCAAGGCAATCTATACAGAAACACCTCCGGTCCCTTAAAATCCTTCCCATTTCTTGCCTCCACCTCTTCCTCATAGCACCTGGGTACACACATCCACTTAGAACGCATTCCCCTCCTCCCACTGAGGTAGGTTACGACGTTTAAAGACATCTGAAGTTGCATTTTTCATTCAAGGAGCCCCCTCTCTACTATCTGACAGACAGGTATTTAGATTTCTAAAAAGGCGAAGGATGAAATTATGAAATGTAAAAGTCTTAACGCTCTATCCACTGAGCCAAACCAGTTAGGCCCCCCTTTTCCTCTTTAAATTCAAATGCCAACCTAGAAAGTGCAGAGCACAAGTGTTTATTCCTCATGACCAAGTTTCCAGCAAAATCCTGCCCTCATATGTTCGCATCACAGTCCTGAAACCATCTCCTAATTCTTATTCCCTCTGCTCCCTGGAGAGCTCCACATGGCCACATTTCCCACCAGTTTCTCTAGTCCCTTCAAGGCAGCCTGCTGAGATTTGAAGGCAGCTAGTGGATAGGTGGGTCCAGAAGACGACCTACAACGAAAAGGACCTGCTTGCTCAGAGACGTCAATTATGTATTGACGAGAATGGAGACACCAACAAACTGAGAGTTGACCGTATCTGTCTTTGCCAGAGTGGAAAATCCCCTTTAAAGCTTCCTTCACTCCCACGGGGACACCTTTCTCTGCACAGCCCGGAACCCAGCAGGCAGAGGGATTCCAGGCCACCCAAAGCCACCTGCCTGCGTTTGAGTTAAAAACTCAATTGGAATTGATCATTCCCAGAGAGTAGGTGTATTGAATTGCTGAGTTGGACAATTTTCTGTTTACTCCTTAAACATGGTGGGCGTGTTCCAAATAGTTGACATTCCTTGCACGCTATCAGTCTCACTACCGTAAAAGTGGGCTTTTAGGGGGGATGTTTTCTCACTAATTGATAGAGACCCGCTGTGCACGGTTATTTTCTGATAAGCCCTGAGGATGTCTCTCCAAGACCAGCCTATGTTGCCGAATCCAAGATCTGACGGTTTCCTTCCTGTACGAGCAAACACATCAGCAAGGAGGAGCGAGTCTCCGTCATTCTTTCATTCATGTCCCCTTAAAAGCACTTCCACACGAACCACCATAAGCCAGGCAGAAAGAGTCATCAAACCAGACAGAAGCCCTAGCCTCCTCCTTTCTTCTCCTCGATTGGAAAGGTGACCGTAGCGCCCAGGCGACGCTCCAGGCCACGATGAGAGAGCTCCTGAGGAGGCTCACTGCGTTAGGCGAGACTACTGTTCTAGCAGAGGCGGGGACTCTGCCACAGAGCCATCGTCCTCACCGCCAGTAGCTTTAGGAGTCACTGAAAAGAGCATGTCAGAGACCAAGGTGGGTTCCTGCAAGGGAAGTTCTGAAGGGAGAGCCCTGCCCAAGGTCCGCGATGTTCCTCACGTGCCTTTTTAGAAATTTAAATACTTCCTATCGGATATTGAAGAGGAGATTCCTTTCATGAAAAATGAAACTTCACAGGCCAAGATGACTTCTGAGATCCTGTCCAAGACTAACACTCAGTGATGACTGAAAAGCATTGTCCTAGCCCAGCCGGCCTGGCTCAGCGATTGAGCGTCACCCTATGAACCAGGGGGTCACGGTTCAATTCTCAGTCAGGGCACATGCCGGGGTTATGGGCTCCACCCCCGGTAGGGGCATGCAGGGGACAGCCAATCAATGATTCTCTCTCATCATTGATGTTTCTCTCTCTCCCTCTCCCTTCCTCTCTGAAATCAATAAAAATATATTTAAAAAGAAAAAAAGCACCGTCCTTCCTTCGCACCCCACGCCAGGCCTGCCCCGCTGCACACAGAGGGGTGCCGGGCGGCAGCGGGCCAGGGGCCCTGGGAGCTGGAGGGGGCAGTGTCAGGAGCACCAGCTGCTGGGAGCACAGCCCGCAGAACCGTTACCCACAATGGACAGAGTGCTCAGCCCCAGCAAATCCCCTGACACCACAGCATTTAGGCACATGTCCCAAGTTCCACATACTTTTTAAGTAACTGCGGTCTTTTTCTATTTCCTACTTCCTACGGCCACACAAGCGCACCCCGTTGGGGGATTACAGCATCTCCCTCCGACCCTGCCCGGGAATAACGTTTCAGGCGTGTTTCAGGCAGTGGGGGGGGGAGCAGCATCCCTTGGGCACTGCTCAGACAGGCTGACGGAAAGAATGGAGAACAAGGACGAGAAGTGGAGAGAAAGACTCGCAGTTCAAACGCGGAACCTCAGAAACACGGCCCAGAGGCCAAGGCAGGTCAGACTGGAGACACTGCCGGGGAATGGACAGCGAGTGCCTGCTCCTCGGGACCAAGAGCCGGGAGGAGCTGCGCGAGGAACACGAGTCCCTACCCCCCAAACCCCACCCCTGCTGCCCGCTGGGTCGCACCCCAGCTTTGGGAACCTGGGTTTCCAGAACATGGGGGACAGACTGGTTTCCCCTCAGTCGGGGCTGGGTCACGTGTACGGCGTAGCCATCTGAGAGTATAGCCCAGAACAGCGGTCCTCGCCTCTGGTCCTTACCAGATTCACCTGGAGAACGTGGTCGGCACGCAAGGCCAGGCCCCGTCCTGCCCCACGAAGCCTAGCCCCCAGGGGAGCCTGTAGACAGCTGGGTTGAGAGCCCTGCCACACAGCCATAAAAAAGAAACTCTTAAACCACCAAAGGGAACTGCGTTCAAAATCAGGTGCTAAGGAGAAGGAGCAATGGATGCACCCCATTAACGGAACAGATAAAAATCACTTCGATCGATGCAAGCCAGCTTTTGGCAAAATGTGCCGTTTCAGGGCCAGGAAGCATGATGCCAGCACAGGGGGGCGGGGTTCTGCTGGAAACCTGGTCACGAGGAACAAAGACTGGTTCTCTGCATCTTCCAGGTCGGCATGTGAATTTAAAGAGGGGAGGGGGGAGGGTACTATTGTCTAAGAGGAAAATATATTTTATGTCCTTCCTGAAATCAATTTAAAAAGCAAAAGAAGTGACTGGGGATAAATAAAAGTAGCAGGGGGTTCAGGCTCTCTGGCACACAGCACCGTTAGCGGTAGCCCAGGGTCTTCCTCATCCACGCCGGGGCTGCTGCGTGGGCTCCGGCAGTCCAGGCGGAGATGGGCCGGCCTCCTGTAAGGGAACAGCGCCCTGACGCCGCTCAAGAGGCC
>NW_006290631.1:1044829-1060852 GCF_000327345.1 Myotis davidii | reverse complement strand
TGAAATTTGCCTCCAAAGCCAACACTAAACTCTTTGCTAGAGAGACTATTCCTCAATCATCTTACTTATCTCCCTTGATGCCTAGAGTCAATGTATGCCTCCAGCAAGTGACTCAGAGATCTCCCTTCCCCTGAGATAAAACTGTCACTGGGAAAACCCTGAGCTTGGAATTAGGTTCCCAGCCGCTGTTATAAAGGCTGCTTTGAATTGCTCTGCCCGGGTGTAAGACAGACTTCCCTCTATAATGACAATGCCCTCCCCCTTTGCCTCTTTTTAAAAAATATGTTTATTGATTTCAGAGAGAGGAAGGGGGAAGAGAGAGAGAGAAACATCAATGAGGAGAGAATCATTGATCGGCTACCTCCTGCACACCCCCTACTGGGGATCAAGCCTACAACCCGGGGAACCTGGGATCCTTCAGTCCACAGGCCGATGCTCTATCCACTGAGCCAAACCAGTTAGGCCCCCCTTTTCAGTGGATAGGTGGGTCCAGAAGACGACCTACAACGAAAAGGACCTGCTTGCTCAGAGACGTCAATTATGTATTGACGAGAATGGAGACACCAACAAACTGAGAGTTGACCGTATCTGTCTTTGCCAGAGTCGAAAATCCCCTTTAAAGCTTCCTTCACTCCCACGGGGACACCTTTCTCTGCACAGCCCGGAACCCAGCAGGCAGAGGGATTCCAGGCCACCCAAAGCCACCTGCCTGCGTTTGAGTTAAAAACTCAATTGGAATTGATCATTCCCAGAGAGTAGGTGTATTGAATTGCTGAGTTGGACAATTTTCTGTTTACTCCTTAAACATGGTGGGCGTGTTCCAAATAGTTGACATTCCTTGCACGCTATCAGTCTCACTACCGTAAAAGTGGGCTTTTAAATGTCTCCAGCCTGCCCGACTGCTAGCAACTATGACGGCATCATTCGGATTCCTTGTCCACGGACTGGGGAGGACATCCCCACATGCTAGGAACGTAGGCGCGTGTTTGTAAGTGGCTAACGGTTTTAGAGGACGCTGGAACTTACAAAGTGCCCTTCATGTCATCTCTCCTCACAAAACCCCACGAGGTGGATAATGTTCATCGTGGCCCCGTTTGACAGGAGGGGAGTCAAGAGGTGACTGGACTTGCCCAGGGTCACACAGCTGAACGCAGAAGATCCTCGGAGCTCACGGTGGAAATTAATTTTCCGTGGCACCACGCAGCCTCTCATGATCATGGCCTTCCAAGACCAGCCAAGGCAGGGCTTCACGCAGGATGAAACGGACACCTCGGGGATGTCCCCAGGTCACACAGCATGTCTGTGAAGCCTTCCTATGTATGCTCTTGCCACTTAACTAGACTGGCCATTTCCACCGGAACACCCCCGTTTGGGGGCTAAGAAAGTTTCACACACATATTCCTATCTACCTGCCTTCAGACTCCAAAAGGACTGCATCCACTGGTTTATATGGGGAGCGGGGGGAAGGAGGTGGTATCTTTGCAAATTAGCAAGAAAGAATCAAATGAGGTTGTGAATGTCATAGGACCGAGTGAGACCGAGCGTACTGACAAACAGAAAGCCGCCGTGCTGACGTCCCCTTACGCAGAAGGCCCTGACCCACTCTTCACTACCTGCCCCATGTAAATCTCTCCAAGGCTGAGCTCCAAGCTGACTTCCAAAAGGTCAGTGGGTGTACATGTGTGTGCACATGTGTGTGCACTTGTGTGTGCACGTGTGTGTGTGGTGCAGTTCTGAGTGCAACCAGAGCAGGTGGGGCACAGGATGGAAAGAACACAGGCCTTGGCACCTCACACATCTGGGTTCAAATCCCAATGATGCCACTTAGTTGCTCTTTGGGAAATACCCTCTTGTTTCAAATCTCTCGACAGCCACTTGTAAAATGCTGTTTACCCTAGGGGCTCCGTATGTTGGAATGAGCTAATTCAGGGAAAATGAGGTTCAAGCAGTTGCAAGGACGGTGGGTGGCCGTAGGGCAGTTTATTTACCAACCAAAAGGTTTTGCAGGTGGACATACCCCTGACACACCCCCTATAACCCAAGGGGCGAGTCCCCACTCCATTTAGGTTTTCAACAAACATGATCTCACAGCCTCTGGCTGCCTGCCCTGAGCACGCCCTGGAGACCCAAAGGTCACTACAACAACCTGTGGGCAGAGGCCCTGTCAGCTAGCAATCCCACCAGCCAGGGGCACAGGCAGGGTCCTGCGCTGCCGAGCTCCGCGGGGCCTCAGTTTTCTCAGCTGGACATGAGAAAATTAGACGGCTAATCTCCACGGTCTATGGTAGCTCTGTCAATTAGTCTATTAACAGACCGCCTCTGGAGACCCATTAAAAATATAAATGTGTATTTCTAAATGTAACTTCGTAATGCGTTAAGTGTTAAAAGGAACATTTTCCATAATGAATCTAAATGAGTGTCACTTCAATGCCCAGAATACAGAAATGTCGGTATTCAGCCATCTTTCCCACCCAGGAAACAGATTATTTATGACAAAAAGTTATGAAGGGGACATAGGAAGTACGCCCAGTGGGGAGGGGGCAGGAAAAGGGAGCCACGCTGCTTGAAGCAGGAACAGAGATGGGAGCTGGCAGCGGGCAATTGAGGAGACGACAAAATTCAAAGGCCCAAGAACAGAGGACTCAGTTCTCTGGCTCCACTTAGAACGGGGATAGAAGGCCCAGCCCACCTCATCAGACCCGATGAAGGAATCTCACAGCTGCCGCATGGCAATGTTGGAGTGTTGTTGTTTTGTTGTTGTTTCTGTTTGTTTGTTTTGTTTTGGGTGACTTCTAAGTCATCCGGAAAAGAGAGTGAAAGTGTGCTCAGTAGCCTCTATTTGGTATCTCATGCTGTATCATTTCCAACTTTACTTTTGTTCCAACAACTAAGAAATTCTAAATAAATCCTTATGCAAAAGTCCTGGCTCTTGACACCTGGCATTCTCAGAAATGGCGCTCTTCGTGGTCATAAGCTAGGCACAATCGAGGCACAGGCTGTCAAGGGGAAGGTGCAGGGGGGTGAAGGGAGCTCCTGAAAGAACGGTGGTACCAGCATTCCCACAGCCCACGCTGCTGGCAGGCCACCCTGCAGGCACCATGAGGGCCTGGAGTTCAGGGCGGATCCATGCAGGTCCCATCATGCACCTGTCCTCGCTCTTCCCTGAGGAGGTGCCGCCCAGCAGGTGCACAGCCAGCAGCAGGGAGCTCAGCATGACAGATGTGGCCCTCTACCCCACCACTCAGCGCCCCCCCTTCCCCCCTCCCCCCCGCAGCCTGACCCTCGCTCCAGAGCTCCTTAAACTACTTACATTTAAAAATCAACAAAAATTATACACATTTAATAAAAACCAACCTAACAAATGTATTAGACAAATGCCACAGCTGATGGGAGAAGCCTTCAGCTTCTCATCAGAAAAGCATAATTTACAAAGGTCCGTTTTTTTAAAGCTATAATAACCACCCAGGGGAGGAAAAGGCTTAAAATACTCCTTGGATGAACTACTAAGAAAGCAGCATGAGCAGACTATTGGATGTAAACGCTTACCCTTGTATCTGCTCTGTGACATTCACATCACTCTTTAAAACTCACTATAATCAGAAGAGACCCCAAAAGTCCTTGTTTGGTTCCAGACATCACATCTAAGATGACATCACGCTGCCTGCTCTAGGCCATCTTCGCTGGTTAGTTAGCACGTTGGGACAATGGGTGACTTTTTGCTTTTGCTATTTGCAAAATGCACGAGGAAAGCATCACCCTATTGTCTTTTTAAAGCTAAAAATTAGCAGCTCTTCCCAAACAGGCTAAGTGGGTGAGTAGAGCAGAAAACCGAAGCGATGCCAGTGCACACAGGGCGAACGGACAGGGGGAGGCCTCGGGTGATGGGGCAGTTGGACAAGATGGAGAGAAGCTGTTTCCCATATGGGGCTGGCGGCTCCGCCGTCAGAAGAACCACACCCAGTGAAATACCCTCTCCTCCCTCCTGTCATCTACAATCAGAGCAGCAGGCAGCCTCCAAAGGAATAGAAGCCAATTCTTTCCATTCAGCAGAGAAGTAAAAATAGGATCGAATGAGCTCCTGGAGAATCATGGAGGGCGTGGAGCTCAGAACTGGGGCCAAATGTCCAGTTGGAGGCACAGCCCACATAATCTCCCTCACCGCTAAACCGTCTGCTGGGCAGGAGTCCTCGGCTCAATGGTTCACTAGGAGGACTGACTGAGAGCTGTTACCCTCACTGTTATGGTTTATTACACGGACAGGGTGCAGGCAGAATCAGCAAAGCCACAGGCATGTGAGCAGAGTTCAGAGAAGTGCCAGCTGCGGCCGATTCCTGGCATCCGTGCGAGATAACACACGCTGTCCCCCAGGGACGTGCACCCCGGCCTCAGGGGCAGAGTTTTATTGGGGCTCACTGTAGAGCCATGATTGACAGCTGTGAAAGGAAGATAAATGTGGGTTTCTGCTACCAGCTCCTCACGGTTGGTCCTTGACCCTGGTTCCTGGGACAGAGCTCCTCAATCTCCTGGAATTTCCTGGTGACAGGAGCATCTCTGTCCTAACAGGTGGGCCTCCTGGATGGATGGGAGCTGGGGGACAGGAAGATCAAACCATAATCATTGTTTTTATTGATTTAGAAAGTAAGAGAGAGGGAGAAAGGCAAAGAAATATCAATGATGAGAAAGAATCATTGATTGGCTGCCTCCTGCACACCCCGCACTGGGGATCAAGTATGCAACCCAGGCATGTGCCCTGACCGGGAATCAAACTGTGACCTCCTGGTTCATAGGTCAACACTCAACCACTGAGCCACACCGGCCAGGCTAAGTCATAATAATGAGAAGCTTAGAAATGTCGGTCCCATGTCCCATCTCTGGGAAGGGAGAGGGGCTGGAAACTGAGTTAGGCGTGCATGCCAAGGCCTCCAGAAAACCCTCGAAGTTCAAAGAGCTGCCAGGTTGATGAGCACGTCCATGTCCGGGGGGCGGGGGGCACCCCCCAGCTCTCTGAGGTCAGGACCCTTCTGGGTCTAACTCTGTGCATCTCTTCATCTGGCTGCTCGTTGGCATCCTTTATAAGAAACCAATAAACATCCTCTTCCCCCCAGTTCTGGGAGTCCTAGCAAATTAGCAAACCCAAGGAGAGGGGTCACAGGAACTCCGGTTTACATGGCAGGGGGGGTCGTGGGGGAGTCAGAAGTACAGGTCACAGCCTTGCCCTTGTGATTGGTGTCTGCAGTGGGGGGAATCTTGTGAGACTGAGCCCCTAGCCTGTGGGGTTTGACGCTAACTCCAGGTAGATGGTGTCAGAATTGAACTTAATCGTAGGACACCAACTGGTGCCTGAGAAGTGGTCATTGTGTGTGTGGGGGGGGCGGGGGGAGTGAGTGTGGTGTCAGTGAGGAAGTAAAGAAACACTGTGTTTCCCAGACAACTGCCTACATGGCTGATCACATCATTAATCTTTCAGGCAAGGCTAAGGTGTGGCCAGTTCCCACCCAAAATCATATTGTTGGTCTTTCTGGAATGGCGAGTCCCCACCCTAAATCACATTATTAGCTCGTGACAAAGGCCAGACCTTGTTGCGGGCGAGGTTAGATTTTGTTAATGTGCAGGAGGTAAAGGCTGTGCCAGGCATAAAGTCGGATACAGCACTAACCTGTTCACACAGGGCGAGCAGTCAGGTCAGCCGCCTAGAGCTGAAGCCAGCCCCACTCCCTCCCTACAACACCTCTGTGGAAAGGGGGTGGAGAGCAAGGCAGTGACACCAGCTGGAAGCTTAAAAAAGGTTAAGCCGCCGAAACCGGTTTGGCTCAGTGGATGGAGCGTCGGCCTGCGGACTGGGGGGTCCCGGGTTCGATTCCGGTCAAGGGCATGTGCCTGGGTTGCGCGCGCTTCTCCAGTGGGGGATGTGCGGGAGGCAGCTGATCGATGTTTCTCTCTCATCGATGTTTCTAACTCTCTATTTCTATCTCTCTCCTTTCCTCTCTGTAAAAAATCAATAAAATATATTTATTAAAAAAAAAAAAAAAGGTTAAGCCGTCCACAGGCCTCCTGGCTGGGTGGCTCAGTTTGTTCAGTTTGTGGGAGTGTCATCCCAGACACCAAAAGGTTGAGGGTTCAATTGCCAGATGGGGCACATACCTAGTTTTCGGGTTCCATCTCTGGTTGGGGCTCTTACAAGGTGGCAATCAATCAATGTTTCTCTCACATTGATGTCTCTCTCTCCCCTCCTCCCCATCCTCTCTCTCTAAGTATCAGTGGAAACATTACTCAGGTGAAGATTGAAATAAAAGTCCCGTACACTCCCAGGAGGGAGGGTAGTGAAGGGTCTGTCAGTGAGTAATGTGGAGGGACCGGGCATGTTATTTCGCTTGGAGGGCCTTGGGAAGGCTGGGCTCTGTCTACACCACCTACCAGCTGTTGGCTAGGACACAGCAGGCTCTCCTGACCCCTGAGGCGAAGCAGCATCACCAGGTGGGAGGCCGGAGGAAGCCCTCGGTGACAGGCAGAACTACACTCAGAAGCACAGCCTCCATCCATCAGGGGTGTCCGGTCAGACCTGGCCAAGGTTCTAGCTAACTCTGCATCAATAGTCACCTGGACACACGAAGGTTGGGAATAAGGAAGAATAAAAAAGTTCTATAAGCTTAGGACACAGCAGTCAGAACTTAGTTTGCCACAGACTCTGTGTTCAGACGCCCGACTGTTTCCTGTGCACTCCCAATCCCTATGCTGGTCTGCACAGGACCTTCTGCCTTCCTGCTCCCAGAGGGCCCTGGTCAGGGCTGAGCACCCAGCAGGCACTCAACAACCCACCAGCCACACAGTATCATCACCTTCTCACCCACAGGCCTTGGTTACAATAGGAGCTGACGAGAGGCTCGGCTGTAGTGAGAACTTGGGCCTTGGTGACATCCACTCCCATTGTCCTGCCCAGAAATAGGACTTAAGTGGAAAGTAAGAGAGAAACTTCTAGAAAATGCTCTCCGTGAGCTATACATGTGCAGGACGTAGCAAATAAACCCAGAAACAACCCTCAAGAGACCTGGAAGAGAGAAATTCATCCTTCGGTGATGTAAGCACTGCTGGGGAGGGAAGGAGCAGCTGGCGCCCGAACTGAGTGAAACATTAGTGAGATAGCAACAAGGTCCACAGGAAGAGGTGTAGGGATCACATATTCCCCAGGCCCTTTGTCACAACCAAGAGAGCATCTAATAGACAGATGCACACCGTTCATCTAAACCAGGGGTGGGGACGTCCAGCCCTCGGGCCATACAGGGCCTGTGAAATCATTTGGTCTGGCCCTGCAAGGCATTAGGGGTGAGTTAATTAAATGTTTGACCAGATATAGCACACTAATTTTTTAAGTTGATAATTTTGTATGACCAGAGGATCTATATATATATATATATATATATAAAAGCTTAAGCGACCATCCAACCGTCCACTATGATGCGCAATTACCACCAGGGGGCAGATGCTCAATGCAGGAGCTGCAGAACTGCGGTGACTTGGCAGCTGCAGTTCTCCGGTGACACAGAGGGAGCCCTGCCCTCTTGCAATCCAGAACCCCTCGGGGGATATTGGAGAGCCCGTTTGGCCCTATCCCCGCAGGCCTAGTGATGTTATAAATATCCAAATGGCCCTTGGCAGAAAAAAGGTTCCCCATCCCGGCAAACAAGCCCCCCTCACATCACCAGGTCTCAGAAGATAGAGACCAGCTCCTTCCTCCTACACGTGCCCAGGCCGGCGAGTCTACGTTCGGGGCACAGTTCTGGGCAGGACTCAGGCCCACACCCCTTCAAGCTCAGTACATGCTTCCAACCGCTCCGCTCCGTTAATTACTCTTAGGACAGGGAGCGCAGGCAGCCAGTGAGCGGCCCCCCTCCCCGCCCCCCTCCACAGGAGGAGGTTCCGCCTGGAATTTCCGTGTCTTCAGCACAGAGGGAGGCTGGAGCTCCCGCCAGGTTGTAAAAATTAGGGTGGCGACAGAGCGACCTACTTTCAATGTCTTTAAAAGTTTTGAGACCAGCCATCCCCCAGAGTGAGGTGTTTAAATAAAAAATGCTGATGAGGAGAACTTTAAAAGTGTATTTCATTCATCACAAAAGTGTCTTTTTGCACTCGTTTAAAAAAATGTATTCTAATGACACTGTATTCTCTAAAAAGAACATCCAGCCAGCTTCACCCCAAATCACAAGAGGTTGGGATTCAAGTACCCCTGGCAGTCCCAGAAAATATTTCTGCAAATGAGGGGGGAAATGTCATTTGAAGGATACTGAGGCAAAGCAGGGGGGAAAAAATGGGATGGTTTTCCACTAGGGTGGTGTTTTAGAAACTGAAAAGCCATTCTAATTACATCTACAAACTTGTTACAACATTAACCGCCACTGGAGCCTGTGACATTGATGGAAGAAACCATTTACCAAAAACCCATACACTTCAAAACACCTCTGCATGGCTCTCTTCATCTTAAAAAACCTTTTTGCTTTGTAAATTAAAGGAACAGCCCTTCCCATACACAGATGACTATGCCAGGTCCCCAGAAGGTAGAAAAGGTGGCATAAGACAGTTCAGTTTAATGATGATTTATTAAGGGCGAGTTAGATAGCATGTACTCTCTTTTCAATACACTTTCATATTCTACCTTCACTCAGTCTAACTCGTAGCAGGTAGATGAGCCAGGTATCATGAAATATTTATGCCAGACACGATCCTGGAGATCTTGGTCCATGCCTCTCACTGTAGAGACGGGAAAACTGAAGCCCAGAGAGGTGAAGTCACCAGCACAAGGTCACACAGCGAGCGGCGGGCAGAGCCTTACCCAGCCAGTGAAGTACGGCGGGCAGGAAGGACCCAGGGAGGGGGCGCCGGGCTGGGCTCGCCCACATGTTCAGTGAAAAAGCACAGACACCAGCAAATCACGGAGCCCGACTGTTTGGGACAAACATTTGCAGGTTCGGTGCTTCCATCAGGGGCTGCTAAATCTGAGCCAACTCAGCCCTCAGACTCCACCTATGAGTTGATGGGATCTCCTTCAATGTTTGCTGTGTGAGTCACAGACTCTCAGAGCTGAGGGGGATGTTGTAAAAGTCAAAGCCATCTGGGTAAAAATAAAGAGCACACATATTCAGGCGTGTCTAGGCTCCGAAGACAGCGGGAAGGATGCAGGAGGAAATGTTTGCTGCAGCTACGTCTGGGGAGGGAATGAGGAGAGGAGGGGAGGGGCAGACTTGGTACTTCATTCAAGTCTTTCCTTTTTATTTCTTTTTTTTCCCCCAACAAGAGCATGTTTTGCTGCCCTTCCTCAATCCCTGCACAGCTCCTCTCCCTGTCCCTTGAGCACCGTAGTCTCTCACGGGGCTCCCCTGGGGCCACCAGCTGGTCTCCTGCACCCTAGGAGGGGAGTGACAGCCCACAGCCAGTTTCTGCCTGGCCCTAGTCAATCCTAAATCCCTACTTCCAGCCGCGAACGCCCTCTTAGGCTCTGAACTCTGCATCCCAAGCTTCACAGGTCGGTTCCACCGGCTGTTCCAGACCTCTCCACCCAATGCCCCTCACAGAACTCGCTCTCCTCCCCCTCTCCTTCCCACACTGCGCTCCTCCCTCCCCCTGCAAAGTGTCCAAATGGGAATCTGCCCTTCCCTCCCCCTCCACACCCCGTGTGCCCCTGGGGCTCTTCCCGGAGCCTCTGAAAGCAGGTTTCCCCTCTATCCGGGTCCCCTCTCCTGAGTCACCGATCAGGTGACTTCCTCATTAGCAGCCTCCCAGCCTCCACGGCACGGACCAGGGGCCCACCAGGCGGAGGCAGTTCGCTCATTGGTTCACTCAGTCCCCGCTGAGAAGCACGATGTGCCAGGCGCTGTGCTGGGTGCAGAGCTGCGGCTGTCAACCACACAGACAGGTCCCCGTGCTCATGGACCTCTCATTCCAGTGATGACATCGACATTCAGATTCATTCATGGCTCCCCATTCATGGCTCCAGACAGGTAGACTCCGTTCCTGCCCCCGTCTCAACAGCCTCACCCACCTCACTGTTGCCATGTGTGGCCTCCCACCCCCTTCCCAGACATCTTGGATGGCTGCCAGGTCCCTGAATGCGCCCTCCTTCCTCGTGCTCTGTTCACACGGTTCTCACTGCCCGGAGCACCTTCCCTGCTCTGCCTCGTTACCTGGTCCTCCAAGCCTCTGCTCAGGTGTCACCTCCTCCAGGAAGCCCTCCTTCACATGATTCATGGAGATGCCTTCCAGCAGCATCCGAACACAGGCCCCGGCAGCCCTTCCCACACAGTCCTGTACATATGGATTTAATTCCCCCCCAGATCAGAAACTACAGGCTCTGTTCAACCCCTCACATCTGTCCTGTGCCTGGCATTGTCACGGATCCATACACACAGAATATTAAGGAATCTGCTTCCTAAGGGGCTCGGTAACGAAGTTGCCGAGTCCCAGGATGCTGTGAGGTTGACAAGAGGCAGACACAATCACCAGCACTGACAGGTGCGACAATGGGACAGAACCACAGCACAGAACCGAGGATGAAGACTGACAACTCTGTCCTGGCCCGTGTTGCTCAGTGGATAGAGCATTGGCCTGCAGACCATAGGGTCCCGGGGTTCAATTCCAGTCAAGGGCACATACTTAGGTTGCCGGCTCCTCCCCAGCCTGGGCCCTGGTCAGGGGTGTGTGCAGAAGGCAACCAATCGATGTGTTTCTCTCCCGTCAATGTCTCTTTGTCTTTCCCTCTCTCTTCCACTCTCCCTAAAAATCAGTGGAAAAATATCCTCGGGTGAAGACTAACAAAACAAACAAAAAAAGACTCACAACTCTGTACCCCGTCCCCCACACACCTCTCCTTCAGGCGCTCCCTGATGTCCTGAACCCCGAGGCCCGGCCTATGCCCGTGACAGGCTCCGTCATTCGCCAGCACGCGAGTGAGACGTGAGGGTTAGACTTCCAAGGCCCCTCCTCGCTCGCTGCTGCCTGTCCCCAGGAAGCCTGCCGAATGCTGCTCTGAGAAACACTCCTGCTCGCTCCCTGACGCGGTTCAGGGGGACCGGGCCCTCCTCTCCCTCCAGGGCTCCGTCTTGGTGTTGCCTTCTTGTTCTTTCTAATCCCGTCACCTCCCTCCCCCCGCACACCTGCACACACAGTACAGACAGCTCAGCACAGGAGTCTGGTCCTCAGAGGAGAGACTTCATCACACTGTGAACCACTCTGAACTCTTCCTGGGGCAGTGGGTTCCTTCCCAGCGTGGTGACCAGCAGGAGGCGACAGCGCCGCGGAGCCACCACGGAGAGGGCCTGGGCCTGGGCAGGGTCCCTGTTTCTAGCCTATAGACACTCATGCCTTTGAGTTACATCTGTTCCCTGTTATCTGGAAGCGCCATGTGGCTCTTTAAAACCATATGCTTAACGCGTGAAAATGCAGTCGTAACTCATTCGCTTGTTCAGCGAGTCCTTCTCACGGGGACAGGCCCTGCGGAGGCGGAGGTACAGGAGTCAGAGGCTGTGGGAGGCCTGGCGTGACGGCTGGGAGGGGCTGACGCTCCTGTAGGACCAGGTGGGCCTCACCTGTCCAAGGAGCTCACCTGGAGGCCGCCGGACCCCGGCCGCTGCGATACGGGCTTCCAGGGGCCTTCGGGGCGTGACCTGTGACCCAGCAAGGAGGTGTCAGGACAGAGTGACATGCTCTGCTGTGGCGCAGACAGACCCTCATCCCAGGTGCAACTCTTCTTCTAGGGGTTTTCACTCCCAGACTAACCTGAATTATGTTTTGTTTTTTTTTAAATCCTTGTTTCCAAATTTATATGGGTTCGTCTATATAAAGCTTCTGGGAGATGCTGCATAAGCAGTAGCTGCAGTCACTCCAGGTAGGAAGTAATCGTGGCAGAGACCACGAGACCTCATTTCGTGGACGTGGGTGAACTCAGAGTGATCTTCCCATTGTGTTCCGCCTTTATCTAACAGACAGCTCTTTGTTCGTGCAGCTTAACAGCTGTAACCAGCACTCTTACCATTGTCTTTTCAATATGACCCATGTTAAGACAAGATTTAAAAGACCCGCAAGCGCTTATGTCCACCAGCTCCATATCTTGGCCATCCCTGGCAAAGCTTTCTTCCCCCTCACCCGGATGTGTCAGGTCAGATCTTCCTAAGGTCTGTGCGCCCATCACTGCTCCCGACCGCTTCCAGCACGTTACCCCCACGCTAATGAGAGACCTGCCGCTCCCAGGTGAGCCGGAGCAGCCGAATGCAGTGGCTGTGCCCCGTTCTCCCGATAGCGCAAGTGTTTCGTTCCACTTCCTGTCTCCGAGCAGATGCAATAGGGAAGAGGAGGAAGCTCATGCATTTGCCTAAGCCTGGCAGGTTTTGCTCAACTGGTTTGGCATCTTTTTTGTTTGGTTTGGTTGATGGAAATGACGGCATGAATGCAGCCTGCATGCAGAGCTGACCGGCTGGTGGGAGGACTTCCCGGCAGAGGGAGAGACGTCACCCGGCACCCGCTGGCCAAGAGGCTGCACTACCTTCTCAGCCGCCTCTGGGTTCCCATCTCGCCGGGAAAGGGCCATTTCTACAACCGCTCTGCATGGCCCAAAAGCTTGTTTTGAAACCGGGTTCTAGAATTTACCTCTGTCTGCTAACACTCGCTAACAGCAGCGTGAGGCAAACACTAGTAATCCTCAGAGCAGTCTCCTCACCTCCCTGTCCCCAAGCGAGCTCCTGCCAAGAGCTAGCGTATGGCTGAAATGTTATCACGGCTCTCACGAGGAACCCCTGGGCCCAGTTTTGACACCGCAAATTAAGGACCCGGGAGAAGGTCTACCGAGCAGTTCAACATCTGAGAAGATCGTGCGGATCTACTATGCCCGGGAGCCCGGCCTCCCTCCAAGGGCGCTTTGCCGGTAAAGAGCATATTCTCTGTCCGGCTGCCAACTCTGCTCAGCCGCAGCCTCGTGGAACCGGTCAGGGGGCCAGGAGACCTGTGCCATTTTCTAAAGGCAACTGGGGGCCCCGGAACCCCCGACCAGGTCCCATTACCTCCTTAAGCACATGCCCTCTGCGGGCTGTCCCTAGCACATCAGATCAGACTGGGAAGTGTCCACGGTCTCCTGAGTCCTGCCCTGTGCCAACCTTTCAGGGTTGCCATCACCTGCCACCCAGAGGTGGGGCCAGCAGTGCCCAGGTCGTGGGAAGGCACCTTGCGGTTGTGCAGCATCTCCCCACTGACCCCACCGGTCCACGCTAGCCCTGCAGGACAGCGCCTCCCTCTCCCCTGCCCAGATGCCCTGGGTGCAGACCTCCTTTTACAGACCCGTGGAGGCAACCGTGTCTTCCATTTCAGTGATGTTTTGTTTGGTGTTCATGCAACCGGAGCTAATAACAAAACCGGCTTCGTGGAACACAGTGCCATCAGCAGATCTTCCAAAATGAATTGCTACCGAGGTTGTCAGCTTTCCAAGACACAAGATGACTGAAGGCCTCGTGCACACAGACCTCCAGGGAATGGGAGGTCCAACCCAGCCCGTTGTGTTCACCCCTGCTCTCCCTGCACCACCTCCTCACCCTCCCGAGGAGGAAAAGTCCCGGATCGGAACGGGTCCACCCGGAGGCAGACCTGGGAGCGGCAGAGAGCCAGGCCCCACTCTCAGGGCCGGGGGTTCCCTCTAGAAACCTCCCACTCCCCCCAGAGACTGGAGACAGGGGCCCCATTCATGGCCTGGTTTTCCCCGCTGCTGCCATGTCAGCCCAGCGCTGGGGACTCAGACTTTTCCAGCCTGTCACATGAAGGGAGAGGGGAACCCAGCAGCTCCGGGCAGAAACAGGCATAACTCCCCTGGGGCACGTAATCTCCACTTCTCTGCTATCTCATTTCATTACCTTCAGGCATTGCCAGCCGCCCGGGGGCCTGATACTGTGGGAAACTTCGCACACTGTTTCTCTGATAGGACTGTGAGCACCTTTCTTAAAACAGTCACCGATCTGGTCAGCTTCTCCTTCTAAAAGCTAGCTGGGCAAAAACCCCACAAAAACCCACAAAACCAAAAACACTAACAGCCGCGTACAGCAGAGAGCAGGCACCTCTCAAACCAGGAGGGTCCAAGCTGCAGGGGACAAGGAAACCCTGGAGCTGGCTGCCACCCGCTTCGACGCTGAGTGACACAGCCGTGACAAATCACAATGCAAATTCTGACTTGCTCCGAGATCCCGACAGGCAGGTTCGACGACCTCCGACATCCCTTCCATGTCTAACTTCGGTGAATTTCATACCGTGGCCATGTAGGCAGGAACAGAATCTTACTACTTTCAACAAAAATAGCAGCACAAAATAGGTCAAGCTACCAGAGACGTAGCGTTCCCAAGGAAAATTCAAGGAAATTCAGGGTGTCCCTTCTGCCTGAAGCCACAAGAGGTTTCCGGTGATCGCAGACCCTCACACAGGACCTGAGCGCAGAAGCGGCCACCCCCCCTGTGGGCTCAAGCTGCCGGGTGACGCCCCACTCGGGCCCTGAGCAGCGTTTGTGTTGTTCTTTGTACCAGAGTGATCTTCACTTAGTAGTTACCTCGGTCTCATTTCAACGATTCCTCCATGTGAGGCCTCGAATGTGCCTCCATAAGGTACATCTAACTAAGGGCGGCATTCTCGGCAAACACAGCACAACCTCCCAGCCTGGAACAACGACCCGACCCCGTCATGTTCACCGACAATCCCCCCGCTGTCAGCGAGGCTACTGAGGGTTAGGAAATGCTCAGACTGGAAGTCAGCGCCGTGTTGACCAACATCCTGAGCTCCCAGCTGCTTAGCGGGGCCCCCAGCCCTGGTCCCAGGAGGGTGCATCTGGCAGATTTTCCCCTGTCCCTGCTGTGCAGGGAGGACCCCCCGCGAACCAGGGGCTGGTTGGGGGCTTCCAAGGATGGCATCGCTGAGAATATGCTGGAAAGTGAACTGGTGACCAAATCAGGAGAGAGAAGCATTTGCTGGGTGATGTTCAGAACAGCCTGTGTGGGAAACCAGGCCAGGCAGATTCTCCTTCCTAGGAGACGGTCTTCACTCAGAGGCACAGCTGGACGGAAGGTACGAGGCGGTTCCCTCAAGCTGCAGGCCGGTCGGTGGCTCTCCCACACCCAAGGTTCGATCGCTCATCAACAAACATTCGCTCCCAAAGCGCCGGTTAAACTCAGACAGCTTGTCCCTGTTCTCTTTTTATTAGTTCCAGAGGAGCTGTTATACCTCCCGCCAGGTATCAGGCAGCATGCCACTGCTATCTTCCCGAAAGACACGCTGGCCTGAGGGCGCGCTGGCCACACATTTTGCGTGATCCCTGAGGGTGGGTTCACCTGACCAATGAGTGACCGCCGCCATTACACACCTGCCAAGGTCACTGCGTCCACCTGACCTTGTCCCCAAATTCCATCTGAGACTTCAAGCATTCTACGGCCCTGACCATTGGAACAGAAACCCGAGTTATAAACACACCAACCGGATGCATCTTGATTATAGGCTGTTATAGTAGTCCTTGAAACATTTTCTCTAACTTATTAGTGCTTTAACAGTTACAAGCTCATAACGAACAAAAAAACTTTATACTTGTACACAAAATAGACAGAGTTTCCCTCCTACTTCCACGTCCCACCCCACCTCCCGAGAGAAACCACTTACAAGCTCACAGTTGTGTTGTTTTCCTTTGTATTCCTCACCGGAGGAAATGTGTGTTATTTGTTTGTTTTTCTTTTACTGTCTTTTAAAAAGAGAGGAAGGTAAAGATAAGGGGAGGGGAGAGAAACATCAATCAGTTGCCTCCTGTACACAACCGAGGTATGTACCCTGACCGGGAATCAAACACACAACCTTTGGGTGTACAGGACGACACTCAACCAGCTGAGACATCCGGCCAGGGCTGAGCGTGATTATGAATCTTGATTTCATAAGATTCCTCACCAGGAGATGAGGCTTAGTCAAAGGTCTCATATAAATACACCACTGACAGGGACTCAATGCATGGCTTTGGGATGGCGGCGGGGG
>NW_006290631.1:1043323-1044541 GCF_000327345.1 Myotis davidii | reverse complement strand
CGCGACCCACAGGTTGAGAACCGCTGCTATGTGATTCTACAATTTGAAACGTCAAAAACCACTACCTTATTTTTTTAAAAAAACAGTAATTTTTTTAAACAAGACCATTACCAAGTACCTCTTGCCTATGAAGCAATGTGCTGGGTGCTTTCACGGGCGTTACCACACGTCTCAGGTGCCAAGGACGGCTTTTGTATAAGGTATGAGACTTCCTATCACCAACCCAGGAAGAAGGCGGCTTCCGCTCCAGTGACGGGGGTGAAGGACCCCTGGCATCGGCTCCGTCCATCCTCCCTCAGGCCCACATTCTGATCCAAACCATTAGACCTCCCCCTTAATCCTAGAGGTTATTTATCAACTGTCCCAACTCTAGAGGCGCATTTTACAGCAGATAGAAAAAGCCACAGTAGGCACATAGCTGTAAAACTCAGAACTGGGTCACCCCAGGAAAGGTCATAAACACGCTTTCCCTCCTTGCTGGTCTCTGGCCCAAATCCTATTGGCTCCTGAGGATCTGGCTCCAGACCCACCACCTCCATGAAGCCCTCCCTGATCCCCACTGCCAAGACAGGCAATGACCCAGAGCCAGGAGATTATGCCCTAAGCCTCAGGCTCCTTTCATCCATTTTTTCAAAGCGATATACAGGAATACCACCTCATTTTACGGTGGTATGTTACTCTGCTTCCCTTTATTGTACTTCCCAGATACCAGGTTGTGTTTTCTTTGTTATTGTTGTTTGTATTTTCTTCGAATAAACTGCAAGTTTGTGGTAGACCCCTTGTTGAGCAAGTTTATCAACGCCATATTTCCAACAAGCTCAGATGATGGTTGGCATATTTTAGCAATAAAGTATTTTAGCAATAACAACGTATGTGTACATTGCTATTTTTTAGACATAACGGTATGGCACATTTAATATCCTACCTGCTTCCCTTTATTGTACTTCCCAGATACCAGGTTGTGTTCTTTGTTGTTGTTGTTTGTATTTTCTTCAAATAAACTGCAAGTTTGTGGTAGACCCCTTGATGAGCAAGTTTATCAACGCCATGTTTCCAACAAGCTCAGATAATCGTTGGCATATTTTAGCAACAAAGTATTTTAGCTATAACAACGTATGTGTACATTGCTTTTTTTTAGACATAATGGTATGGCACACTTAACATCCTACGCAGTGGTTGGCAAACTGCGGCTCGCGAGCCACATGCGGTGGCCCCGTG
>NW_006290631.1:1032189-1043032 GCF_000327345.1 Myotis davidii | reverse complement strand
TCGCGAGCCGCAGTTTGCCGACCACTGGCCTACCGCAGAGTGTAAACATAACTTTTGTATGCACTGGAAAACCAAAAGCCGTGTGACTCGCCGTGTGTGGCGGTCTGGACCTAAACTCCCGCATCTCCGAGGCCTGCCTGTGTACAGCGTGACTGCTCCAGTCTCCAGAACAAACGAAGCCACGCCTACCTGCCATCTGCCCCGCGTGCGTGGCAAGCACAGCTATCATCTGCAGAAGCCGAAGTGTTCAGCATAAAGACCACTGCTGCCCGGAGGGCTCGCCGCCCAGGTTAAACCAACAAACTCGGAAATAAAATGTGCCATTAGAGAAAGCTGTAAAATCTCACAGAGGGCAAGGCTCTCCGTATTTATATTGCACTTAAATGAAGCCGCACAGGGGGCCTTGCTGGCCTTTTGGTGACTCTAAATTATTCAGCACCACCCTGATGTATTGCTAATTAAGATCTAACCCTCAGGCACAGACCCAGCTCGGAAGGCTGCATTGCCACCTCTAACAGCATCTGAGGCAGGCTCCTCTCGCCCTGGGCCTCCCCGCTCCGCTGCCAAAGCACCAGAAGGGCCTGCATCCCTCCAAGTCAAACTCCATGGACAGCTAAGGGAGTAAAGTGGAAACCTGGCGACAAGGTGAATGAATTAGGGAGGTCCTTTCGGAGGCCGGCGGTCCCAGTCCTAACACCTGGCGTTTTAGAACATGGGCTGCCTCCTCCTGGGACAAGCCAATCCCTTTGTCTCTCAGCTGGAAGGGAGCAGATACCCCCATGGAGGGCCTTGTCTGAGTCTCCACCCCCTGCAGTGCGGACACAACCTGGGCCTTCCCGAACCCCTGCTCCTCAGCTACCCCAGTACCACCTGTGACACTGGGGAAAAAGGAAAGGCATGTGAACAAAGCATACACCTCAGTAACGGTGTGTTAACATTAGCGTACTCGCTGTAATAAATGCAGCATCCTACTGCAAGATGCTCACAGGGAAAGCTGGGAATGGGGTACATGGGAACTCTCTGTAATAGATTTACAGAAAAACTGCAAATATAAGACTTCTAAAATTAAAAGTTTATTTTAAAAAATAATGACAGCACAAAATGCTGATGAGGATGTAGAAAAACTGGATCACTCAGACATTTGGCAGTTTCTTTAAAGAAAAAAAAAAGAACCATAAAACCCAGCATCTGCACTTCTGGGATTTAACTCAGAAATTAAAACATAACATTCACCCCAAAACCTGTATGTAAATGTTTAGAGCAGCTTATTCACAACAGCCATAACCTGGAAACAAACCCAAGTGGGTGGGCAAACTGTGGTAACCTGTTCCATCCAATAATCAGCAATAAAAAACGGAATCATCAATGCACACACCCACCTAAACAAATCTCCGCAGAACACTGCTCAGTGAAAAAAAAGTCAGTTCACATGTTGAAATCCTAACCCCCAAAGCGAGGGTCTGGGGAAGTGGCCTTTGGGGGGTGGTTAAGGCACCAGGGGCAGCCCTCCTGAGTGGGACCAGTGCCCTATAAACGAGACCCAGAGTTCCTGCGCCCTCTCTCAGCCGCGTAAGGCGAGAGCAGAAGAGCCGCCTGCAACCCGGGAGAGAGAGGTCCGCATGGAGCCTGACCCGAGGGCCGAACCCGGGCCGCAGCCTGAGGCGGTGAGAAACCTCCGCGGCTGAGAATCCCCCTTGTCTGGCAGTTTGTTACCACAGCCCAGCTGGACTGAGATACTATCCTTAAAGTAAACTTTATTTTATTTTTCTTTTAAATATATTTTATTGATTTTTTACAGAGAGAAAGGGAGAGAGATAGAGAGTAAGAAACATCGATGAGAGAGAAACATCAATCAGCTGCCTCCTGCACGCCCCCCGCTGGGGATGGAACCCGAAACCTGGGCATGTGCCCTTGCCCAGAATTGACCCCGGACCCTTCAGTCCACAGGCTGGTGCTCTATCCAGTGAGCCAAACCAGCCAGGGCCCTTACAGTAACTTTTAGAAAGTTACTTTATTCTAAAGTAAACTGGGACTTAGGCATCAATTTATATCTTATGTTTCTAAACATGACGTACTTTTATTATCATTATGTTTCATGTTGGGTGCTACTTTTTTTTTTAAATATATTTTATTGATTTTTTACAGAGAGAAAGGGAGAGAGATAGAGAGTAAGAAACATCGATGAGAGAGAAACATCAATCAGCTGCCTCCTGCACATCTCCCACTGGGGATGTGCCCACAACCCAGGTACATGCCCTTGACCGGAATCGAACCTGGGACCTTTCAGTCCGCAGGCTGACGCTCTATCCACTGAGCCAAACCGGTTTCAGCAGGGTGCTACTTTTATTATCGTAATATCTCGGGATGGAGATGATCTCTCCATCTCAAACCAGCATCGCAATTAGGAAGCTCCGATCGAGTCCCTAACTTCTGGTGTTCTCCCTGGCCGGCTCCTGGCGCTCTCCCAGCTCAGGGCGGATGCTCCCGCACAATCCTCTGGGAAAGCTCCATCCCAGCTCCACCCGGGCCGGCCTCTGCTCCGTGGATGCCATGCGCAGTGCACCCCGCTTCAGCACATCCCACCCTCGAGCAGAACTCAGAGGGGCTACAGGAAAGCTAATGCATCGGAAGCAGCCTTACCAGAAACGGCGTCTGCAGCAAGGTGAAGCACATGACCTAACTCTAAACCTCTGTCTCTATGACTCATGAGCATTTCTATGACGCAAGGTTATTAACACTTAAATCTCACCCTTATATTCTGATGGCTGGTCCACGTATCAGCAATGAATGAAATGCACACCGAAGTCAAAAACAAAACCCTTCCTGAATCTTCAAGTTTCCTTCCTACCATCATTTTCCTTTCATTCTCATTCCCAACCGTACCCAGGCAAATCCTACTGCTTCTGTTTAACACACATGAAAAAGTCGAGAGAGAGGGAGAGAGGGAGGGAGGGAGGGGGAGAGACAAAAAGAGAGAAACACTAACTGGTTGCTTCTGGTACACATTTGGTTGCCTTTGGTATTCACCTTGCCCAGGTTTTCACAGCAAGAAAAGGGCATGAATGGAAGAAGCCTGGGCCTGCCCCCCTCTCCAGTTTCCTTCGCCTCAGTCCGTGGCTCACCATTAACAGCACTGTCAGCTTATCGCACTTTCGGGTAAGTGGCCAGAACACAAGGTCGGAGTAGCAGGCGGAGGGAAGACATGCATGTTGCCTCTCCTTGAAGCAAGAACGTGCAGGAAACCCAGCACTTCCCCCTCGCCTCCACTGCTCACGTTTCAGACGTGAAGCGCTGCAAACTCGCTCACCACTGCTCAGCCCACACCTGCCTCCGAGAGAGCGAGTGTCCCTCGGGGAGGACTTCCCAGGCCCTTGGGGAAAAACCTCACAGAAATACCAGACTCTCAAAGCTGGGCTGACAGTCCTGTGCAGCCCTGCTCTTCACACCAGCCGGCTCCGCGCACCTGCCACAAAGGGCACAGTGCTCGCCGTGGCGGGGTCTCCGCCCTCGTGGGTAAGGTGAGGAGATGAGCAAACCTTATTGGTTTTAGAGAGGAAGGAGAGGGAGAGGGAGAGAGAGAGAGAGAGAGAGAGAGAAACATCAATGATGAGAGAGAATCATCGATCGGCTGCCTCCTATGAGCCCACAGCCCAGGCAGGTGCCCTGACCAGGAGCTGAACCATGACCTCCCGGTTCATAGGTTGACACTCAACCACAGAGCCACTGTGGCTGGGCAGGGAGAGGTGTTGTCAAGATCAAACTTCGGTCACGAAGTCAAAACGGGGTGTGGCGGAGGCTGGGTGGGGCACCAGCCACCACCGGTGATTCCCACTTGCTGAGAGCTGAGCGCTGCCCACAGAGCTCACCCTCAGCACAGACCTGAGAGAGAAGATCACAGGGGAACGCCAGACGGGGCGCTCCCGTCACAGCAAACCCAAAGCCGCCCCTCCCCCTGAGTGCCCTTCCTCTCTCTAATCTCCTTCACTCTCGTTCCTTTCTGTCTGCACCCAAATTTACAGCCTACACATGGCTTCCTCCCATAAGAAAGGTGCCAGATGGCCCCTTTATGTTGCCTTTCTCCCTCCCACCATGAAGTACCCACCGCCCCAACAGGGGACTAGAGCATTTGAACTACTTTATACTAAATCAATAAATCTTTGGAATTCCCACTTTTTTTTCCTTTTTTTAAATGAGAAAGAATCCTTGATCAGCTGCCACACCCCACACTGGGGATCAAGCCCGCAACCCCCGCATGTGCCCTGACCAGGAATCAAACAGTGACCTGGTTCAAAGGTCGACGCTCAACCACTGAGCCACGCCGGCCAGGCCCACTCTTAGAATGAATTCAAGTGAGGTGGAAGCCTATTTCTCTAAGAGAAAGGAAAACTATGAATCACTTCATTTAGGTTTACTTTTTTAAAAAATATATTTTTATTGATTTTAGAGAGGAAGGGAGAAGGAGAGATAGAAACATCAGTGACAAGAGAGAATCATAGTTCTGCTGCCTCCTGCAAGTCCCCCACTGAGGATCGAGCCCACAACCTGGGCATGTGCCCTTGACCAGAATTGAACCTGGGACCTTTCAGTTCACAGGCCGACGCTCTATCCACTGAGCCAAACCGGCTAGGGGTAGGCTTACTTTTATAGATCAGCAGAAGCTCAAGAACAAAATGGTCTATTCCTTTCTTCCTTTACTGTTTATTTGAAATTATTCCTTTTCACCTTAAATATATATATATATTCCTCCCAGCAGTTTCAAGGTCATCGGGGTCAAATGCCCATGCCCAGGCTGCTCGGACACCTGCAGGGAGGAAGCCCTCACTTCTGCAGCCCAGTCCACCCCTCAGGGGTCTGACCGGCCCAGTGCTCCTGCACCCCAAGCTAAATCTGCCTCCTGCAAGGCGTACCCACAGTTGATCACCCTGAGCTTCAGAAGAACTGAGAGGGGGAGATATGAATTCCAAGTGACCGTCCCGCAGTATTTCAGGATCATGTCTCCTCTTGGCCGGACTGTAAGTCCTGGGTGCCCCAGGTGTTCCTCAGATGCTACATCTCCAGGCATCTACCTCCAGGTGAGCTTCTTTCCTGGGATCCCCTTATGTGTGAAATCAACATCAGAACATACTTGCATGGAGTCACATCTTGGGAGGAGGAGGGGCAGAGCCTCGAAGCAGGGACAGGATTTTCTTGTTTTTTGGTTGGCTGGTTTCTTGGGGGTTGTTTGCTTTTGCCTCCTGCACATGGCTGCATTCCTGACATTTAAATGCATCTGTGAGCCAGTAGGAAGTGCCACTGTTACTTAGGACTCTTCAAAGGACATCTGTATTCCTTGGGTCAAGTTCAACATCCCCTCCACAGCTGGTCCTCGATCCACACCAATGCTTCATGATGGCCAAACAAAGAGCCACCACTGGGCACAGTTCACCCAAAGAACTTTGTAGAACTTACATTCTCAAGTCTCACTTTTGCAAAGGAGTTCAAAAGGAGGTTAATGTGATCGCAATCTCACCATAGTACATAAAATCGATAGCACTACCCTTCTCTAAAGCCTGAAACAATTTAAGCAGCTACAATTTTTTTTTTTTTTTTGCCTAGAAGACAATTGTGCTCTCTTATGATCATCTTTTATCATCCCGGGTGAAAAAATTACTGGCACAGGTTTCTTGCCTGTGTGTTCCTGGTTACATCTGAAGTCGCCTTAGTGCACCAGCATTAGGCAAAGCAGAGCTAACATATCCTTTTAGGATTAAAAAATGCTATTTTACAAGGGAGATTATGAACATCAAGCTTTACAAGAACTTCATATGACAGCCATTTAAAACACTCAAAACAGTAACACTAACACAATGACATGAATCAAGGCCATCCGAATTTTATGGAAATGAGGCCATCTTACAATACAAACAAACAAACAAACAGCTGCTGCCAAACTACCTTTGTTCTCAAGAATAAGCTTCAACAAAGGACTATGGGTAGGATGAAGGGTACAGGTCAGTGTACTGGGGCAGCCCTGCAAAGACCCATGCAAATTCTTCATGCCCGGGGTAAGACTGCATATTCACCTCTGGAGGGACTCGTTCTTTAAAAGAAGGGCGTGGCAGTCAATAAGCTCTGTGAGCGCTAGGAGACATCTTGCCTGGATGTTGGTGCACCCCCCGGCGCTGCCTTCCTGCCCAAACGGCAAGGTGTTTTCTGAGGACCATCCTTTGATATCGCTATTTGCTGTTTTCTCCATCTGGAAGGACTGTGCAAACAAAGCTTCGGCCCCACCCTGCCGACAGAGGGCGTGATGAGGGGCGGACAGGAGTGAGAGCTGCCGTGAGAGCTAAGGAATCTCACCAACCTTTTAAAAATTTAATTTAGTTATTAATCTTTATTGTTGATAGTACCGCTGTTCCCCCTTTTATCACCCCATTCCCCGCCTCCACCCAGTCCCCAACCCAGGTCACCAACTTTCTACTCAACGGGCCACATCCCAGCAACTTATCATCTTGGTCAAATGCCTCACTGATACACTTCCGCTGGATGGATGCGCTCCCCGGGAATGGATACACTCCCTGGGATGGCGCCAAACTGAATATAATTGTGAGCTCCTTAGCAAGAGCTATATCTCATGCACCTGTCATGCCCAGCACTGTACTTACATCAAGAAAGTTCGCACCGATTTGTCTGTTACACAACACTGCCCAACCCACCGAGACCAGGCGTGGAAGCCGCCTCAGCCGTGGGGAGGGCAGGGCGGCCTGGCTCACAGGAGCAGCTGAAGATGGAATTCCTGGCACAGGCAGCTTGACTCAGCGCAGAGTTCACAGCCCAACTGGCACGTGGTGGCCTCCGTGCTGCCTCTGCCTGTGTAACACTGTGAGGTCACAGGTTGTACCCCTCAAACTTACGAACTCCCGCACTGCGCTGCCGTGAACGAGCTGCTAGTCTAACCACCGTTTGCCACAGGGAATAAGTACATGAAAAATGACAATTTCTTAAGGTGCCCACCCTGCCCAGTAAGTTAACAGAAAAACCCTGAGTTGCATAAACAGCTCCGCAGGGAAGTGCGACCACTGAGCCCCTGGCGAAGCGCAAGAAGCAGGAGGCACGATTTTACATTCCAGCATTAAGCCGGGGGCTGACCTACTGGGATCACAGGCAAAGCAGTCGCAGCCTAACTAATGAGCGGCTGCACTTGGCCCCGGGGTTTCAGACACAGGCTCCTGGTCCAGGGCTGCTGGGGTTACTTATAGCCCCGCACGCACCGCACTGCTCTGTGGCCGGCACTCAGGTAGTTTCTGATTTCTGAGATGGTTCACATTGCCACGTGAGCGCCGTTCAGACGGATCCCCTTAGCATCTGTCCCATTCAGCAAGAACTGTCTACATGGCTGAGTGTTGTGTAACCCCAGCGGCAAGCTGAGTGGGGTTTGGTTTCACACAGCCAGGCAGATTGCAGGGATATTAACAGTAGGCGATCCCTAGGGCCTTTATTAAGGATGGATTACAGAGGTTAAGGAATGTGGGGGGAGGGAGGAAGGGGAGGAAGCAACTGGAGAAAAAGGTCCTAGAACACGTGCAGCAGAGATGGACAAAACCCAAAAAGAAAGGGGTTCCTATTGGGCTATTTGTCAGAGCAGATTTTAAGGTCCATAGCCCAGCACTGTTTTTGGGGTGTGAGAGCAAGTGAGACATGGGAACCATCACCCGAATCCAAGGCAGGAGTTGCCGGTGATCAGAATCCAGACTAGGAACTCAGGTAGGAGGGTGCAGCACTATAACCAACCAGATCTAGCCAGAAATGAAACCGGGCCCAGCAAAAGCCTCCCCCATCCTACTCAATGGGGTGAAAGGCAGCATCTACACTTTCACTAGCTCTGGGGGTCCTTCTGAGGTACCTCAACGTGGGAAACCCATGGCTCCAGTGCCTGCCACGCCCACAGCCTCAGCTTCGGAAAAGGCATGGTTTCCGGGGACTGGGCCATCATGGGAAGTTCCTTGAGGCAGAGCCACCTCCTGGACCAGGTGCACCCATCAAGAGGCTGCCCTGTACAGAGGCTTCAGAGCTTCTCTCCTTAGTGAACAGCGATGACATCACAGGCAGAGAGAGGAGCCCATCTAAACTGGACCTGGAGAGTCAGAAAGGCGAGGCGAGAAGACAGGAAAAAGAGCAGAGCCCTGGGGAGCAACTGCGTCCCGGCAATGGCATCAGCTGCTGGCAGGATAGCCTGGTCCCTCCCGTCTGGGCGGTAGTGAGCATCTTCCTGGTTCCCTAGTGCTGTGCCTGCTAAGCCGTATTGCTTAGGCCGGCCACACCTGGCTCCCAAGAGGGCATCCTCAGAATAGAGCCCACATCTTGACATGCCCTTGAAACCAAAATAGCCAAGCACACCAAGTGCCAGGAGGGGCTATGACAGACCCGGGCGTCCACTCGTGGTGTCCAGGTGGGACGCTCTCTCAGCACAAAGTGGGGGAAGCCCATCCCCCTCGACCGATTGTAAACTACGGGGCAGTCAGGTCTGAAGCTCTAGAGACGCAGATTTGAGATGGTGGGGGTCCTCAAAGCCGGGACCTTAATAGACCGTTTGCTCCGTTCCTCCCCACACCTCAGAAGGGAAGGCACGTGCACGGCCTGGAGCTTCTCCATCAGGGCTGGTGCTTAATCAAGTCAGGCAGCATGTTCCGAGCACGCACCATGCATGGGTGGGACGGCACTGGGGTCTGGATGGGCAGCCAGCAAATACAAGTGGAACCAGAGTCTGAAGTGAATGGCGAGGGCACACAGCAGAGAACTGAATACGGCACGATTTGCCAGTTCAAATATTTCACCTTTTCTTTTCTTTTTTATTTTTCTTAATATCTTTTATTGATTTTTTTACAGAGAGGAAGGGAGAGGGATAGAGAGTTAGAAACATCAATGAGAGGGAAACATCAATTCAGCTGCCTCCTGCACACTCCCTTCTGGGGATGTGCCCGCAACCAAGGTACATGCCCTTGACCGGAATCGAACCTGGGACCCTTCGCAGGCTGACACTGTATCCACTGAGCCAACCCAGCCAGGACCAAATATCTCACCTTCCCCTAAGACGCACAGTGTGCGGTCACCGTGCACGCAGGACTGGCACACTGTGGCCCGGTGCCTTTCTCTCACGGAGGCTGGTCTCTCAGCCGGGGGCCTGCCCCTCTTCGTGCAGGATCTCGTGGTGTCCAGGTGGGACGCTCTCTCAGCACAAAGTGGGGGAAGCCCATCCCCCTCGACCGATTGTAAACTACGGGGCAGTCAGGTCTGAAGCTCTAGAGACGCAGATTTGAGATGGTGGGGGTCCTCAAAGCCGGGACCTTAATAGACCGTTTGCTCCGTTCCTCCCCACACCTCAGAAGGGAAGGCACGTGCACGGCCTGGAGCTTCTCCATCAGGGCTGGTGCTCCGCCAAGGAGAGGAGCCATCCCAGGCTGGCGGCGGCCGGGGCGGCTGAGTGAGCGGCTGGAGCACTTTCCCAGCCCTTCAGACTCTCACCCCACATGCCCTAGCCAGGCCTGGGGCTTCCCTAAGGACAAGACTCCTCCTAGCCACAGCTCCCAAGTTCAACTCTTATCTCATCAGCACGCCCCAGGGTTGTTCAGCTCCCACTTTCTCCTCTTATCTCATCAGCACGCCCCTAAGCTTCTGACCTTTTCTGCAGATAACCCAGCCTGGAGGTTAAGAGGTTGCCTAAGGCCACACAGCTGATTAAAGCGGAAAACAGGACTCACAATCCAGGTCTATCCAGTCCCACAACCACCATTCTGCTCTCCTCTCTCTGAATCTGACTCCGCCAGGGACCTCATGGACGTGGGCTCACACAGTATGTGTCCTTGGCGACTGCGTTATTTCACTGCCTATAATGTCCTCAAGGGTGTCGCATGTGCCAGGATTTCCTTCTTTGCTGAATAACATGCCAACGAAGGACAGGCCGCATCTTGCTTCCCCAGTCACCCCGATGGACACTGGATAGCGCCTACAACTCTTGGCTCCTGTGAATAATGCTATGTTATCCTCCTGTCTCATCTTCTATTCAGCGGCTAACATTACAGGGGAGGAATATACAAAGAGCTTCCTTCCATCTGCTTTCGAAAGAGCATTCTAGGAAGTGGAATAAACTCTCCACGCGATTATTCAATCAGCAGATATCTATTAATGCTTTCCACTTATCACAACATGAAGGCAATTACATACCCACATGTACCCATCTATGTGTGGATATTAATACAATTCAGTGGGACTATAAATCAGTGGTAACTATAAAATTCTGTGAGCCTTTAAGTTTTTAAGCAAACAGACCAGAACTGCTACATGCAAATGAGTCTTTTCCAGACAGGCTGAGAGCTCTACGCTGATGGATCACGGAGAGCCCTGAGGCCTGGCTGTAACTCCCCCGGAGGAGGAGATGTAGGAGAGGCCCTGGAGTCACACTTGGTCCGTAACAGAAATGTGTCAGTCAATCCCTACCACACTCAACCAGCTCAGCTCTTTGAATAACTCTTGGCTATTTCCAGGACAGGAAGCCTGCACTCTGGCATAAAGTTATATTGCATATATATTGCATATAAACAAAACAAGGACACACACACCACCAGATTTGAAGCCAATTTCGGAAAAGGTATTGACGGGCTCCAGGATCCTCACCCCTCTGCCAAAGAGGCTATCCCAAAAGAAAAAGCATTCACGCGGAGGGTGGGATCCAGCATGTCCGTTATAAACTAATCACAGCGTTAGGGTGTTCTCACCATGCCGGTGCAGCAGCTTGTTACACAGTTACACACACACACACACACACACACACACACACACACGCACAGTAAAAAAAAACTTAAAAAGA
>NW_006290631.1:1030610-1031097 GCF_000327345.1 Myotis davidii | reverse complement strand
GGAACCAGGAGGTCACGGTTCAATTCCCCATCAGGGCACATGCCCGAGTTGTGGGCTGGATCCCCAGTAGAGGGAGTGCAGGAGGCAGCTGATCAGTGATTCTCTCTCATCACTAATGTTTCTATCTCTCTCTCCCTTCCTCTCTGAAATATATATATATATATATATCTGAATCTTGGGGACTGGGAGGGATATGAGCATAAGATTCAACCTAGACCTTCCATGAGAGCAGTTGTACCAATACAGACGCTCAACCATCCATTGCATGCACATAAACAAGTAAAACAAAGAATCAGAAAATCTCAAAGCTGTTTAAAATTTGGCTTTGGAGCTCATCCTATTTCCTGCAGCATCACCTTCCTTAGGATGCGTGATTGATGAGGTGCGGTAATGAAATGAATGCGCACTCACCACGCTCTCCAGCAGATGCCAACTGCGCCGCTTCCGCCCCCCCCCCCCCCCCCCCCCCCCCCCCCCCCTCCGCACC
>NW_006290631.1:1029359-1029838 GCF_000327345.1 Myotis davidii | reverse complement strand
CAGCTTTTTAAACAGTTACATACACACACACACACACACACACACACACACACACATACACACACGCCCAGTAAAATGACAATTAAAAAGAGCAAGCCACTTGATAGCGAAGTAACACAGTTTGTGGCTGAGGGGACTCGCCTTTTCCCTATTTTACAAACGAACATCTCCCCTCATTAGTGAGTACGGGCCAATTGAGGATGTGATTAAATCTGATGACATGAGATGGAGCCGTGTATCTCCTGTTAATGTACTAATGCCTCCTCGATGCTCAGTCACACAACCAATGAGCCCCTGGATGGGACGAACTCAAGGTCAAAAGACTGCCCTGCAGCGCCGGGCCCTTCCTCTCTGCCCCCTGCGTGGGCGCTGACCTGCACCCCGGGAGGGGGAAGGTGCCCGCACAGCTGTTGGCTGCGCAGTGAATATAAGAGGGTCTGACTCTTCAGATAAAAACTATGAGGGGCATCACCGCCGTC
>NW_006290631.1:1028350-1029244 GCF_000327345.1 Myotis davidii | reverse complement strand
CACCCCCGTCCCCGGGGGAGAGAAGACAGCGGACCCCGTGGGAGAGAAGACAGCGGACCCCGGGGGAGAGAAGACAGCGGACCCCGGGGGAGAGAAGACAGCGGACCCCGGGGGAGAGAAGACAGCGGACCCCGGGGGAGAGAAGACAGCGGAAGCAGCCGTGATCCATTTTCTCTTCCTGATTCGCTGTTGTCTCTTTGGAAAGCCACCTGCTTTGTCTGCTCTCATGGGAACGATGCAGACTCCTGTTTGCCGCGACCCAATCATGCAAATATCGCCGAGTTCTGATGAGATTTGATTGGGAAAAACTAAAGAGCTTATGCTTTTCATGAAAATGATAGGAAGGTAAGTGCAGAGTATATATCTGTGTGTGTGTGTGTGTGTGTGTATACTCAAAATTATGTGTAAAATTAGGATATTCAAAAAGAAGGCAGTTGTAGTTTACACATCCACAAATGTTAGTAGTGCTTCGCTGTTATTCCACATTCAAGCCTTGTGCCACGCCTCTGGGCACAGAAATAAGAAAGGAAAACAACATTTCCTTATCTCCCGACGTGGACTCACAGTCCATGGATTTAGGCAAGTGCCAGAGGGAGCAGATAGGCCTCTCCCTGGGAACTCTAAGCCAACATGACAGGAGAAGGCAATGTTAGGGTGCAGGTAGCCCCTGCTGGAAAGAAGGCCTTTCCTCGAAGTGCCTTGGCCCGGAAACAGGAGAGCACAGGTGGGCTTTAAACCCGTTCAGTGGCATTTACTGTTTCTACAGCTGATCTGCCCGCCGGCCTGGCTCAGTGTTTGAGCGTCAACCTAGGAACCAGGAGGTCACGGTTCAATTCCCCATCAGGGCACATGCCCGAGTTGTGGGCTGGATCCCCAGTAGAGGGAGTGCAGGAG
>NW_006290631.1:1025457-1027631 GCF_000327345.1 Myotis davidii | reverse complement strand
ATGTGCCCGCAACCAAGGTACATGCCCTTGACCGGAATCGAACCTGGGACCCTTCGCAGGCTGACACTGTATCCACTGAGCCAACCCAGCCAGGACCAAATATCTCACCTTCCCCTAAGACGCACAGTGTGCGGTCACCGTGCACGCAGGACTGGCACACTGTGGCCCGGTGCCTTTCTCTCACGGAGGCTGGTCTCTCAGCCGGGGGCCTGCCCCTCTTCGTGCAGGATTCTTTGAATTCCATGCAGAGGCGTCTGGATGTTCTCATTCCCCTCAGAATTTCATGTCACAACGCATTAGAATTTTATAACAGCCAAAGCTCTCTGGAGAAACCAGGAACTTTTCATGACGAGCCTCCTCAGCAAAGGACAGAAAAGCCTACAGGCCCGTGTCACTGCCAGAATCGCTCCAAGAAGGGCAACGCTTTGAAAGTCAGTGGACAAATGTAAGTCAGAGGAGCATTCTGAGCCATGAACTCGGCGCTCAGATATATACGCTTGGTCACTGCCACAGCAAATTAGCACGGTATCGCCAGTGCTCACCCACGCCAGGACCCAGACCACGCGAAGAGCTCCTCCTCGTGTCCAGCTGAGATGCCCGTGCGTGGAGGGTGGCCATGCTGACACCCTGAGTGAGGACGATGGGCTCATTTTCCATCAGACACATGCCCAGCCAATAGGCGGTGAGCAGGGCACCCCCATAAAGGGGAAGACCTCTGATGAAACGCAGCATCACGCACACTTTAACCAGAAGGAAACGGGAAGAAACTTACAGCTAAAAAGCGAGCTCTTCCAAGAGGCCCGAGTGGGGAAACTGGGTGTCCGCAAATGGCTACAAAAGTTCCAGCAGGACTTGGGGGGATGAGGGTTCGGGGGGACCTAGGGGACAATCTCCCAAACAAGCCCCTACTAAGGCGGAGCACTATACACACTGGAGGCTCCCCAAGTGTTCCATACAGCCTCTGTCTCCCCATCTCAGCCTAAGTGGGGAGATGTGACATGAGAAAAATCATCATCAAGGGGACGGGGGGTCGGGGGGGAGTGCAGGTCACGCTTGTTTGGTGCATACAGGCAGCAGGCAGGCGGAGGACAGGCCCTGTGAACTGACAATTTGCACAGAAACGCTGAAATGCTGATGGTGACCGGCAGGCCCAGGTAGGGCTCGCTGGGCTTATAGGCCCACCTGAGAAAGGGGGACAGAGGGGAAAGGGAGGGGGGACTCGGGGCAGGGAAGGACAGGGACTGGGAGAAGCCTGCATGACCTGACCCATAAGGAAGGGACAGTTAGAGGACAGCAGCCCAAAAGCACAAGAGGACTGGACCCCAGCTGGAGCCTTAGAATGAAAGCCCTCGTGCTCAAAGCCACGCCCTAGCAGCACCCAGAACCAGCACCTGTCCATTAAAACCCAAGCAGGAAAGGATTACCTAAAGGTAGGTTTCAGTCTGGTGATTCCGTCACTCTGCTGGCTAGAGCAGGGGGTGTGTGTGTGTGTGTGTGTATACTCAAAATTATGTGTAAAATTAGGATATTCAAAAAGAAGGCAGTTGTAGTTTACACATCCACAAATGTTAGTAGTGCTTCGCTGTTATTCCACATTCAAGCCTTGTGCCACGCCTCTGGGCACAGAAATAAGAAAGGAAAACAACATTTCCTTATCTCCCGACGTGGACTCACAGTCCATGGATTTAGGCAAGTGCCAGAGGGAGCAGATAGGCCTCTCCCTGGGAACTCTAAGCCAACATGACAGGAGAAGGCAATGTTAGGGTGCAGGTAGCCCCTGCTGGAAAGAAGGCCTTTCCTCGAAGTGCCTTGGCCCGGAAACAGGAGAGCACAGGTGGGCTTTAAACCCGTTCAGTGGCATTTACTGTTTCTACAGCTGATCTGCCCGCCGGCCTGGCTCAGTGGTTGAGCGTCAACCTAGGAACCAGGAGGTCACGGTTCAATTCCCCATCAGGGCACATGCCCGAGTTGTGGGCTGGATCCCCAGTAGAGGGAGTGCAGGAGGCAGCTGATCAGTGATTCTCTCTCATCACTAATGTTTCTATCTCTCTCTCCCTTCCAGTTTTCCTTTCCCCATTCCCTGGCTTTTCCCTCATGCTTTTATCACATATAGAGCCTTATGCAATACTGCTCATTTTGCTGATTTCAGAAATTCATAAAAATAGTATCATTCT
>NW_006290631.1:1021524-1023812 GCF_000327345.1 Myotis davidii | reverse complement strand
GGTTCTTAAACTGGACCGGAGGGCCGGAACAAAAGCATGGATGGAGTGTTTGTGTGAACTAATATAAATTCAAAGTAAACATCATTACATAAAAGGGTACGGTCTTTTTTTTCAATAGTTTTATTAATTTCAAACGGGCCGGATCCGGGCTGTAGTTTGCCCACGGCTGGGCTAGAAACATGCTGACAAGCCTATCAGTGGACAGAGCAATATCTAAAATTTCATCCAAACAACCCTTGTGTGGGAGAAGACTTGCATCACTCAGCCTGAGGGAGAGGTTATGGATTCGACACTTTAAAAATCAGACCATTTTCTGCAATTATCATCATTAAACTGTACTCGCCACGCTTGCACACGTTTGGGCGTCTTCCTGGGACCTGCACAAATTAAAGAGCCCACACTGTCTCTTCCTGTGGGCTGGAAGCGGAGTGGTAACACTCGCCAGCTCCGTGTGTGTGCCAGCCCCGCCTTGCTGTGCAAGGGGATGGGGCTGACTCACTTTGGCATCACCCTCCAAGAGCGGGGCATGCCCTTCCCACCCAGGAAAGCCGCAACACAAAGAAAGCGATTTCTCCAGGGCGAGGTGTTGGGTCTTCCACAAGCAGGAAGCCTTTGCTCATGGGAAGTGCCCTTTGCCAACGACTAAAACCAACTCCAAAAGGATTGCCTCCACGTCGCACTTGAGCTGCCAGCTGAAGAGCTGACTGGCAACGAGCAGGGAAGCAGCAACTCAGGGGGGGGGGGGGAGGAAGAAGTCTTTCCTTCAACAACCAGGAACAGACCAGTAGACTAAGTCCCCACCTGAAACCTGAGACTTCATACCTACAGCTCATTTATACACGGAAATGTGTGCCTCGTTCCAATAACAACATCTGTCTCATTGCAATAATCACATCTTCCAACTGTATCGCCAAAGCAGCAGGTATAATCAATAGAGGGCCTTGAAATTTCCATCCCAGTTATAAACGCGGTTGGTGTAATGGGTCGTTATTTCCGTCCTGCATAATACAGTGAAGTGCGTGCCTGGATCCCGTGCGTTGTTAGACAAGCAGGTTAGGAGTGAAAGGGATCACTGGCCATTTGGCTGCTGCACTAACATGAGCAAATCGTCCCCTCAGAAGCGCAGTGAATCAGAGCAGCCGCAGTTTCTCTGCCTTGTGATTCACACGCATCCTGAGAATCCAGCCTAGCAAGTGGGATGATGACGGTTAGAAAACAATGCGACTGCTTCTCACCGTCCGGCAGGGGCGTTCCACTCTGCCAGAGGGAAAAGCCACTGCCCAGGACACAAGCTGGACGCGACCGGGCTGCAGGCTGGGCAGAGAGGAGAGCCCCTTCCGCCCCTTCACCAGGCCCATCCATCTAAAAACGATTAAGAACTAGAAACCCATTAACAGAGCAAGGCTCGGTCCCCCACAGCCCCAGGGAGAAAACCTAATAGCTCTTCCTGGATTATGCCAAACCCTCACACAAATGATGAAGCCGCGTGTCTGGCGTGTCCTCCCGTTGCCTCTTCCTGGTGAACAGTTTGGTCCGCCCCCTGAAGTCCTGACAGGTACCTACAACCTGGACTCCCGCTGGCTCACCACTCCCAAGGGAGCCTGCAACACACGCATCTCGAGTTCAGACTTAACCGAGTGTTTTCCGCTGAGAGTGCTGCCTGCAGAGCAGCCCAGTGTGAACTCGCATCTTTCGGAAGGAGCGCTGAGGAGGCTCCGACAACGAAGGGCTGACTCCGTCCTCCATTCGCTCCATGACATGCAGCCGCCACTCATGCCCGATGCCAGGACTGGGCGATGCCCTGCAGTCAATTCACCTCACTCGTTGGGGGACAGAGCTCAGCACTTCACGCTCAGGTTCGGGTCCCCCTGCACCCCTGGTCCCGGCGCGCGGAGGTCCCCGATGGCGTCCAGGAAAGAACTGGAAGCCAGGGCTCCGGAGCTCCGCCCCGGGTGCAGGGGGTGGGGCAGAGCGCTCTCCCCAAAGCCCGACGCGCGGAGGGTGCACGCGAGGCTGGAACCTCAGCCCCTCCCCTCCCAGCTGCCGGGGGGCCCGGTGGGGTGGGGTGCAAGGCGGCTGAGACCCCACCCCAGGCAGGTGACACCCTCGGTGGCCACTTCGCGCCCTCCCAGGTCGGCCCGTCCCCCGGAGAGGGCGGCATTAGGAAATTCGCCAAGGAAAGAAGGCGCCCCCGCCTCCCAACCCGCAGGAGGTCTCGCCCGCGAGGGCAGCTGCCCGGCCCCACGGCCCGGGTGAAGGGGCGGAAGGGGCTCTCCCCTGCCCAGCCT
>NW_006290631.1:1019639-1020088 GCF_000327345.1 Myotis davidii | reverse complement strand
AGTCAGCACGCTCTCCTCCCCGCGCGCACTGCCGCCCGCTCCGGCTCCCGCGCCGGCTCCCGCGCCCTCCCCAGCACCTGGGCTTTGCCTCCTCTGCCGGGCGCCGGTGCCCACAGCAGCCTCACTCCTCTTCTGCTTCCGCAGAAGGCATCCAGCCCCGGCCCGCAGCGCACAGCCTCCCACGCACCAAAGGGTCGCGGGATGGATACCCAGTCCAGAGCAGAAGGCAGTGAATCGATGTGTGTCTCTCTCACATAGATGTTTCCCCTTCTCCCTCCTCTCCCCCTCCTCTCCTCCTGGCCCCCTTTTTTCTCTCTCAAAAAATGGGAAAAATATTCTCTGGGAGGATTAACAACAGAGTAGACATTTTAGCCAAAAGGAAGATAAATAAAAGAGTAGACCTGCCCTGGTCGGTTTGGCTCAGTGGATAGAGCATCCGCCCTGGGACT
>NW_006290631.1:1010391-1019034 GCF_000327345.1 Myotis davidii | reverse complement strand
CAGAGCAGAAGGCAGTGAATCGATGTGTGTCTCTCTCACATAGATGTTTCCCCTTCTCCCTCCTCTCCCCCTCCTCTCCTCCTGGCCCCCTTTTTTCTCTCTCAAAAAATGGGAAAAATATTCTCTGTGAGGATTAACAACAGAGTAGACATTTTAGCCAAAAGGAAGATAAATAAAAGAGTAGACCTGCCCTGGTCGGTTTGGCTCAGTGGATAGAGCATCAGCCCTGGGACTGAAGGGACCTGGTTCAATGCCACAATGCCGGTCAAGGGCATTACCTCGTTTGTAGGCTCAACCCCTGGCCCTGGTTGGAGGCATGCAGGAGGCAACCAGTCACTGTGTCACTCACATTGATGATTCTCTCCCTGTCTCTTCCTCTCTCTCTAAAAATCAGTGGGAAAATATCCTCGTGTGAGGATAAACAAAACAAAAAAATGTAAAAGAGTAGACATTTCAGCCCCAAAGGGAGCTAACTGGCAGAGTTGGTGGAGTTGGTGGAAGGGAGCAGGACATACAGGAGAGGTGGCCCTGGTTTTCTGGAGGTGGCCTCTGTGCCTGGGGGAAGGACAGGTCCGAAGGTGGCTCCAGCCAGGGAGCCCATCTGCACCTGCCTGGCGGGCTGCTCCAGAGCCCCGCACCCTGGGAGGGGTCTTAAGCGCCTCCTACTCAAGACCTTCCCACCTGGGGGGCAGGGGCCCCATTTAACTCACCTGGGGAGCTAGAACCGGTCTGAGGAAGCCCCCCACACACACACCTTCAGGGATTTGATCTATTGGCCAACAGTGGCCCTGAGCACCTGAATGTTTTCGGCTCCATCATTCTAAAAGATTGTACTTCCAGGGTTGACAAAGGCAGTGACCAAATGCCGTTCTCCGTTCCCGGGCAACTTTTTGAAGTGATGGCTCGTACCAGCTGGCTGCTCTCACTCACACCCGTCCCTCCATAACTCACCAGCTCTCTGCACTTCCTGCACCTTGGAGTCCCTTTTACGAAAACAGATGCCTGGCTCCCACTCCCAGAAACTCTATCTGGGATGCTGCCTGGGCAAAGGGGTTCGTTCTTCAGAGGGATGAGGCGGTTCTACGGACAGCCACGGTTGAGAGCCAGCGCTTCCGTTCCTTCCCAGCGGTTTGCTCAGCCCTCCTGTTGAAATTGCCCGCTCCCTCCCAAGCATGGGGTGTAGTGAACTCTCCCCTCCTGTCACTTTTCTCCTCTTCCCAGCCTGGCTAACCACACCTTCCCCGCCTCCTCTGCTAGCTCGGCTTCCTCTTCCTGGTCCCTGAATAGAACTGTGGCCCATTCCCAGAACTTTTCCTTCTCATACACACCCCGTTTCACCTCCTGCCACAAATCCAATTCCAAGCTTCGATAGACCAGTGATGGCGAACCTATGAACTCATTTTTTTTTGGTTGATTTTTCTTTGTTAAATGGCATTTTAATATATAAAATAAATGTAAAAAATATAAGTCTTTGTTTTACTATGGTTGCAAATATCAAAAAATTTCTATATGTTACATGGCACCAGAGTTAAGTCAGGGTTTTTCAAAATGCTGACACGCCGAGCTCAAAAGGTTCACCATCACTGCTTTAGACCCACCGGTGCACCTGTCAGACAGGCAGTGCTAGCAATTCCCCTGGGACCCTGGCCCACCTGAAACTCATTTGCTTCCATCCTTTCTCCCCACCCCCAACTCAGTTCCAACTTTCTGGCTTCCACCAGACCTGCATAACTTAAGGACTCAGTTCATGCTGATGAAACGGAACCCCATCTCTACGGAGAATACTACTCTCGGCCAGAGCTTGTGAATTTCTAATCCCACAATCAGATGTGCTGTTTCCCTCCTTTAAGTAATACCGCCAAGGAAGCTTGTCGAGTGGTTCACTTCTGTGATCTGGTCTGAGCCTCAGAGCCACCCCCTCCAGGAGGTCCCACCTGAGGAGTGGTGAGGGCCGGGCCCTCAACAGGGGAAACAGCAATGTCATAACTGTTTTCAAATATTTGAAAAACTGTCATGTGAAGAGAGATTGGGCTGGTTCTGCTGGATGGAGGCCAGAGCCAGACCACAGGGAGAAAGTTTCAGGGTGATAGACGGACAACCAGGAGAGAGAAATAAGAAGAACTGGTCACGAGAGGAGCAGGCATCTCATGAGAAGGGAGCCCGTTGCCCCTGGAGAAGTCAGAGGCTGGGTTATCACTGTCCAGGATGGTGTAGATCCTACCACTGGGAGGGTAGGCTACACCCCCATGGTTGTGCCCTGGTGGCTGCCCTCCATGCGCCTGGCTCGTGACACCAAAGCAAGTTGAGAGCTGTTTTCACCAGTGCTGTATGCCATACATGTAAGGCCAACGCCAGGGAACAAAGCCCCCTCTCAAAGCTGGCTCCCTGGAAGGTTTGCTGTTAAGCCCTTTACAACTCAGTCCGACTGTAAGTCCTGTGCGCCCTTTAGAAGGGGTTCGCTGGAAGCTGGACTTTAATCCTAAATGGAATTAAAGGCTTTGGTTCCCACTAGGCATCTGACTCTGCTGCAAAAGGACTGGATTCTTTTCTGAGGGAAGAGGGAGAGGGTATTTCTATGCCTCCCCAGAACCTCCAAAATCTCTGTTCATAGAAGCTGTTCACGAGGCCGAGGGCTGTGGTATAAATAACTGTGATGATGCCCTCCTGCAGGATGAAATGACAAATCTATTGGGGAGCAGAGAAGGGAGGAGAGAAACGAGGTGGCCCGGGTCAGAGGGATGCAGCGCTAACAGCCTGCATGCCCACAGCCTGCACCCCCCACTGAACTCATTCCAAGCCGCTGGTCCTCCTCATTCTCACTTGCTCCCAGGTAATCGGCTACAGGACCCCTTTCCAGAGGATGGTGGAGCCACGTATAGTTCATCCAAAGCCTCTTGCACCCTCTTCTGGACACTTTTCCCAGTAGCTGGTTTTATTTTTGCTTTTTCTATCATTTTCAATATTTCATAATCCCCCAATCTTTCCAACAGGCCACTGTCCAACTGTCTCATCTTACAAATGAGAAAACTGAGGCTCAGGCCCTGTCCGGTAGCTCAGTTGGTTAGAACATTGTCCCAATACATCAAGGTTGTAGGTTCAATCCCCAGTTAGGTACATACAAGAATCAACCGATGAATGCATAGAAAAATGGAACAACAAATCAATGTTTCTCTCTCCTTCCCTCCCTCCCTCCTTCCTTTCCTCTCTCTAAAAAAAAAATCGATCAGTAAATTTAAAAAATAATAATAAAACCGAGGTTCAGAGAGGGGCCAGGATCTGCCAAAGCCGCACAGCCGGTCCGTGGCCAAGAGCAGCCCGAACATTTCCGGGAAGAAGTAGAATGTTGATGGTGGTTCACAGGCCCTGCCTGAGCAGCAGAGAATTTCACTCACAATCTCTCCCCACCCGCTTGCTCAGAAAGCATGCCCTTCTCCCCATAACACCCATTAATGAAGCAAAATTGAACTCAGGTCTTGCTGTGGGGCCCAGGTTTCCACCGGATTCCAGGTGAGACTTCCTTGTGTCCTGAGGCAAAGAGAGAGGGAATCAGAGCCAGAGGTTGGTGTAAGGATGGACCTCAGAGCTTGCATTAATTAAATAACCTGTAAATTACATGCTTTCTGTTTCCAAATCCTACCCATGCTTTACGAACATGATTCTCAGTCTTGGCTACACATTAGAATTATCTGGGAATCACTCCCAAAAAACTGACCCCTGTGCCTCCTCCTAGATCAGTGATGGCGAACCTATGACATGCGTGTCAGAGGTGACACGCGAACTCATTTTTTTGGTTGATTTTTCTTTGTTAAATGGCATTTAAATATATAAAATAAATATCAAAAATATAAATCTTTGTTTTACTATGGTTGCAAATATCAAAAAATTCCTATGTGACACGGCACCAGAGTTAAGTTAGGGTTTTTCAAAATGCTGACACGCCGAGCTCAAAAGGTTCGCCATCACTGTCCTAGAAGCTCCAATTTAATTGTTCTGGGGTGTGGTCCTTAAGCACTTCCGGGTCATTCTAACGCAGAGCCACGGCCGAGAGCCTCTGCAAGTCCACACCGTGAGGCGCTCTTCTCCAGGCCCACCCGTTAGTAGCCACCTGCTGGCACCCCTGATCATATTCGCATCCCCAGCCTCCGCAGCTTTGGAGTGTGGGGAAGCATATCATTGAGGATTTTATTTTGATGCTCTAGCTAAAAGTTTATGGTCTCTTTCCATTTCAACAGATGTTACTCCATAAATTGGGCTGTGAGATTCTCACGTGCATAAGTCATCTTTTGACTCAAGCATCTTGTCGTTGCTGCTCAAACTGGTCTGCAAGCTCAGTCCACCGGCGCTGAGAGTCACAACAGACCGGCTCCTGGCTCCCCACTCCTCTCCCCTCGGCACCACCACGGGCAGGCTCAGCCTCGGAGCTGCTACCAGTTTTAAGCCCACGTCTCGTAACTTTGTTCCAACATTCGCAGCATTCCCTCCTAGGTGCTTGGACCTGCTTCTACTTTGCTTCCAGATTCCTGAGCTCTGATTACTCTCCTGTCAGGATTCCTGCTCCCCCCGGGGGGGTGGGGGAGTCTGCTTGGCTCTGGGGTCAATGGTTCTTAAGCAGTGTCCCATGGCAGACTGAGGCAGCACTGTGAACTGTCACTCTCGGGCCACCAAACGCTAACTACAATGTAAAATTAAATGTTCCGACCGAAGATACCCACTTGTATGAACCGCATGCCATGTGCTTTGAGAGGTAAGAAATGAGGTCCCCTGCTTGCCGGCACGTTCCAAGCTGGGCGTGTGGACAGCGCAATCAAGCCCTCCACCCACACGCAGGAGATCAGTGCTGGCCTGGGTGCTCTCACAGACACCGGAGACACCACGCTGCTGCAGTAACGACCGTGTTGTGTCCACCGCCAGCTTGTCTAGTTTTGTGTCTTTCCATTCTTTCAGATGTGTCAGCAAATATTCTGGCATTTCCGGTGTGACTTGAAACATACACTCTTGTGTATACAAAACACTTGAAGAAACCCCACAAGGATCAGGTTCATCCTCCGTAACTGAGCCCGGATTCATCATCCAGCCGCTTCTAGTCAGTAGCATGGACGGGGATCTTGCTGGCTCCTTGGCAATTATGATCAGACATCGAAATGCACAGTCCCTTTGACCCAGAGAGGCCACTGTAGGAACGGACTTTCCTGATGTACGAGTTCATTCGTTGCAGCACGATGAAATGACGGAAGACTGCAATCCATCTGAATGTCCATCTACGGCAGTCTCCCGGTGGCACGGCGCCCTAAGGAGGTTTGTCCATGGAGCTCTCGGTCCAAACCTGAGTCATCGCAGTCTCTGAGACTAGTTTGCCAGAACATTTTCGGGCGAGGGCAGGGCATTGCACACATGGGACTAGGACAGTTGAGTTTGGGGTCAGAAAAGGGAGAACTGGCTTAGGGGTGTGGGGGAAGGTGGACAGCTGTGTCCTTGTGGAAGAAAGGACATGAGTGATGTGTCCAGAGGTGGGGTTATAAAGTGGGGTCCTGCCACTGGGTGCAGAGCTGGGACAACAGATGAATGTCATGAGGGTGGGGGTGGGGGGTGGGGTAGGGGGAGTGTCTGAAGGCAGAACGGGAATTGCCAAAGAGCTTGATTTTGTAGTTTTTACTATGTAATGGGACTGGCACGGTGACTCCTCTGGCAGGAAAGGTAATTTCCCTGCCCAGTAATGGAAGAATCCCTCCAGTTCCTGACCATGGGGGCCTGCGTGCAGCACGTTGTTGGGAAAGCACATTTAATCTGGGTGATTTCCTCTCTTGCGTTTCTGCCGCACATCAATTTCCCCCGTTCTTGGCCCAAGACTTGGAATTTGATTTGCAGCATTTACGATGAGATGATTTGTTGTTTGGTGTAATTGCCCTAAATCTTGATCTGGCCCTATTCTCCCCGCCCCAGTTTTCTACAAATCACTGAGCTGCCTCCAGCTTCTCACCCCCTGTCAGGTGCCAGACCTGGCTGCCTCCTGGGCTGCAGCGAGACTCTGCAGTCAGCCCTTTGGAAAAATTCACCACACTGTGCACTTTTCACATTTTACTGTATGAATGTTATACCTCAATCACAAAAAGGAAAAAAAATCCCTGTCAAGTGCCCATGGCTATAATGAGGACCAAGTCAAACTAGAAATGCTTGTAAAATACCCAACACATCCGAATGGTTATTGGTAAGTAATAATAATGTGAAGACATTATAATAATGTGAAGATGTTAGAGACTCAAAAAAGCCGTGCTATTCTTCTGGACCCGAAGTAACTTGACCAGAACAGAAACTGAGCACATGTGAGCAGGTACACGGTTTCACTGGAAGGACAGGAGACGTATTAGGATCTGTTTCTGGTGCTGAGTTTAGCACTTGGCATTTGCTGAGTGCTTGCCCTTGCTTGTATCATCATCTCATTCAGCTTCCTGGCAGGCAAGACGATATACTGCTGCCCTCAGTTCCTTGATCTCTCAACTGGCCTTGGAAGTCCATCGAGCACCCAGGCCCCAACTCTCAAGGCTACTAAGGCTCTGCAGGCCCCCTGTTGCCTGTCACCTAATGGTGCCCCTTCTTCCTCCTGTGTTAATAGTCCAGTTATTAGTAGTGTTAAATCATGCAATCAAGACTGTGCCCTTAGTGAGAAAGGAGGAAGGGTGGTCTGGCCGCGCAGCATGCATGGTGGGCAGTAACTGAAATTCCATTGAAATCTGGTGGGGTTTAGGAAATGTTCCTTTTTCTAATTTGGAGTATGGGAGTTCCTGGTCTGCCCCAGAATGGTCTGACCTCCTGCCCCAAGATAGATCCTCCCATTGAGCTGAGTCCACTTCTCAGTATGGAAGAGTCACCCTCTCTCCCCGCCAGCAGACTCACCTCCAAATATTCTCTTCCTTGTCTAGGCCATTTACACTTCACACCACCTGTAAGGCCAGTTCAAGTGCCATCTTTCCCCAGAAGCCTTCCTGGATAGCCCCACCTGTCCTAAACCTCTCCCTTTCCCAAACTCCAGAGCAGCAGTGGTGTGGCTCCACAGTGGGACTTGGATAGCACCGCCCTCTTCCAAGGCTCTGAAAGCTCCCTGGAGAAGCTACTCCAAATAAACATAAAATCTACACAAAAACCATGGGGTGCTGCCTGGTTGGGCATAGCGCAGTGGTTGAGCATGGATCTATGAACCAAGAGGCCACGGTTGGATTCCCGGTCAGGGTACATGCCCGGGTTGAGGGCTTGGTCCCCAGTGTGGGGTGTGCAGGAGGCAGCCCATCAGTGATTATCTCTCATCATTGATGTTTCAATCTCTTCCTCCCTCTTCTTTCCACTCTGAAATCAATAAAAATATATTTTGAAAACAAAACAAAAAAGTGGAGTGCTCTTCAAAGGCAGCTTCAGACATGCTCTCTGCCCGTGTTCCAGCCAGGCATCTCCCTTCAGCTCAGCTGCATAGACATTCTGGAGCCTTTAAAGAAGGCACAACAATGTCTGGTCTACTCTCTTGATGGTATTTAAGACAGCACTTGGTTATATGTTGCCTGGTACTGTTGTCAATTATTTCTTGTTTGTCGGGCTTGATCTTCAACAAGGCGGTACCCTCCTCTCTCTTATTCCTTGTGCTCCTTAGGGTCCATCAGAGGGCTTGTCATAGCCAAGCGAGAGCACCAGTTCCTGAAGACTTGGAGATGCTCTGCTAAAAACATACTGTGCTTGGTAAATTCAGCAAATTCTCTTTATTCCTATTATTTATAGTATTAATGTTGACAGGCTTAATGAGTAATTGTTGGTGTTTTAATTGCATTTTTATTGATTTCTCCAGTTGTTAAGTACAATTTTTAAAAAGCCAATTGGACTTTAAACTGCACTGCTGCTGTTTCCCAAGGTAATATTGTACTTTTTCATCACATCCTTGTAAAGTGTACTCAGCACATTTGGTGGGCTGAGGAGATGAACTGCTCAGAAACAACACTGGCCTCTGCGGCATGCACATCGATAAACATGTCTTCACTCCCGTCACACGTCTTCCCAGTTTAGGGTTAAGTTATTGCTCATTCTGTTCGTGTACACACTGGATAATTCGTGTGTCCCGCCGTCTTCCTCCGGTTGACAGCTGTGGGGTTGGTATTGACCCCTATGTACCACAGGTCCGCAGTCCTTTCTCTAAAACCCTTGGGGCCAGATGTGTTTTGAAGTCTTAACTTTGGGGATTTTAGAAAAGTGAGCAGATGCCTAAGGCTTTGGTTTTGTAACAGTCTCAGCCAGAGCAAGGGTGGTGCCCAGTAATTTAAAACATTACTAATTCTATAGTAAAACATAGATCATTTTAAGTAGCTTCTTATTTGTTCAGGTCAGGCTTTGCTGATAAATGAGGTTTAGCATCAAACTTTCTGGTTTCATAGATTTTTGGGTTTTCCAGTTATAGATAAGGGCTGGTGGCCTGTGTCCGACTTCTGAGGTGGACTGGAGTAGAACTGGCCACTGGGTTTGTCAGAGATCCCAGACCCTGGCTCCACCAGCACCATGCGGCACTCATTCAGTTGGGGATTACAGTTCAATCCACCAAACACTGAGGTCGTGTCTGTGCCAGACACTATGAGAGACTTTAAGGGGAATAAGACAGGGCTCTGTCTTAAT
>NW_006290631.1:1006693-1010307 GCF_000327345.1 Myotis davidii | reverse complement strand
GGGGGTGGGGGACTTAAGCAGGCATTTATTTTCTCACAGTTCTGGAGGCTGGGAGTGTAAGATCAAGCTGCCAACAGATTGGTTCTGGTGAGGACTCACTCCCTTTCCGTCTTGAAGATGGTCACCTTCTCACTGCATCCTCACCTGTCTTCTCTGCATGCAGGGAGAGAGCAATCTCGGTGTCTTTATCTCTTCTTATCAGGACACGGTGGGGAGAGGGGGAGGAGGAGGAGAGCACAGAGGGAATGAATGTGATGGGGAATAAAATAAATAAATAAGGACACCAGCCCTATCTGATTAGGGCCCCGCTCCCCACCCTTATACCTTACATGGCCGACAACATACTGATAACAAACCTGACAACGACATCACCATAGGCCTGGATCCAAGATATATAATAGACCAAGATCAACATAGCGCATATATGTGTGTGTATATATAAACATATACACACATATATATGAAACGTAGCAACATGTTAAAAAATATATAACATGACCAAATGGCATTTATCCTACATATGCAAAGTTACTTAGTACCTGCAAATAAGTTAATATACCTTACTATAGTAGATAAAAACTCAAAACCAAAACTCTCAGAGAGTCTAGCATACAATTTGCTTAAATAAATTTTAATCTACAGAGAATACCAATTGGCCTTGAAAACATTTCTCTAAAAAGTCTAACTCTCTAAAAACTGCTTTTGCAAATGTAGCGGTTGAAAGCTAAATATGAAAATGTTTATCCCCTTTGACACAGAAATCCCACTCCAGGGAATTAATTGATCCTAACGAAATAATTCAAATGAATATTGTTGTTACGGTGTAATTTGTAGTAGTGACAAATTTTAAGCAAAGGCCAATGTTTAATAAATTATAGTACACTGCCTCAGTAGACAACTGTGTAGCCATTATACTTTAGAAATATGATTGTGAAGCAACATGACAGTGGTTATCATGTAAAACTCAGCTTCCATGTGAACATCCCTGAGAGGGTTCCCCCGGAGGAAACTCAGAGAAGTGAAGATCATTTTAATGTTGCAGATTAGGAATATGAGCATGTTCATTTCCACCTTTTTAAACAATTAACCAGTAAGACATAGTTTACAGAGTGCCTAAGATCCCAGGCCTGAATCCCCCACAAACCAGGGTTCGCATTTTAGGTGGCAGATGGGATAAAGTCAGCTAGGTGAGGAAAATTTGTAAGTCTGTGAAATCGAATAAAGGAACACAATTATGTATCATTATGCAAACTCAGAGAAAAAGGAAGTTTATCTATGAGCTCAAAGGAACATATAAGTGTATTTTAGTTAAAAATATTAAAAGACTGAAAAAACATTGATGTTTACGAAACTACGGTGGGAGCTTCGCAGGGCACGCCCTCCGCATGGGGTGGGCGTTCCGGAGCTGCACTCGGGAGTGGCACAGGAGCTCCTGGATCTTGTCCTGGCACATCTTGTCTGCTGCTCTCCCTGCTTCCAGCTCCCGGCGCTCCTCTTCCTTCTGTGCTTCCTGGGCCTGCTGCTGGTAGGACATTTGCATCTGAAGCTCCTTCTGGTACTCCTGGGCTAACCCGGAGCGCCTGCAGTATGAAGCATGTCAAAGGATAAAATTATAAAAGTAAGCATTTGGATTTATTTAGGGCATTATCATTAAAATGTAATTGGTGGAGTGAAATTAAAATTTCCATTAAAATCAAGGTGAGTGGGGAAGAAACAGATGACAAATCCAGTAATGTGTTCAATATATAATAATTAAGATGATCTTAGAACAAATATTAATTTTTAGGGAGGGAAGTTTTCAAAATATTCACCGTGATGTGGAGAGAGTTTTGGCCTTTTTCCATCCCCTCTCACTCCTCTCCAAGGACTGGTAAAACTGGGACCAGGCTGACCGGCCAGTTCTCCACTCGTCTATCTATCGAAGGGCCAGGCCCCTACAGGGAAAGCCTGCAGTGGTCTCAGATCGCTGGTGCCTAGGTGGGTAAGTTTGCCTCATTCTGTCCAGTATTAACTAGACAATTTCTTCCACAGATAAAGCAGCATTTTAAATAGATAAGCCACGTTTTAAATTTATACTGTGAGCCCTGGCTGGTGTGGCTCAGTTGGTTGGAGTGTTGTCCCATACACTGAAAAGCCACAGGTTTGATTCCTGGTTAGGGCATACACCCAGGTTGCTGGTTCAATCCTTAGTCCTTGATCAGGCGCATACTGGGAGGCAACCGATCGATGCTTCTCTCTCACATCAATGTCTCTCCCTCTCCCTCTCCCTCAATAAAAACATATCCTTGGGTGAGGATTAAAATTTTTTTAAATTTATAGTGTGATTTTTTATTGTGGTAAAAAACACATAATGTAAAATTTACCATCTTAACCATTTTTAAGTGTTAAGTATATTCACATTGTTGTAAAATAAATCTCTAGGACTTTTTTATCTTGCAAATCTGAAATTCTATACCCATCAGAAAATGAAAACTCACCTTTTCCCCTTCCCCCCAGCCCCTGGTAACCACCATCCTATTTGCTGTCTCTATGAATTCGACTATTCTAGGTACTTCATATAAGTAGAATCACACAGTGTTTGTATTTTGGTGTCTGGCTTATTCCACTTACCATAATGACCTCAAGGTTCATCCATGTTGTAACAAGTGTCAGAATTTCCTTCCTTTTTAAGGCTGTATAATATTCCATTGTATACAGATTCCACATTTTGTTTATTCACTTGCTAATGGACATTTGGATTATTTCTACCTCTTGGCTACTGTGACTAGTGCTGCTATGAACATGGCCATGCAAATATCTCTTCAAGGTCCTGCTTTTAATTAATTGGGATATATACTCAGAAGTGAAATTGCCAGATCGTATTGTGAACTAAGAAGGAGTTCTATGGAAAGTAACCTCACAGGGTGATCTGGTCATAAATTCCTAACTGGGCAGGTCATGGTGGGTAGTCACGCACCAGGCATATACGTTAACACATCTTTGAAATAAGTGTAACCACTCAAAAAGCATATAATTTATTAACTATCCTGTGGTCCTTGCTTTCTCCCACCCTTAGGTAAGCTTCCTTCCCTTCCCTCCTTTATTCCAAATGCATAAGACAAACTGTGAAACTGCCATTCCCCAGAGCATTTGAGATCTTGCTTCCTGGCAACTGTCGTCAGTGTTGGCTCAAATAAACTCTGTACACGTTCTCTACAGGTTTGGATATTTCTTACATCAATATGACAGTTCTATTATTAATTTTTTGAGAAAATTTCATACTGTTATCCTTGGCAATTGCACCATTTTACAATTGATAAGCCACATTTTTAATATCAGCTTTCATTAGATATAAAGATTATAGCATGTATCTGCTTCTGTGGTAGATTCCATTTTCAGTTTGTTTCATGGGGGTGTGGGGGTCATCAAGTTATTTCATTGGGATATAGGATTGGTGCCTGTTTAAAAAAGTTTTTTTCTAACTTATATTATTTTTTCAAGATGTTCATCTGCCCTAGCCAATGTGGCTCAGTAGCTAGAGCATCGGACTGCATACCAAAGAGTCTTGGGTTCGATTCCCAGTCGAGGACACATATCTGGGTTGCGGGTTCATTCCTTGCCCCCAGTCGTGGTGA
>NW_006290631.1:1000198-1006552 GCF_000327345.1 Myotis davidii | reverse complement strand
TTTTTCTCCCCCTCTCTCGCTCCCCCCCCCCCTTCCGCCCTCTAAAAAACTCTGAAAAGCAATGGAAAAAATATCCTCAGCTAAGGATTAACAAAAAACTAAATAAAGATGATCATTCAATTCAATACCCAATTAGTATAATCAGAATGTACACAATAGCAGTAGAATTTAATTTTACCAAGATGGTTGGTACTTATTTTAAGAGTCTCATGCTCTACCGACTGAGCTAGCCAGGCACCTTGGTACTTATTTTAATATGAAATTCTGTAAAGTGATTTGAGCCTTTAGGACAAATATAATAGTCATGCATCACTTCGACAGGGATACATGAGAAATGTGTCAGGTGATTTCGTTGTTGTGTGAACATTACAGAGTGCATTTGTACAAACCTAGGTGGGATAGCCTATTACACACCAAGGCTTCAAGCCTGGTGTTTGTGTATCCGAACATATCCAAAGGTATAGTAGAAACAGAATAGGCCTGGCCAGTGTGGCTCAGTTGGTTGAGCGTTGTCCCGTGCACTGAAAGGTCACTGGTTCGATTACTGGTCAGGGCACCGAAACAAAAACACAGAATACAATACTTTTATCCTACTGGCAGCACAGTAGGTTTGTTTACACCAGCATCGCCATAAACATGGGAATAATGAGCTGTACTACAGCATTATTAGAGCTATGACAGCACTAGGTGATAGGAATTGTTCAACTCTGTTGTAATCTCAGGGGACCTTCATCATATATGCAGTCCATTGTTGGTAGAAACGCTACATAGCACCTGACTGTACTGATGTAAAATAATGTCAGTAATGCAAGAATTATGGCACATGGTCCTCTATGTTAAAAAAGAATCTCCATTTTTTTATTTAGATAGTAAGTGATAATAAAGAAAACAAAATCATACCTTACAAACGTCTCCTGCTCTTCACGGTTAAGCTCTTTAAGACCTTCCTGTATGTGCTCCTGTTCCAGAGCACGTTCTTCCAGTTCTTTTGCTTTTCGTTGCACTACGAAAGACAACAGCAATGCTTGCTAATCGACTTTTTTCAGACAAGACTTGCTAACATCTTTCTGGGCATCGATGGCTTATTATTCTTAGGAAGGCAGAGCTTAGAACCACTGGGCTGGATCTTAGACCAATAAGGTGGAAGTAGTTATCTCCACTGAGGAAATAACAAGGTTTAGGTTCATATATGCTGTGATCTACACAGATTTTCTCTTAATCATTTTTGGTTGAGACTCTATGCTCAGCCTTTTTCAAACCAGATTACCATAGACCTTTCTCTTCTTGAGGACAAATAGTTCTGTTGCCATTAATGTTAATGAGAGCTTTTATTCATTACAAAATAAATATTTTTTTAAAAGTCTTAGTATAAAAGTCTTTTAAAAATTAAATAAGGAAAATTGAAGCATTCCTATAGGAAAAATATGACAAAGAAAACAGAGTTCACAAAAGAATAAACACAACCAGGCAATACACATCTGAAATGTACATATCTTCCCAAAATCCACTTATAGAAATGTATCTTACACAATCATATATAAGCCAAAATAAACTATTTACAGAATTTTTAGGACAAATGTAAGACATTCATCTGCCACTTAATCATGGTAACCTGCAATGCTAAAGTACTGGTAAGATTCAAAACAATCTGAAGGTCCATTAGCTGTGTTTAGGTAAAATAAATTATGGTCCATTTTTATAATGGATTTCTAGGCAGCATTACAAATCTTGTAATTGAAGAAAAATGACCTGGAAATGTTTATAATAAGTGGAAAATCCAGGCTATAAACAATATATACAACATGACCCTGATTTGTAGGGGGAAATTATATACATAGTAAAAATACTAGAAGGAAATTGTGAATAGTAGCTATTCCCGGGTTGATAGAATGATAGCTGACTTTGTATCCTTCTTTATAAATGGTCCCAAATGCTCACATTCTTTGTTTTCTCAGTCTGTTCTGAATCAATTATCATGGATGAATACAGAATCTTTTTCATTTATAAGCTTTTTTCTAATACTGACTTAATAATTTTTAAAAAATTTTTTTTATTGAATGCAGAGAGGAAGGGAGAGGGAGAGATAGAAGCATCAATGATGAGAGAGAATCATTTATCTGCTGCCTCCTGCATGCCCCCTACCAGGACCAAGCAGCAACCCAGGCATGTGCCCTGAATGGCAACTGAACCATAACCTCCTGGTTCATCAGTCGACACTCAACCACTGAGCAACAGAGGCTGCGCTGACTTAACAATTTTTAACTGCTGTTATAATACATGGAGTGGAGAATTAATCAAAGGAACCAAGATGAGCTCTCTCGTGCAAAGACAACTAATGAGAAGCTTAATGGCTCCCTAACTGTGAATCGTCCATCTGCTGGGCTGGACATGAAATGATGGGAATCTGGAGGTGGCGGTTCCTCCTCCTACAGATACTGCCTTTTGTAAGCAGGCACTGTTTGGAGCTCAGGGAGTACACTTGTGTGCTAAGACATGAGCAGGTCTCAGTGAGAGCCCAGGAGGAGGATTAGGAACAGGGTGACATTTGAGCTGCCTTGAAGGATGTCCAGAATTCCTCTAGATCACAAGCATCATAGAGAAAACTACCCATGCAAAGATATGCAGGTAGGGAGGTATGGAGACACCTGCAGAAAGCACAGATAGACAGATAAAAGGGAGGACGGGGAGATGTGTGTCTTTGCCTGACCTTTTCGCTCTCCTTCATAATCACTAAGGACCACAGACTAGTCATGCTGTTCCTTTACCCTTCAGAACATCTCCCCTACAACTGCTCAGAGTCTGCTGGGATATAACCCTCTTCATATGCTTTAGGTGGTCACACTTAGATAAGACCTGCAAAACAGGGATCTTGCCTTAATCCTTTTTACATCCCTCATAGTAGTTTATACATAACTAGAGGCCCAGTGCACAAAAATTTGTGCACTTGGGGTGGTCCCTCAGCCCAGCCTGTGCCCTCTCACAGTCTGGGACCCCTCGGGGGATGACCACCTGCTGGCTTAGGCCCACTCCCTGGGGGATCGGGCCTAAGCTGGCAGTCAGACATCCCTCTGGCAGCCCGGGAGCCCTCGGGGGATGTCCACTTGCCAGTGGGGAGCAGGCCTAAGCTGCAGTCGGGCATCCTTAGCGCTCCTGAGGAGGAGGGAGAGGCTCCCGCCGCCACCGCTGTACTGGCAGCTGGCAGCCTGGCTTGTGGCTGAGCAGAACTCCCCCTATGGGAGTGCACTGACCACCAGGGGGCAGCTCCTGCATTGAGCATCTGCCCCCTGGTGGTCAGTGTGTGTGATAGTGACCAGTCATTCCCAGTCGTTCTGCTGTTAGGGTCAATTTGCATATTACCCTTTTATTATATAGGATACCTTCTTAATACATAATTTGGATGCTACTTAAATTGGATGAAGGCCCAACTAAGATATAACTGTAATTCATTTCCTTACACTTTTCTTGAACTTGAAGTTTTCTTGTACACATGACCTCATTCACAAGTTGTTTCCTTGCCTCCTTTTCAAGTTTCAGCTGTTTGTCCTTCTCCGCCCACTGCTTTGCCTTCTCTTCTTCTAATATTCTGTCCAATTCTTTTTCCTGAGCATTTTCTTCCTCACGCTGCTGTGCCAAATATTGATGATATATCTTCTGTTCTTTTATCTTATCTTCCTACATAACATAAATTGACCACATGTTGTTAAAACATTCTTAAGTGTGATAATGATATTGAGGATATTTAAAAACAATCTTAGAATTACAATCTTAATGTTTCAGAACTATCACTGAAATTTTATAGATGAAATATTATGTCAAGGGTTTACTTCAAAATATTTAGGGGTGGTGGTGGTATTGGGTGGTGGTATAGATGAAACAAGAATGGTCATTAGCTGATGGTTTTTGAAGGTCTGTAAGGGACACATGGGGGTTCTTTGAACTATTCTTTTTATTTGTTTGAAATGTTCTAAAATACATTGTTGAATAAGTTAATTCACACACTATTCCAAAAAGTGTCTCAAAGCAGTTCCCAAATAATGGTACAGCTTTATTTCCATTTATTTTAATTTGGGTAGATGAAACCTTAACCTGATAAACAAAATAAATCACTACTACTACATGGCACTGTCTCTGACTAAAAGGTAAGTCAGTCACCTGATATTTTATAACAGCAATTCTCAATGTTAGCTACACTTTGGAATAACCGGGGGAGCTTTTCTTCCTTTTCTTTTCTTTGTTTTTATTCTTTGCTTGAGTTCTGGCTAAGAAAGAATTCAGAGCCAAGACTCAAATACAAACAAAAGTTTATTTAGAAAGTCACAGAGGTAGAAGTGAGCCGTAGAAGAAACAGGCTCAGGAAACAAGTTACAGAGGCCAAAAAAGAGCCCTTGGAGCTTAGGAGAAAGAGAGAGGCAAGGAAAATGTCCTTGGGGGGTGGGGGGGTGGAGAGAAAGAGAGAAAGAGAACGAACCATGCCCATTTGGGGAGCTTAAAAATTATTAAGGGCCGAGTCTCACTCCAGAGGTTCTTATCTGATAGTTTTTAAGTTCCCCAAGTGATTTTAATGTGCAGCTAAGGTTGTGAACTGGACTTTACAACAAAGACATTTCAGTTTACTTCTCCATCTTTTATGGTTTAAATTTGTGCTGTTCCATCCAATCTCTGATCTGATCTCTTTTGAGAAAATCATAGACCTGAGGTAGGACTAGCAAGGTTTGAGGGCTATAGCTGTATTATCAGAATGGCTTGTATACATAGTCTCATTCTTACTTAGGAATAAATTTAACAAGAGAAGGGCAAAATTTATACTCTTAAAACTAAGAAATATTGTTGAAATAAATTAAAGACCTAAATAAATGAAAAGACATCCTGTGTTCATGGATCAGTAGACAATATTGTTAAAATGGCAGTTGGTTTAGAGATTCAAAATAATCCCTAACAAAATCTCACTGTCTTTGCAGAAATCAGTAAACTGATCCTAAATTCATATGGAAATTGAAGGGAGACAGAATAGTCAAAACAATTTGAAAAAAAAGAACAAAGTTGGAGGATTTACATTTCCTGATTTCAAACTCACTACAAAGCTCAGTGATCAAGATGTATAAACATGAGATGCAGCATAAGGATGGACATATAGATTAATTGTATAGAACTATAAGTCCAGAAATAAACCCTCACATTTACTGTCCATTGATGTTTGACAAAGTGAAAAGACATGTAGGAAATTTAAATGCATATTACTTAGTGAAATAAGCCAATCTAAAAAGGCTACATACTTTATGATTCCAACTATATGACATTCTGGGAAAAGACAAAACTATGGAGATAGTTTTAGGCCAATGAAACCACTCTGTATGGTACTGTCATGGTGAACACATGTCATTATACATTTGTCCAAACCCATAGAATGTATAACACCAAGAGTGAACCTTATACAGGCTTGAAGGGAGCGCCAACCAATTGATGTGTTTCTCTCACATCGATGTTTCTCTCTGTCTCCCCCACTCCCATGCACTCTAAAAAGCAATGGAAAAATATCCTCAGGTGAGGATTAACAAAACACACACACACACACAAAAACAAAAGTGAAGCTTAATGTAAACTATGGACCTTGGGTAATAATGATAATAATGTAGGTTAATCAAATGTAACAAATGTACCACTCTATTGGGGGATGTTGATAATGGGGGGGAGGCTTTGCATTTGTGGGGGCAGGAGGCTATGGAAAATTTCTGTATCTTCTGTTAAACTTTGCTGTGAACCTAAACTGCTCTTAGAAATAGTCTTTAAAAATAGGACTATCTTATAGGAAAAGCATGACACCCTTAAGAGTTCAATACAAATGTCAAAGGAGCAGACAGCTAGGTGAATACTGGAATGCTTTTCTCTACTCTCCTTGCCTGGCAACACTTTGCATATCCTTTCATATCACTTTCTCAGTGATGTCCTCCCCAACTTGCAGGCAGGCATAATCCCTCCTCCTCCTGCGATCCCATCGCCATGTGGTAGAGTGGGAGTTCTCAGGATTCAGTGAGCATCTGAATAAACCTGGGGGAGCTTGTTAAAACACAGATTTCTTGCCCCTGCCAGGATTTCTAGATTCGGATTCTGGCGCCTAAAAATTTCATCTCTCCCAGATGATGCTAACACCACACTTAGAGTGGCTCTGTTACAGTTCATTCTGCATGTGGCTGGCTCCTGTAAGACTGAGAGCTCAACAAGGAACTTCACCCAGCACATATTAGACACTGAATACATGTCTTACTTTTTTTTGCTTGCTTTTATCAGCCTCGTCCTGTAAGTCTTGCTGGGCCATTTGCACGAGTTTCGTGCTCAAGTCCTGCTCTCTGTACTCCT
>NW_006290631.1:994367-1000155 GCF_000327345.1 Myotis davidii | reverse complement strand
AAGACGTTCTATCTTCTCTTGGAGGGCTTTTTCCAAAGTGGCCCTAAGTCTCTGTTTTGACCTCTGTTTCTTTAGCTTATCCTGCTCATTCTCAAATTTCACCTGAGCTCTTTCTTCTTCCTAAGGCAGAACAACAACAAAGATAATTCAGTACAGTTGGATAAAACAGATTAATGCATGTCATATACACACCTGGAATTAGAAGGACTATAAGAAATAAAACTTGCCGAAACCGGTTTGGCTCAGTGGACAGAGCGTCGGCCTGCAGACTGAAGTGTCCCAGGTTCGATTCCGGTCAGGGGCATGTACCTTGGCTGCAGGCACATCCCCAGTGGGAGATGTGTAGGAGGCAGCTGATCAATGTTTCTCTCTCATCGATGTTTCTAACTCTATCTCTCTCCCTTCCTCTCTGTAAAATATCAATAAAATATATTTTTTTTAAAAAAAGAAATAAAACTTGCCTTCTCATTGCTGAGTCAGCAGTAAGGCTTTGTGAAATTGCTGCGTATGTAATTATAAAGTAATAGTTGTCAAGTTCAAAATGCAGAAATGTATAAAGAGAAATCACCTTTAAACCTAGTACCCATCACTCAGCACCACTCTCAACATTTCAGTGGATTGGCCTACTCTTTACTCTTCTATGCCCCTCTGCACATCTAGATGTGGGTGCATTATTAAACAGCAATAAGAGTCCAAAATGAAATGTACATGTCAGCTAAATACGCAAAACTAAATTTTAAGCATTTTGTTCTTTAAAGTATTCCCCCATCCCTCTCATTTTCTTAGCTTTCTGGCTGGCTTGGCTGCCTGGCCAAACAGGCGGTTTAAATGGGGCACCAATGCTGTTGGGCCTTGTGGGTTTAGTAGAAAATTTGGGACATTAGACCTCCTGCCAGAGGCAGCTGAAGTCTCCTGAAGGGATAAGTATTTGTCCAGCTGGGACAGGAGATGACGTAGCAATCAATAGTGAGGATGGGATACAAATCCCAATTTGACTTGATTTAACTGAGATTCTTAACAGCCATGGTTACTGGCCTGTGAGAGGGGAGTTATGTAACTAGACTTTTCCACTAATGCCAGTAAATTCAACTGAATTGTAAGGGTCAAATTCGATCAGTGCCGAATCCAACGAAAAGGAATGGGTATCAAGCATGAAAGCTGGGGGAATAGCAGGCCACACTTTTTTTTTAAGTGAGCTCAACCACCTCTGGCGGAAGTAACCAGCCAAATCCAGACTGTAAGATAGGAAGGGATGGGATGGGGGAAACTGTTCAAGATTGAGGGACCTAAAAGTAGTTTGCCATGTTTGGGCTTCACCGGGACAGTTTTCATCTTACACCTGTTGTGCCGATGTAATGAATTTATTGCACCCCTGTCAATCTCAAGTGAATAATAAACAGTCATTCTTTCTAAAAGAGACTTGTAACAACCATATTTGGATTCTGATTTAACTATCAAATAAGTTAGACACCGATGGTGTAATGTTTATTCATGCACAGCAGATGGTTATTGTTGTGTTGGATGCTGTCATTGTTTTATTAGACAACCTAAGGGAAAAGAGGTCAGTGCCCTGGCCAAATAGGTGCTGCCTGTTTCAACCGCACACCAGTTGAAAATGCTGCAGTAGGGGCAGCAATCTTGTTGGAACAAAATTATTGATATTGGTGGCCAGAAGGTCACCATAGCTGTTCCACAGCATTTCTTCATAGGATTTGGAAACTGTCAATTTACATATAACATATCAAAGAACAGGGGATGTTGCCGAATTGTCACTAGCCCTCCATAGCACTGCCCATGACCATCCCATTTCACCCTCCCAAAACAGGCAGTTGCATTTTGCCTCCTTTAACAGATAAAGAAATTGAGCCACCGCAGTGAAGTAACTTGCTCTCTGCAATGGGAGGGCACTATTAGGTGGGCCTTGAAATCCAAGGCTCTGATCATGTTGCCCTGTGAACCGGCCAAGGCCATTAGGCAAACTGTGCAGCCACAGGCTGCAAACTGGTCCTGTAACCACGGAGTGATCATCCTACGACCAGCATTTTAAAAGGCCCACCACAAGGCGCGCCTCCTCTTCCTTCAGCCGCCGCGCTGCCTGCCTTCGCGCGTTCATGTCGGTGAGCTGGGCATCCAGCCCCAGCCGTGTGTTCTCCACCAGGCTTTTCTGTCTCCTCGCCTCTTCAGCTTCCCGCCTTTCCTTGGCTAATCGGTCTTCCTCCCAGAGCTTACAGAACATCTGCTCTTCCACCAGTTTTTGCCTTTTCAGCTCCTCATTAAATGCAACCTGTACTTTCCGCTCCTCGCATACCTTCTTCTCATGGATAGAAAGCAATTCAGTGCGGAGCTCCTCACAGCGTTCCCTGAAAGGAGAATTTTAAAGACAAAACCTTCACGAGACATGGCTCTATTTAGGCACATATCTGTACAGTCAGATCCTGAAATAGAAAAAGTCAAAGATCTGGATGCAGGCCATACGCGCAGAGAAAACGTGACGAATGGCAGGGAGATTGGCACCATGATGTCACAGACAAAATACGGGCACTGGGTCAGACAGAGCAGGTTTTGAATCCTAGTTTTGACATTTTCTGTGTGACCTTGGGTTGAAAATTTGACCTACCTGAGCTTTTTATTTTATTTATTTATTTTTTAGTCTTTTAAGGTTCTGGTAAGGATCAGAGATAACAGATGTAAATGCCTGGTAAGAACTAAGAGCTCCATAACTGGTAACTATGATAATTACTACATGGGAAATACTACAATATTACAAGTGGACGAGGCTTTGGTAGGAAGAGACCCCACATGCACTTCCAAGGAAAGGTCATCTGTGACCACATAGATGGAGGCTTCCCCATTACCCCTGGGCTCCTGGCAGGGCACATGTCCACCGAAGGGGTTTTGCCTGAGCTGCCTGTGCACACCCGGGCTAAGTCACCATTCAAGAAGACATGCTCTCACCATAAGTGTTTAGACTGTGTCCTTTCTTTCAGTCTTGGTTATTCAGATTTCTTCAAAAGTTCTTCATTGAGCCCTGTGATAGTCAACAATGTCTACACCTCAGAATTACTTAGGGATATTTTCAAAATCCTACTCCCCACTTCTTCCCTTCCTTCTCCCAGACCAGACTAGGTAAAACAGAACACCTGGGGTGGGGGCCTCTACAGTTTGTCAGAGCACCCAGGAGGTTCTGGCATCCAGCCGTGCGAGGAGACCCTCTGACTGAAGGCAATGTTTATAAACATCAAGTCCTCCTGGTTTCTAAATCAAATTCAGCGCCAAGAAGCTGAAGTTTGAAAATGGGCTCAATATAGAACTTCTGATGAAATTTTAATAGCTAAGACTGAAAGAAATAATGAAGTCTAAACTCTCATTGCAAGAATGGTCAATACTTCTATTTTAATGATAATAATCACTGATAAAAGTGCTTTACATGGTACTTTCACGCATGAAATCTTGTATCAACCTCGTAAGTATCTTTTAACTCAGATGTAGCAGCAAGAATTACCTCCATTTTAGAGTTAAAGCAGGGAGCCTAAGTGTCTTCCCAGGATAGTAATACTATTCGCAGCACTTACTGACTTTTAATTTGCAGGCACTGTTCTAAGCACTTTACAGGTATGGACTCTTACCATCTTCATAACAACCAATGACGCAGTGAACATTACTGCAGTTCATTTTCAACATTATGATCAGCCCCATTTACAGATGAGAAAGAGGAGGCACAGAGCAGTTAAGCATCATAGGTAAGTTCATACATTTCATATGTGGTAGAGCTGGGAGTGAAAACCTGGCAGGCTGGCCTGGAGTTTAGGTTCTTTGGTATCTCATTGTAAGAGTACACACATGTAAAGTGCTTAGAACAATGCCTGGCCAGTAACTGATATAGACAAGTGTTCTCACCATGCATCCTAGGGCATTTGTTTAACAAAAACACCCAAAACAAAACAAAGCCCAAAACTGCCTACTTTAATCTGGGGTTCAATCGCTCACTGTGTATAAATACAGAGCACTTAAAAGAAAATCACAATGTAAAAATCACAATGTACCAAGAACATGCTCCATAAAAGAAGTATTGATAAACTGGGTTTCATCAAAATTAAAATCTTTTTCTCTGTGAAACACCCTCTTATAGAATAATAATAATAATAATAATAATAATAATAATAAACAAGCTACAGACTAGGAAACAATATTCCAAACTACATATCCTGCACAAAAGACTCATATCCAGAATAAATAAAGTACTCTCAAAACTTAATAGCTAATCCAATTAGAAAATGGGCAAAAGAAATGGAGAGACATTTCACAAAGATGATGATCTACAGATGGCAAATAAGCACATGAACAGTTGTAAACATCACCAGCCTTTAGGGGAATATATGAATGACCCATTGAAATTCACTTGCTAGTGTCCCCTTTGTCCCTCACAGCATCTTCTCAGCAGCCAGCAGGGAGTGTCCAAGTCCAACCAAGGACAGGAGATGAGGCTAAACTTCAGAAAGACCAGAAAATCCAAGTCTGATCCTGTGTTGGTTACTACAAGCTTGAAAATCTAGTACAATGACTATCTGTGGAACTCAAGTTGCCATCTTCAAGATGGGGAGTAGCAAGTTCCTTCTGGTGATATGCATGACTAATCTGGTCTTCTTCACTGCCCTTCTTTAGCAGCTCCCCGAGCCCTGAAATTTCCCATTCCCTCTAGTCTTAGCAGTTTAATTTACTTTGTTAGCAGTTGTATCTGCAATTTATAAGCACTACTCACTGCAATAGCTTACTTCTCCTTTGGGCCTCTACTTGGAAGATGTAGGACAGTCTATATGATTAATAGCAACTTCATGGCAGAAAGAGAAGAGATGGCAAAAGCTTTATCTCTGAACTATGTCTTGCCCTAGCTGGTTTGGCTCAGTGAATAGAGCATTGGCCCATCTCAGGTTTGGTTCCTGGTCAAGGGCACGTACTTCAGTTGCAGGATCAATCCCCAGCTCTAGCCAGGGTTCAGGCAGGAGGCCACCAATCAATGTGTGTCTTTCACATCGACGATGTTTCTCTCTCTGGCTCTCACCCTCCCTTCTACTCTCTCTAAAAATCAATGGAAAAATGTCCTCGGGTGAGGATAAACATCAATAACAAAAAGAACCATGTTGCCAAAATCGGTTTGGCTCAGTGGATAGAGCATCGGCCTTCGGACTGAAAGGTCCCAGGTTCGATTCTGGTCAAGGGCATGTACCTGGGTTGTGGGCACATCCCCAGTGGGAGATGTGCAGGAGGCAGCTGATCGATGTTTCTCTCTCATCGATGTTTCTAACTCTCTATCTCTCTCCCTTCCTCTCTGTAAAAAATCAATAAAATACATTTAAAAAAAAAAAGAACCATGTCATGATCCCTCCACATGCTTGGTTTTGCTTCTTTCTAACATCTGTTGACCTTTGGATATCTCACCTATTCAGATTTCTTGCGCTGTGAAAAATGAACTCATGTATTCCTTCTGTATTCTACCATATTTTAAACTCAGAGTTTGCATTTTACTTTATCTTGGGCTATCCTATATAATAAAGAGGTAATATGCAAATTGACCCTCATGCCATAAGGCCGTCACAAGATGGCAGCGCGCACAGCAGGGGTGGGACAGCAGGGGCAGGGCTGGCAGCTGCTCCGTGCAGCTTCCGCCAGGGTTCCTGGGGCCCCACAGGGGCACAGGGGTCCCAGTGGCCAGAGGCAGGGCATCAGGGCAGCACTCCAGGACTCAGGCCATCTGGCAGTGCGCCAGCCACAGGGGGCGGGACTCCAGGAC
>NW_006290631.1:991073-994291 GCF_000327345.1 Myotis davidii | reverse complement strand
GGGAGCGGGGGGGTCCTGGGTCTTGCACGATTTCGCACAACAGGTCACTAGTAAGCAATAAACCTGTATTTTATGCTTGAAATTTGTTGAGAATAAATATTAAGTGTTCTTAACTCTAAACAAAACAAAAAATCCCTTAGTGCCTGCATTTTGCAATGATGTGTATATAATTACCAAAAATTTAAAGGTACTGGTACAATTACTGTCTATAACCTCTTAAAGCTACACTCTACTACTGTACATTAGCAATCTTAAGTCTTTTTTAATACACAGATTTTGTGTGTGTGTTTTTCTGACATTATTACCTGAATTGCTGGTCTAGCTTTTCAGCCACAAAATCTTGCCTCTCTTTTTCTTTCTTCTCTTTTAATAATCTGGTTTTATATCTCATTCTTTCTTTTCTCTCTTCAATTGTTTCTTCTTTCAATTGCATTTCAGTAAAATACTCATTTTCTTCTGATGCTAAAAGTTCACGCAGCCTGAAACAAAATGACCAAAAAAAATTTTTTTAAATTAAAACTGTGATGCCACATACATCATTTTACAAATTTATTTTTATTTTGTTGAATTTTATTTCAGAAGTACATGTTTAATCATAAATTTCACGAGAAGGAAAAGATCATTGCATTCTTCCATAAAATAAAACTAGTTGTCATTTAAAGCAATAAAGAGAGCCTGACCAGAGTGGCTCAGTGTTGAGCGTCAACCTATGAACAAGGAGGTCACAGTTCAATTCCTGGTCAGGGCACATGCCTGGGGGCTTTCAGGAGGCAGCTGATCAATGATACTCTCTCATCTTTGATGTTTCTATCTCTCTCTCCCTCTCCCTTCCTCTCTGAAATCAATAAAAATTTATTAAAAAATAAAGCACTGGTTGCAACAGCCCTGGTGAGGTTGCAACTGCCCTGGTGAGGTTGAAACGGCCCTGGTGAGGTTGAGACAGCCCCTGTGAGGTTGAGACGGCCCCTGTGAGGCTGGGACGGCCCCAGTGAGGCTGAGACGGCCCCAGTGAGATTCAATCGGCCCCAGTGAGGTCGAGACAGCACCAGTGAGGCCAGAACGGCCTCAGTGAGGTCGAGACAGCCCCGGTGAGGTCGAGACGGCCCCAGTGAGGTTGAAACGGCCCTGGTGAGGTTAAATCGGCCCCAGGGAGGCTGAAACGGCCCCGGTGAGGTTGAGGCAGTCCCTGTGAGGCTGAGGCGGCCCCTGTGAGGCTGGGACGGCCCCTGTGAGGCTGGGACAGCCCCTGGGAAGCTGAGAAAAATACATGAACTCACTCATTTATGGATAATAAGGACCATTATAGACTGATGAACAAAAATGGATACAGAGGCAGAACAGCATTGAGAAGACTGTCAAACTACAGTGGTAACCCTAGGGAAGGTGGGGTGGGGGGCGGGTAGGAGATCAACCGAAGGACTTATATGCATGCACATGAGAATAAGACACTGAGGGGTGGGGGGAGCGAGGGGAATGTCAAGGGCGGGGGGAAGGAGACATGTGTAATACTCTTTGTAATACTTTAAGAAATAAAAAAGAAAAGAAATAAAAGTGAAGCATGCTAAAAAAAAAAATAAAGCACTGATCTGTGCCATATTTTATTTGATCACATATAGATGTGATATGTAATGTATATCTTTAACAAAAGGAAAAATGAGATATTAAAGTAACAAAATATAAAATAATTATTATTTTGCTATCATGATAATGCAGGTGATTATAAGTAAAAACATAAACAAGTAATAGTTATTGCTTTGGCAGGAATATGAATATCTCAGCCATGATTCTTACTATAACATTCACTTGATTTTTTTTGACTGGTCAGTCTCAAGTGGTTTCAGGATTATTTCATAGTCTGGGTCATCAGGCTTGTGAGCCTTACTTATTTCGTCTTTCTTCAGTGTTGATGATAAATCCTTGCATGGCATCCTTCATTCTTGCTTTCACAAGACTGCCCACAAATTTGCGGTCATTGTGCTGGAGCCAGTCAACTTTCAAGCGTTCCCGCTCTATGGACTTAATGGAATCCAAAATAGCATGATGTTTCTGATAGTTGCGTAGGATTCTTCCCAGTTGTTGCTCAGCCCTTTGGCCTTCAGGAGGCTTGGCTCTCTGAAAACAAAGAACTATCACTTTTGATAGATCCAAAATCAACAGCATATTTTCAGTTAATCATGTCAATCAATACTCAGACTAAATAAAACTTGGTACTACATAAGTTTAAGTGGCTAAGTCGTAACTTGTTTGATTCTTTGAGCCTATTCTTAAGATCAAATTCGTCTCAAATATTTCTCAAGTGCCATTTGAGTAAAAGTTCATAGAATTATAAAGTAAAAAATTTGAATGGGATGCTAGAGATTATCTAGTCAAATCAGAGACATTAAGTGATTTGCTCAAGGTGCTTCAAACAGAGCAGACCTGGATAGACCAAGAATTAGAAGTCTTCCAATTCTTGACTTGATCTTGCCACTCAGTATTCTACTATTTCTCTGGGCAGACAACATAGTTACCACCATCAAAACACTTTCAATTAAAAGAGGCTACTAAGTAACTGTGACCAGGTACCTTATGGTTGGAGCATAGTCCCAATATGCTGGGATTGCAGGTTTGATCTCCAGCTAGGGTACATAGAAGAAGGAACCAATAAATGTATAAATAAGTTACCAACAACAAATCTCTCTTTCTCTCTCAAAAATCAATTTAAAAAATTTATAAGAGGCTGCTACCTAAGTACAGGTGACCCTTGAACAAAACAGGAGCTAGGAGCACACAGTCAAAAATCCACATATAACTTTTGACTTCCCCAAAACTTAAGTTGTCCCTTGGTATCCACAGGGGATTGGTTCCAGGACCAGCCCCCCACCCCCTGCCCCGGCCCCCACCAAAATCTGTGAATGCTAGTCCCCTATAAAAATATAAACAATTAGATCACTGCATAGTTGGCTCTCTGCATCTCTGGACTCCAAACTGTCAATCAAAAATTGTACAGGGCCCAGCTGGTGTGGCTCATTGGTTGACCATCCACCCATGCACCAAGAGGTCACTGGTTTGATTCCCTGTTAGGCTACGTGCCCAGGTTGCGGGCTCAATCTCCAGTGGGGAGTGTGCAGGAGGCAGCAATGGATATTTCTCTCCCTCTCTCTTCCTCTCTCTCTCTAAAATCAATAAAAACATTAAAAAAAATAGTACAGGTGTTTATTGAAAAAACTCCATGTATG
>NW_006290631.1:986825-990892 GCF_000327345.1 Myotis davidii | reverse complement strand
GTATTCTACTATTTCTCTGGGCAGACAACATAGTTACCACCATCAAAACACTTTCAATTAAAAGAGGCTACTAAGTAACTGTGACCAGGTACCTTATGGTTGGAGCATAGTCCCAATATGCTGGGATTGCAGGTTTGATCTCCAGCTAGGGTACATAGAAGAAGGAACCAATAAATGTATAAATAAGTTACCAACAACAAATCTCTCTTTCTCTCTCAAAAATCAATTTAAAAAATTTATAAGAGGCTGCTACCTAAGTACAGGTGACCCTTGAACAAAACAGGAGCTAGGAGCTCTGGACTCCAAACTGTCAATCAAAAATTGTACAGGGCCCAGCTGGTGTGGCTCATTGGTTGACCATCCACCCATGCACCAAGAGGTCACTGGTTTGATTCCCTGTTAGGCTACGTGCCCAGGTTGCGGCTCAATCTCCAGTGGGGAGTGTGCAGGAGGCAGCAATGGATATTTCTCTCCCTCTCTCTTCCTCTCTCTCTCTAAAATCAATAAAAACATTAAAAAAAATAGTACAGGTGTTTATTGAAAAAACTCCATGTATGAGTGGATATCATGCAATTCAAACCTATGTTGTTCAAGGTCAGCTATATATAGAATGTATATAAAATAAGTTGTGAGCCCTAACCGGTTTGGCTCAGTGGATAGAGCATCGGCCTGCGGACTGAAGGATCCCGGGTTTGATTCTGGTTGAGGACATGTACCTTGGTTGCGGGCGCGTCCCCAGTTGGGGATGTGCAGGAGGCAGCTGATCGATGTTTCTCTCTCATCGATGTTTCTAACTTTCTGTCCCTCTCCCTTCCTCTCTGTAAAAAATCAATAAAATATATATTAAAAAAAAATAAGTTGTGAGAAGGAAGAAAGTTGGGGAGAAAGGAGAGAACTAAGGAAAAGTAAAAAAGAAAAGCAAAACCGGTGGTAAAACTTTATTTCTATTTCTATTATGCCTAGGAGTTTAATGCAAGGGCTATGCTCCTGACATTTTGGGTAACTTGGATTTCTGTAAATATGTTCATTTTACACAAACATCCACTAAAAAGCTGGAAACGCACACACCATTTTGAATATATATTGATACATTTAATAAAATCACATGGAGTATATCTTTTTCAATTCTGTATTTCTGGCATTGAACATAATGCCTACCACTGTCAGGTTCTCATAGGAAGGAAAGACAGAAAGAAAAGACAATGTTTCTGGGTGGGCTTGATACAATTTCTGCTCTAGGGCCACCATTAAATCCCCGGTCTTGAGCTTTGTACTTCCAGCTAGTTTTATCAAGTCAACCTTATGTGAGTCGTGAGACTCTGGGGTCCTGATTCGCAGCAACAAAACTCAACTTACAGTAGAGAGTCCATCTTATCACTTACACTTAGAACGTCATTGTCAGGACTACCAAAATACAAGGTTGGGTCTTGGTAAAGGAGTCTTCTGGAGTAAGAAAATCAACATCTGGAGAAGTTTGATGAAAAGATTAAGGGTTCCGGTACGCAGATACTTAGGTTTAACTGAACAAGATAAGGCAAGGTTGAGACGAGCTAGAGACAGAACATGATGTCTGAAGTAATATGGGAATTAGCTAATCCCTATCAGAATTACTTAGAGTCTGGAGCCAGTTAACAAATTACTGTTCTCTAATATGTATGGCATTTTAGAAATGCAGCTTCATGTCAACAAAACAGAGCAGGGTTGAAACTACACCTTGGGTAGGAGACACAGAAACTCAGGTTCCCAGTAGACATACATACAGGCTGAGAACAGCAACCAAGTTCCAAGATCATCAGGAATCAATTGTCTTGGCCAGAACCAGGCCCTGAGGCACATTTTGACTGAAGAAGGGAATAGGGTTAGAGGATAGTGAGAAACAGCTGGAGCAGTAGCCAGGGAGCCAGGAAGCCTTTTAAGGCTTGGGGCTTGCCATGCAGGACTCTGTGGCCAAAAAGGACCCATTCTCTGGATGAATAAAGTGTGATCTGGAGTTCTCTAACAAGATGATGCCAATCCATGCACAGTCTTAGCATTAATCAAAGCTGTCACTGCTTAATAGAAATATAATGTAAACCAGATCTATAATTTACCATTTTCTAGTAGCTGCAGTTTTAAAAGACACCTGAAACTAACAAAATGATATTGAATGTAAACTATAATTGAAAAATAAAATTAAAATAAAAGAGTAAAAAGAAACAGGGAAATTAATTATAATAATATATTTTATTTAACCAATATATCCAAAATACTATCATCTCAACAGGTGATTCTAAGCATATTTCAAGTGATCAAAAGTTATGTGTAGACACTGGACTCTAAACCATGCTAAAGGCAAGCAAAAAAAGAATTTTATAACTACCTTGTATTTTCAAGGTCACTGAAGGCTTTTGTTACTGTAACATCTCACATTAGAGTTTCTAGTATTACAGTTTACAGTTTAATCTCTTAAAGAACAATGTCTTATATTCTAGCTAGGATTCTGGCCTTTACCCCTCTGTCCATGACCAGAATAAATGTCCTCCTAAAAAACTACTTTGAGAAGTAAATAACTGGGTTCCTAGGAGGCACTCATCAAACAGTGGCTCGTTTCGATTTTCCATTACTTCAGACATTACACCTTTTATTGCTTTTTTCTGGTGTAGCTGTTTAGCACCCAAGTCTCAGCTCTGGTGGCTTTTATTCTTCTCCCACAACTCTGCAACCGCTACCATCCACATTTCTTATCACACCCTGACATTTGAGATGCACAGAATCTGATCTTTTCCTTTCTATTTTTCTATAAGCTCCAAGGCCATTACATAGGCCTGCTTCTCTGGTCTGGAGGTAATCTGGTGGAACAGAAATCCCTACTGTTCCCAACACAAATAGTGGCACCTGACCAATGGCACCAGCCCCTCAGCTCTGTGTTCTGATACCAAACCCAGATAGGTAAGTTTCTGTCCCTGATGAAGTCTGTCTATAATTAACTTAAACCCTACAGCCTGTAGAAACTCCAGTGTACTGATTTCCAGACCCAATCCTACAGTCCTTGGACTTAGAAAAGAGGGAGCAGGTCTATAAATAGACTGATAATTGCTGTGTGCACTATGGAACATAAAATTGTATCCCTCATTATCCCTGATATTTCCTTCATAAAGTGTCCTCACAACTGTAGCATATCACGACCTACTGTTAACCTTTTATGGTTTTCTGCATGAGCAAGTTGTTTCTGCAATTAGATAATAAGCAACTTGAAGGCAGGGATCAGACTTCTGTTGAAGAGTAAACCTCCCAGGGTCATTGTATCTCCCACTTTGCTGCGCATGCAGGAGGCACTCAAGCAATACCTCCATAATTGCCTAATTACACATGGAAGTTTTCTAGCCTGTTGAAACACAGGTGCATGGACCTAAGACCAAGCCAGCTTTCCAGGCAACAAACCCTCCTGTTTCCATCCAGGCCTGCAGGGACACTTCTGTTACAGCTGAGTTTGCACAGAAGGGCTCTATAAACCCTGGCAACCCCTCACAGCCCAACACCCCTTCCACAGACAACCGAATCACCTCCGTCCCAGCCCGATTTCCTGCTGCCTGACCTACTGCCTTTCCCATGACACACACACCGCAAATCGCAAGGGACGACGACAGCCTTTGGGTGTCTTGGAGACTAAAACCCCTCAAGATCCCAAGTAGTAATTCTCCCAATACAGAATCTAAATATTGTAACAAGCAGGGGAGGGGGAGGAGGGACGGAATACCCAAGCGAAATTATCCTTTTCAAAATCAACCCCATTGTAGCAGGCACCAGTTTTCCTGAGCCCCCGCTGGAGGCCAGATTGGGCTCCGCTAGGTCTGGAGTGCTCGAGGATGCAGAAAGCAGTTGGGGCCCGCACACATCCCCTGCTTACCACCATCACCACTTTGGGAGTGGGGCCCTTAACCTCCCGCTGTACGATGCCAAACCGCTGGCTGTACATTTTCTAGTCTCCCCTCGGGATAGTGCGGCGTTTGCCGCAGTTCCCTAACGGTGCAACCGGTGGAACCAGCTTCTTAGACACAGAGGTCCCGTTGCCATGGTGAGCCTCGCGG
>NW_006290631.1:978931-986731 GCF_000327345.1 Myotis davidii | reverse complement strand
AGTTGATCCTGTCACCATGGTGACCATAGACGCCGGGACTTGCGACTTCCTCTGGAAGTGGATAAGCTGAGTGGGGCGGAGGGCGGGCCTCATCACGCCCTTGATCAGGTCTCCTGCAGACCTCGCCCTTTTCCTCTAGGGTTCATCAGAAGGGTAGAAAAAGGCCTCTTTTACCCTTAGTGAAGTCGAAGATCTAATAATATTCCAATTGGCTTTGCTATTTATATCCTGTAACCAGTCGGTCTAAAAGCACGAGAAAGGTTAGTGGACATTTTATGGATATGTTATTAAATGTTGTGGCCATCCTAGGATAATCTTGATAACGTAAATCATCACAAGACCTCCTTGTATATTTTTGTAGTTCTTTACAGTAATTTGCAAGGTATTTTCACACATAGATGTTTGAGCCTCACTAAGAATTATCCTCATTTTACAATAAAGGCTGAGAGCCAAACTGCCTTGTCAGCCTGCCCAACCAGTAATGATAAATCTGTTACTAATGAAATCTTATTACTCTGGGCACACACCAAGAGTTAGACTTGGGGTACTCTAGGATGGGGGGCAGACCAGATGGGCTGGTAGTGCAGTGATAGGAATGACTGGGCACCATAAAAACCAGGAGTCTGAGTCAAGGGTCACATTGGACTAGATGTGCAAGCAAATCAGGCCCTGAGAATCCGGAGCCCAGGGAACCTGGAAGGGGCCCTCAGCACAGGTGGAGGCTGTGTTTCCAGCCAAGAGCAATGTAGTCAATACCTTAAAGCCAATTAAGATGACACTTTGCTGCTCTCACTCTAAAGTGGGGTGGACACAGAACACTAGAATATATAGATTACAGAAAAAAATCAGTACCTAGCCAGTCACTGTCATGTAACAATAACCAGAGCACAATTATTGTGCATACCATTTCAAGGCTTCAATTTACTGTAAATTAACATTCCTTAATCACTTGTAATCCACCCACTTCGGATTTTGTATATGGTACGTTTCTAGATTTGGATTCCATTTCCTGAATTGCTGGTTCAGCTTTTCAGCCACAAAATAATGTTTCTTCTCTTTTAATAATCTTTTAAAATAATTTTTTTCCTATACTGCTTCTTCTTTCAATTGTAGTTCAGTAAAATACTCATTTTCATTTACTGCTAAGAGTTTACGTAGCCTGAAACAAACAGAGAAAGAAAGGAGTTAGATGGTTGTCTCGGATCCCTGGACCGAGTCCTGAGGGCCAGCTAGTTCCTCGACCTTTCAGTCCCACGGGTGTCTGGTCACCAGCTGGTCTCTAGACACCAAATCCTTGGGAGGGAATGAAAACACCCTCGGCCAGGCAGGGGCGTTTGGGAAAAGCAGCTGAGATTTGGGGGTGCCTCAGGCACCCGAGGTCATAGAGCCCAGAGGATCCTGTCCAAGTGAGTTTTGGTGACAGGGGAAAGCTACCCCTGGGTGACACCTGGCTGCCCTGGAACGTCCTAAGCGTTGGTCCTGAGCTTGTCGTGCCGCACCCTCATCACAGGCAAGCCTGTAATTTAACTCCAGTTCGGTTTTGCCTGTTGTATCACAATTTGAATCAATTTCCCTTATCCAAGTGGAGGCCACACCCCTGATCCACCAGGTCCTGCAGGGGTGAGGAGCAGAGTTCCTGGGGCCCAGGTGGGATGACTGTGGTCCCACGCCCAGGGGGCCTATTCCGAGGGTGGAGGGGCCAGGCTTGACGCGGTGAGCCTGGGCATTCAGCCAAACCCTCATGGAGACCTAATAGAAGTTACTTGCCCAAGGTCCTTGGTCAGAACCTGACATTTATCTTGCCACCCACTATCCCACTTTCTCAGAGGCAGTCAACACTGTTACCATCATCATGACATTCCCAGAAGATACACTAAATATGTGAATCAGTAAATAGGACAACAAAAATCATTTAAAAATAATTTTAAAATAGAACAGATTAGAGACAAAAACTATATTATTTCCAATTCCTATTGGGCCCCAACAAGGTTCATACAAGGGCTATCCTCTTGATAGTTTTCTGAATTCTACAAATTTCATGAAAGTTGGAAATCCATTCACCATTTGCAATACATATTGATGTATTTAATAAAATTGCATGGACTATATCGTTTTCATCCCTGTACCCCAGTATTAAGTTCTCAATAGTGACAAAGAGCTGAGACCCACATTTCTACTGGGTGGGTTTGACGGAATTTCTGTATTGCTGGGTCACCATGAAATCCATGGTCTTCCTTCCACTTTGCATTTCCAGCAATGTAGCTTTATGGAGTTATCCTCAGGTAAGTAGTGAGACCCTTTGGAGTGGATTCATGACAGGGTGGCTTTGTGATGCGTCACATTGACTAGCCTAGGTTTCCCAGAACTCCCTTCCCCATACGCTTCCGGTTAGAATGGGCCACAAGAAACATTTTATGTGCTAACTGCAGGGGAGAAGTGAAACAGCAGCATGTTGTTTTTACGCTTTGAAAGTTGGTACAGGAGCACCAGGCACTGTTGCAGTTCACACATTGTCATTTATCTGCTGGCTCGCCTCCTAGGTGTGAAGTAACAGGTCTGAGGCTGCTCCACCTCTCCAGGATCCTCCTTCAGCTTCTCAAATTCCTAGGCCAGATGCATATTTAACTCTGTGGTGAAGGGCACCAGTTTCTTCTGCAGGACACCCACGTCATCGAAGTTGGAGGTGATGAGTGACATGGGTTCCAGGCCATCTGCAGGGGGGTCCAGCTTGTGCTTGTGGGCGCCAATGTGTCCTCGGTCTCCCACATTTACATCCATCTTCCCTTCCCGAATGCCTGCCCTGCAGACTTCAAGCTCCAGCATTAGATGCAAAAACAACAGCCTTACAGAGACTGTTTAACCTGCTCCCACAATTGCGTATGGTCAATACCTATAAATCCCGTAATATACATATATATATATACATATATACATATATATATAAATATACATACATACATATATATAAAATCTTTATGTCAGTGGTGCTGCTTTTCTAATTGTACCCTGATACACACGATAACCAGATTCTCATTTCATCAGTCAGAATACCAATCAAATCAATTTCACATAGGACATCATTGTCAAAATTACCAGCATACTAGGGTTGGGTGGTTGGATCCTGGGAGGAGCAAAACAATAGCAGAAAATTATCCAGTCAACTCTGGCTGAAGTAGGTGGGACAGGCAAAGAAAGGAGCAGAAGAGGGTGGCAGAGAGCTGTATCATGAGTTATAGTAGGGAAATAGCTAATGTACATCTGAATTATTAAAGCTGCAAGACTGGAACTGGAGTAAGGCAAGGGATGCACAAAAGCTACAAAATTTAAGGGGCACACACTCAGTCCCGACCTTGTAAAGCTGGCTAAGGAATGATCTCATGTCTCATCACTTTTAGCACTATGCAAAATATTGGACAGTGAGGCAGGCTGAGCCAAGAGTGGCCCATTGACAGGACTTGAAGCAGAAACTCATACTCCTAGTAGACGGGCTGAGAGCAGAAACCAAGCATAAATGCCAAGGGGCAGGGGACACAAGTGGTCAAGAAAGATGAGCCAAGCCGACAACTCTACTTCGAAGACTGCTTTGGCTGAAGAGGAGGAGAGAGGGGAAACGCAAAATGGACAGCAGCCAGTGTGGAAGGATACCCTTAGGGTTTGAAGAATCTTACGCAACCCGAGAGACCTGGAAAGAACCCAGTCTCTGGATGCACAGGTGCTCTAACAAGGTGACCCAAGCACACAGCCTTGGCACCCCTAGAGACAGCAGTGTAAAGGATTTGTTATAATGCTTAAAATTAATCCACCTTGTTTTTGGAGTTGCTGGAAACTTGTTACTATATTATTACATATTACTGAACTCAGGATTACAGTTTATGGGTTAGTGGCTTAAAGAACAAGGCTTTTACATTAATTAATGGTTTAATTCTAGACTATCAATACTAGCTGTTTGACATTGGACAAGTTATTTAATTTCGGAGTCTGTTTTTCCATCTGCAAAAATGGGCACAGTCAGTCTTCCTGAAAAGACCATTCTGAGAAATAAACTGGGTCCATAAGGAAGAACTCACCAGCTTGCAGTTCCTTTCCTTATTTATTCACATTACATTTTCAATTGCTGTCTCCCTGAGGAAATGTTTAGAGACGCTGCCAGGTCTCACCCAGAAGCCATTTAACAGTTATGAAGAGGGCTTGTTTAGCTTGTTTATGGTGGCTCTAATTCTATCCCCCAGCCCCAACACCAGCTCCTCCACCCCTAACAGTCAAACTTCTTGTCATGTTCAGGCTTCTGGGATTTGCACCATTTAGAGCAGATGCACCAACTTTCTACTTTCTCTTCCTTTCTTCCTTACTTCCTCTATAAGCTCAAAGGACTGAACAGGCCTGCTCCTCTGGTTTGGTGGTGTTTCCAGTTCCCACTGATTCCTACACAAGCCCTGGCCATCGCTTTACGGTCCAGCCTCTGAGTAGGTCAGTGTTGTCTCTCATAAAGCCGGTCTGTAAATTTCACCTTGAATCCTAAAGTCTGCAGAAGCCTCCAGTCTACTGCTTTCTAGTTCCAGGTTTTTTAAGGTCCTTGGACCTAGAGAAGAGGGAGCAGGTCTGTATGTTGAATGTTTGCTATGTACAAAATGGAGCATCACAAAACCATTTCCTACTCTTCTTTCCCTTAATTATTTCTTCTCTCTTCTAAAATCTTCCATTACAAACAGTACATCACTCCCTTCTTTGTTATATGTAATGATTTCATGCATAGGGAAACTGTTTCCCCCATTGGATTATAAACTCCCTGAAGGCAGGAATACTCCTGAAAGACAAGCCTTCCATGGTCATTGTATTCACTGCTGTTCTCACCCACACTGCAGTGTATCCAGTGGGGACTTAGTCAGTAGCTCCGTAATTGCCCAAGTGCAGATGGAAGGACTTCTGGCCTGCAGAAACTAGTTTGTAGGAACAAAAGAACCCAGGTACTGAGGTCAATAGTTTATGTTGTCTATGTCTGGGGCTTTGTGTGGGGCCTGTCAACATTCTGCAGGAAGTAGCATTCCCCGTCCTCTCACTATCCCAGTCCTTATAGGCACTTAGCCTTCATCCTGTTGCCAGGCGTGCAGGGACAGTTCTGCATAGCAGATGAAACTGTTAATAACCTCAACAGGCCAGGAAAGGCTCAAGAAACACAGCCTAACCCCCTCCACAGAGGATGCTCCAGGAGGTACAGGACTAGTCCAAGATCACACACTTGTGTGTCAACCCAGACCTCCTACTCATCCACCACTGTCCAGCCACCTGGTCATCTCTTGGAGACTCTAAAGCCATTGAAGACCCCAAATGATGATTCTCTGAGTACAAATTTAAAGTCTGACTCCTGGTTTTTTCTTAGGGAACAGGCTTTCTTTCCTTTTTTCTTTCTAATCTCATCACAGGACACCAAGTCCTCTCCCTTGACACACCCTACCCCCCCAAGATAAGCCCTGACCTGGACCTCAGGAAATCTCTAGGGGCCTACACATACCTCCTCACTGATCATGATCAACACAGTGTGGGGCCTTTACCTCCTACTGCACCATGCCAAAATACTCAAGGCTCAAAGCTCAAGACCCACATCTGACCGGAACCCACCCCAACCCCACCCCTCACTATACGGGGCACACCTTGGCAACCAGACTGCTGTGTCCCGAAGACGGGTTCCACCCAGGCTGAAAATCTCCGTGATCTGGGGAAGAATTAACATCATGGGTCAACATGGCTGGTTGGGTTAAAATTAGGTCAGGGCAGGGTGCGGTGTCCCCGAGCACTGACCACTGGCGTGCCAGCCCCTCCTGCCTCCTCTGGGGCCGAATCAGAGGCTGAGTCATCCTTGCTCTTCTCTTTGTCCTCCTCAGGGTCAGGTGGCTCTTGCTTCACAAGTGGCAGGCCTGAGTCTACTGCCTGGGAGAGGTGGGAAATAGGCAACAGTCAGAAAAGCAAGGTTGGCCTAAGAGTCTCTTATTGGCCAACCTGTCACTGTGCTCATAAACCCCACTTCTATCACACTTCAGCACAGAAAAACCATCTGTCTAAAAAAATTTTTTCCATTCCCCACAGATTTCTATTTTTTCTATTAGCTGGGCAGCAAAGCAGGCAAAGCCTGGGGAAGGCAGAGTAATACTGTGGAAAGGCTGCAATCAGCACACCCATTGCTCTGCTCAAAGAACCACATCACGGCTCACCATCACTCTGCTCACAGATCACCCATCACTGAGCCCCACCTTGCTGGGGCAGCCTCGCAGCAATACGGGAGAGGTCAGGATGGCTCTGCCTGGTGTCCAGTCTTCCTGAGCATCCACCTTCTCTTGCTTCACCTGGGGTAAGACCACAACCCAACTCAGGCCAGGGCACTGGGCCCCCTGTGTGAAGGAGGATTGCAGCAGACTTGGTCCCAGCTTCCCGGAACAAGGCTGGACAGGGTTGGGAAGGGCAGGATGAGGTGGGGCCCTCACCTGCAACAGGGGTTCTGTGGAAGCTGGGGCAGGGCCAGGTACCTGCACGGGACTGCTTGCACCCTCCCGTAAGAACACAAGGTCAGTGCCAGGCGGGGGCAACACAAAGCCATTGCCTGCTTCCTGTTTCACTGGAGTCTGGGCTTGGTTTGGTCGGGCTGTGGGCGTGCCCGAGGGTGTCTTCAAGGTATGGCCCACACGGGGCCGTCGAGTAGATCCAGGCCTCTTTCGACGAGGGTAAGGTGGGGGTGACACTGCCCCATCCTCAGACCCTGACCAGACACTTGGCAGCAGGCGCTTCTGTGAAAGAGGTTGGGACCTGATGTAGTGACCTGACCACACTACCCTGCCCTGACCAACAAGCCTGCGGACCCCCCTATTAGTACCAGCAGAAAATCTGCTTATATGTGAGCCCCTTATCACTGAGCCTGCTTGTCTCCTGTTACCAGTGCCAATGCCACCCAAATTCCTCATTTACATCAGCTCGATGTCTACTAATCCTTGACCAAACCCACTGCCCCACTCACCCCTCTGAAATTGCAAGACTCATCTGGCCTGTCCCACCCACATACCAGGTCTGCCCACCATTCCCAGGCACTGGGGGACCCGGCCTAACCTATTGTGCCCACCTGACCCTTCCTGCCCCACCCACCATGGCAAACTGCAGGCATTGGCGCCAACGACACTTCTGGCGCTTCTGGTTACTGCCCCCGAATTTGGGCTTGTCGAAGCAGAAGTCACAGTGGCCACAGTCCATCCGTCGCAGGCAGGCTGCACAGGCCCCACACTTGCGGTTCTGCCGGCGGTTTGTGTAAGGTTGCTGGGGGACAGGGGAGACAGGGGTACTGTTGTTAAGACTAGTACAGTACTGTTCCTGTTGCTCCTCCACTAGCCCCATGGGAGGGAACTGGACGCACAGTAGTCTTAGCCTGACTCCCACTAGTCACATGTCAGTGTCTGCTAGTCACACCACCAGGCACTATCACTGCACCAAATACCTCTCGAGACGATTAGCACTGTGACTACTCCGACACAGTATCCATTACTCTATCTGCCAGTCCCCACTAGCTACCAAGGCAAGGTCTCTGACCTCCCCACCTCTAGTAGGATTCTGCTGACGCTCGATTAGCACCTACCACACCTGCTACTCTACTCACCCTATGTGAACTCTGGTCATTGTGGCAGCTTTTTCTCTTTTAGCCCCACCAGAATGTTACTTCATCTGACATTAGGTACTATCACTGCACCTGTTGATCCCATATTAGTCTCTCCCCATTGTCTGCTTATCCCATACTGGTACCCATTACTCTGCCTTGCTCTTTCC
>NW_006290631.1:975611-978918 GCF_000327345.1 Myotis davidii | reverse complement strand
TATTAGGCCCATTGCAGCATGTGCTTCTTTGGGCTTAACCAAGTGCCTTAGGAGAGTCTAGACTTGTCCAGGTAAGATGGGGCCACTCACTAGCTCGTCCTCGTCTACACAGTAATAGATGAACTCAGCAGGTGTTGAGGGGCCCAGGGCTCTGGGGTGCTGCAGAGGCAAATGGGGTGGGGTCATGTTAGGTACTGGGTAAGATGAGGGTTGTGCCTTCCCCCACCCTCTAGCGCCTCACCATCTCTGGGGACTCTGGAGGCTGAGGTGGAGGAAGCGGAGGTAGTGGCTGAGTTCTGGGACGCCGCCGGGCAGCCATCTTGGAGTCGCAGCCTCCCCTGCGGCGGCTACGCTTACCCTAGGAGAAAGCCAAAAAAGTACATCAGTTTAGGCACGGTGGCACCAGGCAGACACAGGAACCCCCCCCCACCCCCCCAAAGGAATGCAGAAAGCATGCGTGGGACAGACAGGCAGTGTGGGACGGGGCACTCACAGCAGGGGGAGCCACAGCTAGGGGAGGGCGTCGTTGACATCGCTGATGGTGGCGACGCAGGCGATGAGCAAGATGCTGGCAGACAGGGGCAGGCAGGTAGGGCCAGGAAGGTGAGAGTCGGGTAAAGGAGAAAAGAAGACATGAGGTGGGCAGGGCCAGGTTGGGAGGAAGCAGCAGCAAGTTCAATAGCAGAATGAGCTCTGCCCCAGCCCTGGCCCCACCAGCACCAGTCCCTCCAGCCTGACTTACTCGTAGGCAGCGCCGCTGGATGCACCTCCACTGGCGCCTGAGACCAGGGCGGGGAGGGCGAAGGCAGACTCGGCAACGGCCACAGTCCTCTCGGGTCTGACAGCCCCGGCATACTCCACACCCTCGGCTCTGTGGGGGGGGCCAGAGGCATGATGCAAGGGGCTAGGGCTAGGAGGGCCAGGGGCTAGGGTTAGCCTTGGGCCCACCCCACCTGCCCAACCCACCTTTTCCACAATCCTGAGGCACCGTCTCCGCTCACACTTGCAGAACAGCCCTGAGGCCACATCATGGGGCAGCTGCAGGAGGCAGGTGGAACAGGCCCCACAGTCCTCCGTTACCCGGCAGGCTGCACACTCTCCGCAGCCCACACGCTGCAAGGAATCGGTGGGGCAAGGTCACAGACTTAAACAGAGTGACTCCAGGAGCACTGACCCTCAAAAGTCTGCTGACCCTACGTTAGCTCCCATCACCTTGTCTGCTAGTCCCCCATTTGCTTCATAACTGTACCTGATAATTACTGATTAGCCAATATCATTGAGGCCATCACAATGTCTACCATTCCCGTTAACCTCATCTACTAATATCCTATTAACACCCATTACAGTCTGCTGACTGCAGCTAGCTCCCTACGAAATAACTAACACCACATGGATCCATCACCATTCCTTCAGACCCTCCCCTACCTCCCATTACATCTTGCTCCCACCACCCACTTGTGAGGAGGAGGTAGGTCATGCTTACCTTAAACATCCTCTGCTCCCGGTTGAAAGCAATTCTCTGTGCTGGGGAGGTAGGGGTCGGGGGGTTGGGGTAGGAAGGTAAGAAGAGATGAGAAAAGGTAGCATTAGATATCTGACCTCACCCAATGCCTTTGCCCTGACATTCACCATTCAATGTCCAGCCTGACACTGGTGTCCTAGACTGACACCAGAACTATTCCGGCTCCTATCTCCCCGTGTCCTAGGGGCCACTCACCTCTGCAGTCCTTGCACAATGTCTTGAGCCGCTGCCTTCCGGTACCATCCCCTGAGAAGCTGATTCCACAGTTCTCACAGTGCCTGGGATAGGAAACATGAGTGTGGGGCCCTGAGTATACCCCGAACCACAACCCTCACCCACTTGGCTCACTTTAGGCCAACACTCACCCAGGTGCAGGGAGCGAAGCTGGGGCTGTGTCCGCATCAGCCTTGGTTTTAGCCCCTGGGGCCTCCTTTCTGACCTCAACCCTCTTGGATCCAACCTGACATTTTCGAGCTTTAACAGGCTTCGAAGGCTTCTTCCGCTTCCTGCTGGGGAGAGCCAAGGATTGGGCCTGGAAGTAGGAGCAAGGGAAGGAAGAATATAGGTCAGTGGGTGGGTTTTAGGTGGCTCAGCCCCCCCTGCATCTGGGTATCCCACATTGTGTAGCACCTTAGGGGCTGGATAGCACAGGATGCCTTGTTTGAAGTCGAAGAGGGTGAGGTCACACGAAGGGCCCAGGTATCGAATCAGCTCAACTTTGCTTCGGATCCTGTCTCCTGTGGGGCTGGAGGTGGGCCAGAAGTGATTGGTACACAGGTGAAGCCATTGCCACTCCACCCACACAACTCTCCCCCTGAGAGGGGGACAGGCCTGCGTGGAACACAGAAGGTAGCCTGGATCTGCTTGGCCAGGCCCTACCCCAACTAATCCTCAGTAGCAAAAATACTAAAGGTGTATAAGTAGCAGCAGATATACAAACATTAACTAATATAAATGCAAATGAATGTGCATGTGTTTATAACATAATACCAGTGGTATTCTATATAAGATAAATAAACACAAATAGGAACACAAATACATTAAGTAAAATGTAAATGTGTTAGCAGTATATACTAAATACACAGACAAACAAACTTACGTGAGAAACAAATGTTTAAAACTCTACATAGCCCTGGCCAGGTAGTTCAGTTGGTTAGAGTGCTGTCCCGATATGCCAAGGTTGCAGGTTCAATCTCCAGTCAGGGCACATATAAGAAGCAACCAGTGGCTCGGCCAGCATGGCTCAGTGGTTGAACATCGACCTATGAACCAGTACATCACAGTACAATTCCTGGTCAGAGCACATGCCCAGGTTGCTGGCTCGATCCCCAGTGTGGGGCGTACCGGAGGGAGCCGATCAATGATTCGCATTCTGGTTAAGAAATATCCTATATATTAAAAGGGTAATATGCAAATTGACCGAACAGCAGAACGACCAGTCGTTGTGACACACACTGCCACCAGGGGGCAGATAATCAATGCAGGAGCTGGCCCCTGGTAGTCAGTGTGCTCCCACAGGGGGAGCGCCCCTCAACCAGAAGCCCAGAGCCAGGCTCATGGTTGGTGAGCGCAGCGTCGGTGGCAGGAGCCTCTCCTGCCTCTGCAGCAGCGCTAAGGATGTCAGATTGCCGGCTTAAGCCATCAGTCAAACATCCCCCGAGGTCTCCTGGACTGCAAAAGGGTGCAGGCCAGGCTGAGGGAACCCAAGTACACAATTTTCAGGCCTCTAGTGTGTGTGTGTGTGTGTGTGTGTGTGTGTGTGTGTGTGTATAAACACTAGAGGCA
>NW_006290631.1:970525-975389 GCF_000327345.1 Myotis davidii | reverse complement strand
CTTCCCCCCTTAAAAAACAAAGGGCTAAATGACTACTTAACACTTAAACAAATTCACACCGAAGGACAGTGAACCAATCAGCAAAAATACAGATATATGGGGCTTCCCCCGCCTCCCCCCTGTGTATTTCACTATGTTTATTTCCCAGTTTTGATAAAGAGGAGGGAGTTGGCAAGAAAATGAGACCCAAGGGAAGATAAAGTTTTCTTCAGCTTGATTTTATGAGAGGGCTGGTCTGGGCAGGCCCTGTTTATTTTTGCGCACTTTGAGATATTCTTGTCCTGTGACCTGCCCGGGAAGCTGGGCGCATGCTCAGAAGTGGTACGTAGTGACTTGTTGCTTTCTCAACCTAGCCACGGTGAGGACGCTGATACATCCGACTACTTTTGGCCCCTGTCTCCCGGTGCCAAAAATACATACTTCGCAAGCACAGTGGCGGCCCTGGCCACAGTTGGTTAGAGCATCATCTGGACATGCCAAGGTTGTGGGTTTGATCCCCGGGTCATATATATATATATATGCAACCAATGAATGCAGAAATAAGTAAAACAACAAATCTATGTTTCTTTCTCTCCTCTTCTCTCTCTCTCTCAAATCAGTCAGTAAAGCATACACATATATATAAAAATGTGTCCATAAATATACATACAAATAGATGTATAAACAAATAAATGCAACTACATAGAAAATAAAGTGTAAGTAACTGATGTTAGGACACAATACTCCACAGGTCTCTTGCAGTTCTGCATGCTTTCCAAGAAAGGCACAAACTGTCCTTTGCTATTAACTGTCTTTTCAAAGATGTTTGTACAGTAACTAACCTCGGGAGGTAAGAGAAAGGGTCTCCTAGAGCAGTGGTTCTCAACCTTGGCTGCACATTAGAATCACCTGGGAATTTTTTAAAATCCTGATTTCTGGGCCTCATCCTCTGGAAATTCTGTTTCTTTGTTACTAATGTTGTGGCCTCACCCCATAAAAAGAAACAGAATTTCTGGAGGATGAGGCCTAGAAATCAGGATTTTAAAGATTCCCAGGTGACTCTAATGTGCAGCCAAGGTTGAGAACCACTGTTCTAGAGCAAAAGGAAGACATCCTTACTGTCCTAAACATCAGAAACGATTGGATTCCTTAAGCTCAGGGTTCTTACCTACAACACAACCCAGGGCATGTGCAGCGCTAGTTAGCCTTCTTCATTTCGCCCTGTAAGAACTGGCTGTCAGGGAATCATTCTGGATATTGCTATTGCTAAGAGTAATAAACTCATCTCTGACCCAGGAATCTCGTATCTCCCAACAGCATCCACAAAACTGTGACATTCACTGATATTGAACTTTGATTCACTGATATTGAACTCAATTGTTATCTTAACCTAAATAGGGTAAAATCTCTGATCCTTTATAGTTCTTGATAATTGCACTTACATTTATAAATGATGAAAGTTTTATATGCTAAAAATATGTGAATAAGTGTAAATTAAATATAAGTAAATGTAAATATATTTGTAATTTTATTATTCCTCCAGAAAAAAACAACTTAGATAAAGTTCAGGAAGAGAGTAGAAAATTATATCTTAAATTCTTATGCGTAAATTGTTTATAAGTATGTATGTTTATGAATTATAGTCAAATTTCATTATTCCTGGTAGTTATGTTCTATAAAGTCAGCTTGAACACTGCATTAGTGAATATAGAACCACTGCTCCTAGTAGAACTACAGGTTGGGTTCCTATGAGCCTGTGGTCACAATACTATGGTAAACTAATCCTATGTAAGCTTTTTTTATGTGTGTTTCTGTGTAAAGACACCCTAGTTAATATATTCTTCTTATAAATAACTAACTGTGTGGTCTTTGAATGATGTAAAGCCAGGAGCTCTGAAGCCCATCTGCATTATATAGCTTTCTTTGCCAATGTCCTTGTAACACAATCCAGTCTCATCAGCATTGAAAATCTACTCTTCTGTATAGCTGCTTTCCCACAGAACACTTGGCAAGTATCTTTTAAAATCTTCCGCAGACTTCTAATCTGCAGGACCTGCCTTGCATGCAAATTTAACATTTTTCACAATATGTCACCTTTGAAATGTTTGAGATAGCCAGCACTAGTGGCAACAGGTGTAACATTTTCCTAAACTGGAGCAACATGATTGTCACTGTTCTGGGCTTTCAGCCTCATAATGGTGCCCATTACACTTATTGGTCAGCATCTCATAGAGCCACACAGTTAGCCAGTCTTCCACCTTTTCCTTAGCTTCATCATGTACTATAGATATTACTTTCGTGCTTTCTGAAGCAGCCTCATGTACAAATTGGCAAATTTCCTTTTCTTTTTCTAGATGTACCACACTTTTGATTCACGGACATGGAACTCACACTGACAATACTGCAATTCAAACGTGAATGAAGTTTATTTAACACTAGAGGCCTAGTGCACGAAAATTTGTGCACTCAGGGGGGTTCCTCAGCCCGGCCTGTGCCCTCTCGCAGTCTGGGACCCCTCGGGTATGTCCACCTGCTGGCTTAGGCCCGCTCCCTGGGGGATTGGGCCTAAGCTGGCAGTCAGACATCCCTCTGGCAGCCCAGCAGCCCTCGGGGGATGTCCACTTGCCAGCGGGGACCAGGCCTAAGCTACAGTCAGACATCCTTAACGCTGCTGAGGAGGCAGGAGTGGCTCCCGTCACCACCACTGTGCTGGCAGCCGTCAGCCTGGCTTGTGGCTGAGCAGAGCTCCTCCTGTGGGAGCACACTGACCACCAGGGGGCAGCTCCTGCATTGAGCGTCTGCCCCCTGGTGGTCAGTGTGTGTCATAGTGAGCAGTCATTCCCAGTACTTCTGCTGTCAGGGTCAATTTGCATGTTACCCTTTTATTATATACCTGGTGCATGGGTGGGGGCTGGCTGGTTTGCCCTGAAGGGTGTCCCGGATATGGGTGGGGGTCCCACTGGGGTGCCTGGCCAGCCTGGATGAGGGGCTGATGGCTGTTTGCAGGCTGGCTACAGCCCTTCAGGGTGGACGTCCCTGCTGGGGTGCCTGGCCAGCCTGGGTGAGTGGCTGATGGCTGTTTACAGGTTGGCCACAGCCCCTTCAGGGTGGAGGTCCCCACTGGGGTGCCTGGCCAGCCTGGGTGTGTGGCTGATGGCTGTTTTCAGGGTGGCCACAGCCCCCAGCCACCCAAGCTCCCAGTGGAGGCTAGCTGGAAGCAGGTATCTGGATTTGTCTATAGTTGAAACTTTGTTGCCATGAGTGGAGGCCACAGCTGGCTCAGGGCTGGCGGGAAGCTTAGCTTCCTCCATCGCCCAGGCAACCAAGCCTCCTGTTTGCTCCAGCTCCGTGGCTGCCGGCCACCATCTTGGTTGGGTTAATTTGCATATAGTCACTCTGATTGGCTGGGGGTGTTCCTTAGAGCATAGCAAAGGTACGGTCAATTAGCATATTTGTCTTTTATTAGTGTAGATGTATTTTCTCTTATGGCACATCACAGACTTCTTGCACTTAGGACACTAGATAGCACTTTAGCACTATGCTTGGGGGGCCATTGCAAACAGCACAAAAACTTGAAAAACACAGCACTAAGTAGACCATGAAAAGGACTTGTTTATAGTATAACTGCTGGAATAGAAGCCTTTGTTCAACCTGGAAACAGGTGCATCAGGCTACTTAAATTGTTTTTGCTGCTCTTTGCATGTCTACCAATGACCATGAAAACATAGCTGAGCAATGACTTTGGGGGTACAAACAAATTGTAGTGAGTAGACGAATTTGCAAATATGGAATCTGCAAATAATGATCAAATGTATATGCATGATTTTAGCCCCACCTATAAATTTAACCACAACCCAATTTCACTCTGCCTAACCAAGCTAAGTCCTACCCCTGACACTGCCCACAACCCAACCAGTACCTCTGGTAATAGGTGTCTGAGCGTCCGCAGGTGGCACCTGACTTTCGAAAAACCTCACGACGCTTCCAGCCAGGGCCCAGGGCAGGGCAGTCCAGCCACTCCTCAGCCATGGGAGCCACAGGAAGGAGCAGGGGCCTGCAACATGGAGGGGGCAATGGGAGAAACGGAGCCTGTCGGTGGGGACATGCTGTACCCCAGGCCACGTAAACCACTGGTATCAATACTTGTGCAAAACCAGCGACCTGCCACAGGCAACTGGCCAATATAAGGAAGAGAAACCCCCATTCCCACCAATTCTTCCCTGTCCTGGGCCCAGGCGCTTGCCATTCGTCATCCTCTAGACCTGGAAGCCCCATCCTCAACCCAAGGGTTCTTCCACCTCACTTTCAGTGCCCTGGTCCGTTCCTCCCCATCCTTCGCCTGAGAGCCTCTCATTTCTCCCCACTGCCCACCTAGCAACCTTTCGCTCTTCCTCCTCACTTCTCCCTGTCCTTGGCCCAACAGCCACTCTCTGTCTTGGATCTACTGGCTCCCTATTCCTCCCTTTGTCACCGCCATGCTCCCCCTCCTCAGCTCAAGAGGCCCGATTCATCTCGCCCTCAGGCTGCTTTCCCAGCCCTGGACGCCAGTGACGATTCCCATCCGCTCCGCTGACCCAGGAGTCCCCGGTGTCTGTCCTTCCTTCCTTCCTTCCTTCCTTCCTTCCTCCCTCCCTTCCTTCCCTGTCTGATGTCCTCTGATCCTGCTCCCTCGGTGCTGCCTCGATTCCCTGTGTCCTCCTCCAGAGTCCCAACTCCTCCACATCCCCAACCTGAACAGCCCGGCTCCCAGGCCTTCTGTGCTCAGCCTGACCGTGTCCACTCTTGGTCAGTGTTCGGAGCCGCACTCCGCCCGGTCTCAGCTCTGGGGCCCCCCATTCCTCTCCTCGGCGGCTACGAAGCTCTTTCCCCCCTTCCCTTCAGCGTG
>NW_006290631.1:968760-970424 GCF_000327345.1 Myotis davidii | reverse complement strand
TCAGCGCCCCGTCCGCTGTTCCTGTTCCCGGACCGTGCTATCTCTGACTGTCAGCCTCCTGACACCCTATCTCTCCTCCTCCTCCATGAGCTATCCTGTCCCTCCCCATCACGATCCAATGCCCCCAGTGCTCTCCGTCATCCTCCTGCGCGGTCCTCGGTAATCCCCTCGGTTGTGCACACCCGTTTCTCTCTCTGTAACCGGAGAGGCCCCGATATCACCCCTCATTCCTCTAACTCCTGGTCTGGAATCCCGACGCCGCCACTGTCAGCGTCCGGAGCCCCAGTCCTCTCCGTCTTCACCCTAAACCTCCCCATTCCATCCCCTCCATATTCCGAAGCCGCCATTCCTCCCACTCATCGGCCTGCGGGCCTTCTCCGTCGGCGTAGCGAGCCTCACTGCTCCACACTCCGCCGGAGCGCTCTCCGCTTCCTCCCCCGGTTCTCACCAGCTCGGCACCGGGCCGGTAGCTTTCACAGGTCTAGGTCCGCGGACCCATTACGAGGGTTCCCGCCAGAGGTTCCGGCCTTGCCCAGCTCCTCTTCTTCCTCCTCTGCAGCCGCTCAAGCGGTAGCTGTCGCCGCCGCGGCCGTTCGTTGCACCCGAGACCGGAAATCCGGGGCCCACCCCCAGGGTTCCGCTCCCCGAGAGACGCCTGCGCACGAATGCCCGGCCGGCGCTTGCCCTTAGTGGGGAGGACCGCGCGCCTGCGGGCTGAGTCTCGCAGCGGCGCGCGCCCCTGGCCGAGACCGGCTGCGCTTGCGCGCTGCAACCCAGTTACCCTCGCCTCCCGACCGGAGACCCGCAGCTCCAGCGCTTCACGCCTCGCCAGCCAGCGCGCTCTCCCCACTGCCCCCACCTCCTGTGCGCCTGCGCTCTCCAGTCCCAACCGAAGGGGGCGTGGAGGGTTGGGGCTGGGCCTGCGCTCTCCGGCTCTCCGTTGCCTAGGCGGTCTCCACTAAGCGTGACCGGGAGGGAGGGGGACGCAGGCTGGGCTGAGCCCGAGCCCTCCTCTCCCACCTCTCTCCTAGGTCGCGCCTACGCTCTGCAGTCCCTGCCAACATCCCCCGACCAGTGCGTCCCGCTCTCTCCCCCCGGCTGAACAGTTGCAGGAGCGCGCGGAGGGTTCAGGTGCTTGGCCCCAGCTCCTTCCGCGGGAACTCGGGAAGGGGGCGGTGCCGCGCCAGAAGTAAACAAGCGGGTCGGGCCCACCAACTGAGGAGACCTGGTCCGTCCCGGGAAGGGCGAGCTATGGGGCCCGCTGGACCGGACAACCGGAGAAGGCCGATGAAGTTCCTGGCACAAAGTTAGTGGGGTCCTGCTCATACCTATCCCAGAAATGGGGTTTATGAGAAAAGAGGGAGCTTTGTGTCCATCATTGAATACACCTCTGGTCTGGAGAGTAGATTTTTTTAAAATTGACTTGAGAGACACAAACATCTATTTGTTGTTCTATTTATGCATTCATTGGCCTTTTTTGTTAATCCTCACCAGAGGATATTTTTCCATTGATTTTTAGAGCGTGGAAGGAGGAAGGGAGAGAAACATCAATGTGAGAGACACACGTCAATTGGTTGCCTCTCATTTCGAATGGAACCTGCAACCCAGGTATGTAGCCTTGACTGGGAATGGAACCCCTGCTCCTTTGGTGTGCAGGCTGACGC
>NW_006290631.1:962217-968726 GCF_000327345.1 Myotis davidii | reverse complement strand
TTCTGCACATGGGCCACGAAGTTTCAATCGCACTGTATGTGCGCGCCCGCACGTGGTATTTTGTGGAAGAGCCTCACTCAAGGGGCCAAAGAGCCGCATGTGGCTCGCGAGCGTGGTTTGCCAAGTCGCAGTTTGCCAACCACTGTCTTAGGCGACCCCTGTGAAAGGGTCATTCAACCGCCAAAGGGGTCGTGACCCATAGGTTGAGAACCGCTGCCACTGAGCAACTAGCCAGGGCTCATTGATTTCTTGTATGTGCTCTGACTAGGGATGGAACCCAAAACCTTGGTGTATTGGGACAACTCAAAACAATTGAGCTACCTGGCAAGAGCTGGTCTGGAGAATATCAATGCTTACACAGTGGTAAATCAGCCACACACTGAATGAGTGATGACTGTATACCCACTGTCTCAAAATGAGAGGCTGAGAATGCAGGCCATTGGGCTCTCCCTCAGCAGGTCATATCTCCACAGCCCAAGGGGGTAACCTGCACCTAGTGGGTGCCACCTGTGTATACTCACAGCCGACACATGTACTGGCTCATCTACTTCAGGAATCTGAGAATTCAGATGCAACTGAGTAAAGTTCGGAGACCAAAATTTGGTTATTCAAAATTTTATTAACAAAACCAGGAAGAAAGGAAGCAAGGGTGAGCAGACTGCACTGTCCCACCCAGGCATAAAGAATGAAGAAACAGAAGGATACAGAAATAAAGGAAGAACGTTTGAGTCTGATAAGGGTAGATGGGCAGTCAAATGATGGATGGGCACAAGGAGAAACTGAGAGACCGCTGGAGAAAGACAAATGGGGGATTCCAGGCAGCTCCCCAGCCTGGGGTGAAGGCTGTGAGGACATCTGAGCCAGGGATGCTCAACGGTCAGCACTGGAGCGAAGGTCGGTAGTGAGTGGGTCATGCTGGATGGTTTGATGCAGCATCAGGGCCAGTAATCCTGCCCGGTTTGTCATGGCTGTGCGTACATTGCGCTCCTGCTCAAACAGCTCGTCCAGCTTGTACCACTGCCAGAGGAGCAGAATGAGGCCTGACATGGAGCTCTGGAAGACCCGCCTCACCCTGGCACATCCAGCACCAAAACCTACCACGCGCACACGCTCCAGGTCCACTTCAGCACGCCGCAACTTCTCCCAGCAGTAATGGCGGTTGCACTGTCGCTTGGGCAGGCGGCAGAATTCACCTGTGAGCTCAAAGACATCACGTACAAGGGGGCACCCACATACCTCGTCAGCTGGCACCTGCAGGAAGACAAAGCATGGCGATGGATGGGGTGTGGTGAGGCAGGAAGGAGGATGAGAACGGGGAGGGGTCAGGAAAGAAGGGAGGAGAGAAGGAATGGAGAGTTCAGGGGAAAGTGGAGAGGTATGGAAAAGGGGAGGAATCTATACTAATAAAAGCCTACGTGGTCCTCATGCCCTCACACGCAACGTTGCCACAAGGTGGCCGCCACAAAGATGGCTGCACGCATAGCAGAGGCAGGGCCCAGCGGCCGCTCTGCATGGTGAGGCCTAGGGGTGCCGCGGCTCTGTGCAGCGCGGAGGCTGGTCCTGGAGTCTCCACTGCCTTGCATGGAGGGGGTGAGTCCCGGCAGAGGAGGCAGGTCACAGCAAGGGAGGGCAGTTGTGGCCATTGGGCCGGCAGGGTAGGGCAGTTGGGGGTGATCAGGCCAGCAGGGGAGTGGTTAGAGGGCTATCAGGCTGGCAGGCAGAAGCAGTTACTGGCAATCAGGCAGGTGAGCAGTTAGGAGCCAGCGGTCCCAGATTGTGAAGGGGATGTCCGACTGCGGTTTAGGCCTGATCCCACAGGGTCTAAACCGGCAGTCGGACATCCCCCAAGGGGGTCCCAGACTGGAGAGGGTGCAGGCCGGGCTGAGAGACACTCCTCCCCGCCGTGCACGATTTTCATGCACCGGGCCTCTAGTCCTATATAATAAAAGGCTAATATGCAACTTGACTGAACAGCAGAACCTCCGGTCTATGATGCACTGCAAATTGACTGAACAGCAGAACCTCCGGTCACTATGATGCACACTGATCACCAGGGGGAAGACACTCAATGCAGGAGCTGCCCCCTGGTGGTCAGTGTGCTCCCACAGGGGGAACGCCGCTCAGCCAGAAGCTGGTGTGACAGCTGGCGAGCGCAGTGGCAGTAGCAGGAGCCTCTCCTGCCTCCACGGCAGCATTAAGGATGTCCGACTGCCCACTTAGGCCCATTCTCTGGACTGCAAGAGGGTGCAGGTTGGGCTGAGGGACCGCCCCCCGCCCTCACCCCGAGTGCATGAATTTCGTGCACCAGGCCTCTAGTAGAGGATAAAGAGGCAGGGAAAGGGGGAGGAATAGGAGGTGATGAGCCAGTTGGGAATTATGAAAGTGGTCGGGTAGGAAAAAAAGGAGGAGAGGAGAGGAGAAACGGGTGTAGAGCAGTGAGGAAGGGAGGATTGACAGAATGTGAGGAATTGAGGGAAAACCTTACTTTGGGGTCCCGTGAGTGCTCTGGGCACAAGACCTGGAGCCGTTTACAGTATGTCTTGCTCTGAGGATTGTAGACATCACAGAAGAGTCGTGTGGCCCTGGGGGTTTGGAGTAGAGAATAGTAAGGTGAGAGAAGGAAAGGGGACCATCTATCATGCCCATCATGATATCCTACCCCAACATTTTACTTCTGACCCCAGCATTAACCTACTTGCTCAAAGTCTGCATAGCACCCACACTCACCCTTCAATGCGTGTGGGGTACATGGACCCAAAGGACGTCTGGCTCTCATACTGGAAGGATGAGCAGAAATGGAAAAAACTATGGATGTGTGCTGCATGCCCTCCCAATACAGCATTCAGCACTGTCCCCCAAGGACCCACTGATGTTCCCACACCATCTGCCCATTCAGGCTGACACCCTGACCTTGGCATAGCAGCGCTCCATGTGGCGCAAGGCAACACGTGGGTTGATGGGGTGCCCGCAGGAGACGCAGAAGATCTGCAAGTCTGTGTCGTCACTGTCACCCTCATTGCTCTGCATAGAATGGAAGGAATGATGAGGCCAGGCAGGACCAAGTACTGGGCCCTGCCCTGCCATGTCTGCTCACCTCCTCATCCTCTCGCACAGCCTGCTGCTTGGCACGCGCAATGATGGCCTCAAGCTCGTGGAATCGGCGCTCCATTTCCTGAAGGCGGGTGCGGGCACTCTGCTGCTCACGGCGAATGCGTTCAAGGAGCTTCTTGCCGTGCTCTTCAGCAATGCAGGGGCTCTGCTGCCACTGCTGGATGCGCTGGGGGAGGATCTCATAGATGCGGCTGCAGGAAGCAGTGATGCAGGTAGAAAGGTGGCAAGCAACAAGTAAGTGGGGTGAGCCAAAGATGACAGAATGGCTGGGTGACTAAATGGTGAAGATAAGTAAACAGGTGACCGAATGGTGGATGGATGGGTGGACAGGTAGGTGGGTGCTTGGTTGACTGAATGGTAGATAGGTAGCTGGCAGACATACAGCGGGATCTTATCAAGCCCTGTCCTATACTTCCCCACTCCCTTGAACCCTCCAAGAATGACTCACTTGGCTGCCAGCTTCATGCCACAGTCATCTGAGCAATACTTGGAGGTGGACTGTGCAGCGCGCACACAGCCAGGCCCCAGGCACTGCGGTAGCGATGCGGGATCCTTGACATCGGCTCGCTCCGGGTGTTTCCATTTGTCTTTGTGCTTCTGCTTCTGCCGATGCCGCTTATATCTCTCCTCCTTCTATGGGACAACGCAGGTCAGGATAGGGAAGAGTTGAAATCAGCCCCAGACCCGTCTCCCCTGCATCCCACCCCTTTCTGGCTCTCACCCCATTCAGCCCCCTGCCCTCTGCCTTCGCACACGTTTCACCCTCTCCATCACCTTCTTCTCAGACTTCTTCTCCCGACGCTTTACGTGCTTCACTTTCACTGCCCTCTTCCGCAGCGCAGGGTCCAAGAACGGGGACTCTTCTGTGTCACTCATCCAGGGCTGCAAGGAAGGCATACACTGACCCCCTTGCCCCATTCACAACTACCCCACCACCTACTCAGTTCCCGAATCAGCCTTCCATACCCTCTGCCTCCTCTCTTTTCATTATGGATACTCTGCTTCTGTAACCTCCACCCTTCCACCAGGGGATGCTCTGCCTGCTCACCAGGCCGTGGTCATCAAAGGCCCCTGCACATAAGTCCTGGTACAGGTCAGGGTCCAGTGGTAGGTCCTCATCTGAGAGTGGCTCAGGTGTGGCTGTAGCCTCAGGTGGGTCCTTGACTACTGATGACACCACTGCCCCCTCGTCCTCACGGATGCGTCCCAGCTTCTGTGATGGCTGTGGCTGCTGCTGGGTGGGCAGTGGCCGGCGAGGTCTTGGCAGGGACTCCGACGATGTCACTGGCGAGAGCTGCAGGGCAGAATCTCAGGACTGGCCCTGAACAATCTGCCCGCATGCCCCGCCCCGCCCTGGGAGGCTGGACTCACCGAGGAAGGGAAGTACTTGTACGATTCCTGTGCCGGCAGGAGGAAGGCCCAGTTCAGCCCCAGGTGGACGGAGGGTGGCTCTTCCCTAGTCCCTCCAACACGTGCCCAGCCCACCAACTAGCCTACCTTGCCATCCCAGGCACACCTGCACCCCGACCCGATAGCCAGGACATGCTCAGCCCTGCCCTACCTGCCCTGACATGCCTGACTACCTAGAAACACAGCCTACCCTTCCCACCTGGGATTGGGGGGCTCCCCTGCTAGACCAGCACTTGTGTCATGTCCCATTCATCTGGATAGGCCAGGCTCCTTTCCACCTATTTATATGCAGTTAAGCCCCACCCACCTAGTACACCAATTCTAGTGTCAGTCACCTCTTCCTGCACACACTGGCCCCCTAACCTGACCCTGCCCAGCTCTGCCCATGCTCACCCGGGCCCGCAGCTGGCACTGACGCAGCCGGCATTTCTGCCGGATCTTGTTGGGGCCCCCAAACTTCTTCATGTCCCGGCAGAAGTCACAGTGGCCACAGTCCTCAGTGCGCCGGCAGGCCTCACACTCGCCACACATTCGGGCTGACCGTTTGATCTGCTGCTGCTGCTGCTGCTGCTGCTGCTGCTGCTGCTGCTGCTGGTGATGCTGAGGGAAGGGGCCCAGAACACAAATCAAGAACCCAAGTAGGGCCTGAGCTGAAATCACCTTACCTATCCCAGCCACCACAGCCACTCACCTGGCTGGGTGTGGCCATCAAGGGCTGTGGAGAGGATTTGTGGGGCGAAGCAGAGCCCCGAGCAAGCATGGCCCCAACCCCTGTGCCTGACCCCGCCCGACGCTGCAGGTCTGGATCCGGGGCAGGCCTCTTGCGCCCTCCACCCTCATCCCGGGGCTCACTGCCGTCTCGCTCATTGCTGTCCCGTTCCCGTGACTTCTTGTGCCGATAGCGGATCTCCAGCTTGGGGTCTTTCTCTGTGGGCCAAGGTGGGTGGGCATTGGGGAGGTTGGCTTGTCTCAGAACTTTCTTCCTCTTCTCTCCTCTTCTGTCTCACCCAATGGTGCTCTCCCCCCTGCTCTGGGGCAGAGGGGTCCCTCCAGTGGGGTCCTCTGTGTTGGCTCACCAGGAACCATCACCCTGCCCGCAGAACCGTACCCCTACTCCCCTGACCCAGCCCCCCCGTAAAGCTCTTCCTCCCCCCTCTCAGCCCCTCCCGCCTACCTGTCCCGGCCACCCCTCACCTCCTCACCTCGGCACTCCAGGCAGTACCACTCCCGGATGGCTTTGGCCATCTTCTCCGTGATGCGGATGCAGTCCCCATGGAACCACTCATTGCAGTTGTCGCACCCGCTGCAGGAGAAGGGGCGGGCGGTGGAGATGAGCGGCTGGACCATCGCCCCACCTGGCCTCGGGGCCGGACAGGTGCAGCCCCGCCCCCCGTGCCCAGGCTCACATCATGAAGCAGTTGATGTCCGGTTTGCGGCAGATGCAATAGATGGGCGCGTTCTCCCCGTTCTCCGACTTGCTGTCCTCCCCCGCATCCGGAGGCTCTGGGTCCGAGCCATCCCCGTCCTGTGGGACCCCACACACAGGGCTCCTTAGAGAACCCCTGTCCTGGCTCACCACGGGCCCCCCACACTCCGCCAGGAAGACTTCCCGTCCCGGCTCCGCACACAGACCTCCGTTATGGGCCCCACGGACGCCCCCATCACTCCCCTCTGACATGACCTGGCACATAGAGCCCGGCCACTGTCCCCAGACCTCCCGTGCTCGCCCCACGGACACCCCCTCCCCCTGCCCACACTCGTAGGGCTCACGACCAACACCCACCGCAGTTCTCCCCCGAAGACTCCCCATCACGCTCCGCGATTAGCCCCAGACCGCTCCTCTGACCCCGCCTCCCCAAGATCCCGGGATACGAACAGCCCCGCACACTGGCCAGCATGTCAAACTCGCGGCGGGCGGGCCGCACACCTCGTCCATGGAACGCACCCTCGCCCCTCTGCCCAGAGAGCCCCCGACGGGCCCCCCGGAA
>NW_006290631.1:953785-961725 GCF_000327345.1 Myotis davidii | reverse complement strand
CCAGTCGCCGGGGAGGGCGGCCGTTCGCGGACCTGCCGGATGGAGTCGCGCTCCTCTCCGCAGTCACTGTCCACGTCTCCCTCCGCCCGGCTTTTCATCTTTGTTGTTGAAAGAAGGGCATGGACCCTTCCGGCCCTCCCGCTCCGGCTGCCCCCCGGTTGTCTGAGCCCGTGGGGGACGCGTGTGTGTACACGAGGTCTCTGACGATGGCTCCCCTCCCCGCCTGCAGGCTGTGCCCGCTTCTGCGCCTCGGGATCTGTTCTGTTCAGCAGCTGATTTTGTTCCTCAGAGTCCACGTCTGACTTGGCTTCCGCACGTTTTCACGGCGTTCGGGCTCCGAGGGAAGCGGCTGCACCCTGTCCTGCTCCCATTCCTTGCAGGACGGGGCGGCCGGGTCAGCCTCCGGGCCTTGCAAGGGGTCTCACCCTGCAGGAAGAGAGCGCCGTGCACAGGAGAAGGGGCTGGACCAAAGTAGACTTGGGATCTGCTCTGACCACCGGCTTCACCAAGTCCTCCACCTACCACTCCTCTCCCCTCCATCACCACCATCATCGCGGTGTAGATTTGCCTCGTTCCTGGTGATGTCTACTTTGTTGAAAGCATTTCATACATATTCAGCCATCACGCCAATAAAAGTAACTTTTTACAGGTAAATGATGTACAATAAAGAAAATCTGTACAGGTCAGAGCTAGACATCCCCTTGGCAATGCTCTAGCCTGGGCAACTATGGAGGTTAAATGAGATACAATAGTCAGCGTTAATTTAATTTTTCAGCTTTTAAATGTTTTTATTGATTTGACAGAGGGAGAGGAATAGAGAGATGGAAACATCGATGAGAGAGAAACATCAATTGGCCGCCTCCTGCACACCCAGAGTAAATGTCCACATTCAGCGTAACTATAGTTGTACTTTAAGATGAAAATGGTGTTCCATGAAAAAAAGTGGCTAGTTTACTAGTAGCTCACAACACAAACTATCATTGGAGTACTTCTGCACTGTGATATGCAATAGTGTTTCATGCTTCTCATTGCATGACATAGTATTAACATGATGGATGTCTTTTCAAGAGTTGAGATTTAATAAAATTCATAAATTTTATTGCTTCATTCAATATTTTCTTAAGTGAGATTTGATTTTATTTGGGGTGTGTGTGTGTGTGTGTGTGTATTGTGGTGAGCAGTATGGTCAATATTAGTATTTTAGAGCAACTGCCTAAATTTGTGATAATGTGCTTGCAGTTTTAACAACCATAATTTTTACCCCTTTTTTTGTTTGTTTTGATTTTTAAAGGATATATTCACTTTATTTTTTTAAAATATTTTAATTGATTTTATAGAGAGGAAGGGAGAGGAATAGAAACATTGAAGAGAAACATCGTCATTTGGCTGCCTCCTGCATGCCCCCTCCTGGGAATCAAGTCAGAAACCCAGGCTTGTGCCCTGCCTGGGAATGAAACTATGACCTCCTGGTTCATGGGAGGACCCTCAACTAATTGAACCACACTACTCAGGCTGTGTTATTTTTTTTTAATTTTTATTTATTCTATTGATTTCAGAGAGGAAGGAAAGGGAGAGAGATAGGAACATCAATGATGAGAGAGAATCATTGATCGGCTGCCCCACACTGGAGATCGAGCCCGAAACCCAGGCATGTGCCCTGATGGGGAATGGAACCATGGCCTCCTGGTTCATAGGTCGATGCTCAACCACTGAGCCACTCCAGCTGGGCTTTTTTTATTTTTTATTTTTATTGATTTCAGAGAGGAAGGGAGAGGGAGAGCGAGATAGAAACATAATGATGAGAGAATCTTGATCAGCTGCCTCTTGCATGCCCACTACTAGGGATCAAGCCCACAAGCCAGTCATGTGCCCTGATGGGGAATGGAACCATGACTTCCTGGTTCATAGGTCAACACTCAACCACTGAGCCACACCGGCTTGGCTGTGTTATTCTTTTAAAATACTGCTTTGGCTACTCTCAGTTTCTTAAATTTCCATACAGATTTTATGATAAACGTGTCTAATTTGGAGAGCATTCGGTTGAAACTTTGATAAGAGTTGTGTTGAATCTGTAGATCAGTTTTGGGGAATACTGCCATTGTAAGAGTATTAAGTTTCCCAATCCACAAACATGGGATGTTACCCTTCTCCTTTCCCCTTTCTCCTGCCTCTTCCTTCCACCCCCTCAACTGTTACTGTTACAAGGTGGCCAGATAAGGAGTGAAGCCTTACACCAACTCTTGCCTCACAAAGCCAGAAAGTTGTCTTCACATTTTCGGGGCCTCTGGTGACCCACAGCCCTTATCGCATAGGCAGTATCCCACAAATAGCAGCGGCCAGCCAGGACTGCTTTTAAGGTGCAGCCTTGTGGTTGCCATGGGCCCACCACTCCCTAGGAAGGCCCTTGGCAGTGTGTTTACCTCCTGGTGTCTGGCGGGAAGTTGGCATCGCCGTTATGGGGACGGAAGATGCCGAAACCAGCTACTTCCTGATGGCACTGAGGAGTGAAGTCTGCCGGATTCCCTCCTCCTCCGTCCAGGCCACCCTCGCTGGATATTTTCCAGGTTCTGCCTGGAAGGCAAACCAAGTCGAGTATCTTTTTCCTCTTGGAAAAGGCGAGGTCTAAATACAACTCCATTTTATACAGCTAATTGAATCTTACAACAGGTATACAAGTCTGGTTAGATCTTATTTGGTTTTAGGGTGCACAGTGGGGCTTTCTTAGCATGTCTGGAAGATTTTTCTTATTTCGCTATTGTGCCGGCTTACATAAGGATGGGCAGGCAGGACTGCCTCCCTTGAGCAGGCCAGAGATGGCCGGAGTCAGGGTGGCGCCACGGTGCCCCTAGCCCCCAACCGCCTCCCAGGGCAGCCGTAGCCCTACCCCTGCCCCCCCATCGGGTCCCCTCCACTGAGGTCCGGTGCCTCCACTATGGCATTGGTAGGAGGAGCTCCAACCGGAGATCGGGGGGCACTCCAAGAACTTGGCATCCCCTCAAAAGTCGCCTCTGGCGTGGGGTCCCTCGGCCCCATGGAGATGTGTCCAGCTTCTGAACCTGCTTCTCGGAGGATGGGTTTCCAGACAGAAATCCCACGACCCGGGGCGGTCAGCCCTCACCTGGAGCAGGAGGTGCCTTGGCTCATCGGCAGGAGACTTGGCTGTCCCAGGGAGACCCCTGCAGGCGCCGTCCATAGCCAGCATGGCGCTCAGCGGGAAACCCCGTGTCCCGGTGGGGGCTGCGCACCTTCCTGGGCCGGGATCTGCAGCCGGTCACCGGCTGCCCTTCACCTTCACAGCGAACCCAGGTGTCCAAGTAGCTCCCAGAAAAGGATCTGGGGTGTTTATCTCTAAGGCGTCCCTTGAGATAAACTTGAACAGTGCAGATGTGGGGCATTCAAGTAGTTGCTAGCAGAGGGGCTGCTCTACGCAGGACCAAGGGCAGGCCTAGGACCGAAAAGACCAGAAACTTTAATATTAAGCATACGCAACATAATTCAATTAACTGCTGGAGGAATTACACGACATGAAACATATGCTGTTGCAAATCACACAGCACTTTATTACTCACACAAGTTCCTGATGCTGCAGCTACAGGCTTAATGGGGATCCCGGGGGTGCTGTCCTCTGGGGTCTGGCAGCTGGGCTGGTCCGGTCCAATGCAGGGGGCCGGGTGAACGGCGTCGCTTGCCGGACTGAGAAAAGGACGTGCCTCTGTGGCTGTCTCGACAGGCGAGCACCGTGGGCTGGTCAGGACCCATTTTTAAAGCCTGTTGTGCAGTAGTTCAGGTGGCTATCAATGAATTACGTAGGCACACACGTTAATCTCAAATAGGGCGAGGGCCTACATGTGATTATCTAGGAAGAGTACATCACTCACTCAAAAGGTTATCCTGACAAGTCACTCTGAATTAGCAACTGAAGTTCAAATCCTTATCTATGAGGTATACATGCTTCAGAGCAGTGGGGAATGTGTCCTTAATATCACACTTTAAGTTTTCAGGAAAGTTAACTCAAACATTTTAAAACATTTTAAACATTTTTTAGACATTTTTAAACATTTCTATATTTGACTACAACACCAGGTCAGCCTATGGAGAGTTTAGCTAAGCTACACCATGGTCTTGCTGCCGCCACATCCCTTTTTTTTTTTTTTTTTTTTTTTTTTGTCCAAGTGGCTTGTAGGGGCCTTAAACTGACACTGGACCCCTTATTCAAGTGTATGAATGATAGCAGCCACAGTCACAAGCAAATGTAAATTTCTGACATGACTTCACCAACAGCCCTGGTAATAACACTCTCCCCTGCCTCCCAGCGTCTGTGTGCCTTATGCACCCCTTAGATAAGACCTCAGTGGGGCTTACCAAACCCCGCTCTTTTGAATTTACCAACCCAGCCCTCGCCAGGTAACCCCAAAGCACTCCACTCAGGGTCCCTAATAAAGACAGGTAGCCTAGGTACTGCCTCTCGACACTCTTCCTGGACCTCCCGCTGTGGCCCCTGAGGAATGCAGTGTACTTCCTCCAGACCCTGTAAGTAAGAAACTTATGGAGTCCAGTTTTTCTTGTGGGGGATAGGAGGGTGGCTCATCACCCAGCACCCTGTGCTCCCCTTGGCAAAATCTTATTTTAAAAAGTCGTAAGTTAGTGGCCTAAGGAGCCTAGAACCAAACCACTGGCATCCCCCTCAAGGACCCACCCCTCTGCCCCCAGGTGGGAAGAGGCAGATCACACAGCTCAGGTCCAGGGACAGGTGGAAGGAGAAGTGTCCCCAGATGGGAAGGGGTTGACCTCACAGAAGTCACGAAGGGCATCAGCGGATGGTGACACAACAGGGAGCAGGAGGCTGAGGAAACCTGCCTCATTGGGCAGCTGGAATCTGTGGCCCAACAGGAATAGGTGTCACCTAGCTCTTAAATAAAGGATTTTTTGAAAAATCATTTATAATGCTAGAGAGAACATGGCAAATATAAGGGTTATTATTTTCATTTGAATGTTTTCCTTTAATAAAAATGTGAGAAGAGGGAAGTCCCTGATTTTTTTTCTACCACTACAGTATTTCAAGATCACTTACCACTCTTCCTTAATAAGGTAACTGATTTTTAAAAATTGATTCAAGAGAGAGGAAGGGAGAGAAAGAAACATCGATTTGTTGTTCCACTTATACATGCATTCACTGGTTATTTCTGGTATGTGCCCTGACTAGGGATTGAACCTGCAACCTTGGCATATCAAGACGATGCTCCAACCACCTGAGCTACCCAGACAGCACTGTATAAGCAGCTGCCTCAGTCTCAGGAAGAATCTTTGCGCCAGACCCTTCTTTTTAAAATATATATTTTTATTGATTTCAGAGAGGAAGGGAGAAGGAGAGAGATAGAAATATCAATGATGAGAGAGAATCATTGATCGGCTGTCTCCTGCGCACCCCTCACTGGGGACTGAGCCCACAACCAGGGCATGTGCCCTGACTGGGAATCAAACCATGAACTCCCGGTTCACAGGTCGATGCTCAATCACTGAGCCCTGCCAGACTCCCTTTCTTAGGGTGTTTAGGACCCTTTGTTGGACTATGTCATTGATTGTACTATTTATCAGTGGCATGTTAAAACTTGCATGGTTTGTGTAAAACAACACAGTTAGGAATTACAGATATAAAAAGCTTGCCCAGTTGCAGAGCAAAAAGCCACTGGTGTGCATTTTCTGACCACATGCTGAGGTCCAACAGGCACTTTGCTAATTGGGTACAGATACATCACTCAGTCGGGCAGTGGAGACAGTGTAGGTGGCTCCTGGGGGAGGACGTGGAAACATGGTCTCTTCTGCTTGTCCTGGGAAGGAATATAGGGAATGCTGCTATGCAGACCCTGTCAATATTCTACGGCAACAGCATTCCCTCGGTCTCCTTCATAACAACAGTCTTTCCCGTCAGCCATCCGCCCTCCGATTTCCAGGTCTTCAGTGCCAGCTCAGCCAAGCAGCTCTCAGGTTTGAGCTGGTCACATAACGCAGTCATGGAAGCCTGGGGAAAGGCTGAGACATGGAGATGACGCCCACTGCTCCATCACCGTCCAGACTGCGCTCCCAGAGATGCAGTGCTGGTTCCGCGTCTCACGCAGGTTAATGGCCAGCTCAGAGCCCAGATCTCCTGCTTCCCAGCCTTGTGTCTCTGGGACATGCACACCCCATGGCCCTCTTGGTGTCTTCAAGACCCCAATTCTGATTTTCCAGAGACATAATTTATACATTAAAGCCAACTCATGGACGCTATTTCTCAGAGGTAGGGTAAGTGGTGAAGTTATCTGTCAAACCTACTTACGGACGTACCAGAGCACACTCCGCTCTTAACTGGAGCCTTGACTGTGGCTCAGTTGGGCTGGGCCTGGGGGCGGGAACATCTGGAGAAATCGCGGCGTCTTGCACATTCCCAATTCCCGCATTTTACCAGGATCACCACGTTGGGAACGGGGCCCTTAGCCTCCTGCTGCTACACAGTCTCAAACGGCCGGATACCTTCAGGTAAAAGAACAGGAAGTGGCCGTTGTCACCATGGGAACCGAGGACGCCTATTGGGGTTTAATTGCTGAGTCTGCGCAGTCCTCACCTAACTTTTGGTCACGCCCCCAGTCTCCGTTGCTCGCTACTCTCAGGTTTGGATAGAAAGGTGGAGACTCAGAAAATTGATTTTGGTGAATACCACCTCCTTTCCCATGGGAAACTCACGATGTAGTTGGAGACATGATATAACATCAAACAATTTCAGTAATTTTAAAAAGTACCGTTAAATGACAGAGGAATACAAATTTCACACAAATCTGACCCAGTCAAAAGGGATCAAGGGAAGTTGCCTGCAGAGGGAATCATCAAGCTAAATTTTGAATGATGATTTGGAATTATTCAGAGAGGCCAAAAAGGGCTTGTGAGCTGAAGGATGTTCTAGACAGAACAACATCGTGAACAGCAGGATGTACTGGCGGGAGGGCTAGCAGGCATACAGAAGTGGCAGCCACCACTAACAGCTATGCTGCTGACGGGTTAACTGCCAGGTAAAGGGGGCTGGTTGCTGAGGCTGGTGAGCTAGGCAGGAGCCAGGATGACAACGGTGGACTAGGATGTCATGCCAGGGAACCTGGGCTTTCCTTGGAAGGTGCCAGGGAACCATGAATACACTTTTGTCACAGAAGCCGTGAGTCCTGCTCAGCCAGGTGGACGTGCAGGACCAGGAGCTGGGCAAAGCTTAAAGAGCACAACAGATAGTGGACCAGACAATCCAGACACTTCATTGTGGAGGATAAGTAGTTTGTGGATGAAAGGTACAGATGCAGTGGATACTGTACTGCACCATCCTGACCCCACTGAGGGACATATTCACCCAGCTGCAGGCAGTGTTGCTAGGAAATTCACCAAGAGGCTTTATGGAGAACCAAAAGCAGACACCTGAAAAAATGTTCACTGGAAACAGTGCTAGAAGCAAATGGATTAAAGTCAGAGATGTTTAATTGTATTAAATTACTTATCAATGGGCTGGTCAGAGCTGGAAGGTTTATTTTTTTAAAAGCCTGGGGGAGAAGAAGTTAATCACACAGTAAACAAAGGGCAGAATTTAATGAGCAAAGTCCTGGACAAAGTGGGGAGATTAGTCTTTAAGGGGAGGATGACTGCCTGTTTCCTAAGAGTAGGAGGGGAGATAAAAGGGGGTTCAGCATTTCTAATTATGTCCCTGGAAGTCTGAAGATGTCTATTTCTAAATATATCTATATCTGCAAATCAAAACGACAATTAGATACCATTTCACACCTGTCAGAATGGCTATCATCAACAAATCAACAAACAACAAGTGCTGGTGAGGATGCGGAGAAAAAGGAATCCTCCTGCACTGCTGGTAGGAATGCAGACTGGTGCAGCCACTGTGGAGAACAGTATGGAGTTTCCTCAAAAAGTTA